>NW_017100255.1:393598-403666 GCF_001263275.1 Habropoda laboriosa | reverse complement strand
ACCGGCGCTAGCCAGTGTGAAGCATTCAGTGGATGCCGGACATAACCGGCGCTAGTCGCGAAAGGGTTAATTGTTGCCCCTCCCTTATACTATAATATTCTCTTTGGTGTTATCAGCCACTCTCTCTCTTTCCTTTTCTTTCCTTTTTCAGCTTCTCGAGCCACCCTACAATCTTTCTGTCCTGTCTCCCACTCACTACGTCTTCCATCCTGATATCCCTGTCGGTTTCTTTGCAGTCCCTTGTTAAATGTTCCAGATTTCCGAATCTATCACCACACAAATCGCATCTCCTTCCTTCCTCCTCTTCCTAGTACTTGTTCCAGTTTTCTAAATTTCCGAATCTCGCTTGGGCTATTAACTTCTGGCCTCTTTATTCTTTGCTCAAGTATTCTGGTAGTCCTGTAGTTCTGATGTATTTGGATTGTTCTATTTTTGTGTATTGCCTCTGTTGTTGCACTTCTTTGTCTCGTCTCCTTATCCTCTCCGTTACCTCTCTTCCTTCTCTTCTCAACTCGTCCACCCCCGCTTGACTTAATCCGTTTCCTTTTAAGTACTCTCTTTGTCTCTTCTCCTTATCCTCTCCGTTACCTCTCTTCCTTCTCTTCTCAACTCGTCCACCCCTGCTTGACTTAATCCGTTTCCTTTTAAGTACTCCTCTCTCCCTTTTCCGGTTCTAGTTTGTTCTTTATTTGCTTCCTTTTCTTTCAGACATTCCTTGACTATTTTTCTCCCTACGTCCTTCCTTAGTCCCTCCTCAAATTTCCAAGCTCTAATTCCTGCTTTTACTCTTAATTTCTATCGTCTGGTAAAAACCAATGATCTGTCGATAAGAAAACAAGAGGTGTCAAAGATACTTGAAGAATAAGTCGAGATGTAATATGCAACGATGCTAGTTGAAGGGTAAACGCTCCTGTCGTCGGGGAAGCCATTCAGACGATTTGTCAGCGACGCAATAATAGCTTGATTTCGCAGACGGCACCGCGCTTAAATAGAAGGTAACATTTTAAACGTGAACTTTTGCAAGGTTTCCGCTCCTTGACTCGTCAGCCGCAGTCCTTGCTGACGCTGTGACCGCAAGTGATAACCCATTTCTCAATACAAATTTATCTTCAATGAAGAGAGCCTCGTGCACGGATAATGCGGTGCTTGAAAAAAATTCCGTCAAAAATATTGAACGTAGATAGTTGTTGAGATAAATGGGGGGGATCGAGGACGCGTAAGTTCGATCTGAAACGCTGCAAAACTTTTATTAACATGTTTCCGTTTGCTCCCGGGAAATATGCAACTTTTTAGAACCAGGTTGGAAAGTCACATTGAAATATTTAAATATAGAAAAATATCAATAGCGTGAAATTGTTCGCGCTTTTAAGTTACCTTTGTGCTCGCATCTTCAATCCAAGGGTACTCATTTTCACCTAATTTGCAAAGTTTCGTTCAGTTAAAAAGACTGTTCCAAAAAAAGTTTAAGTGCTTTTGAAAATTTTGTAAATATTGTATATTTCATTACTGTATTATCTTGCAAATTTTTCGATTTCTTGAAGTTTGTATTTCTGCGATTTTTATTATTTAGAGAATCATTTGTGTTGAGTAGAATAGCATTGTTCTTCAATCACTCAGAAATTTATTCCTGTTCACTTATCTTCTTTTGCCTATCAATATTCCATGCTGGAAAATTCAAGTTCGTTAAATATTTGGACTTTGTACCTTGAACCTGGAATTAGGTTAATACATTAAGCTCCCTTGGTAAATACTGAAAGACACAAAAGGGATTAGTGTTCTGATAGGTAGAAATATGCTTGAAACAGAAATGTATGCAAAGATTGCGATCGAAATTCTTTCTTTTCAAATTTAAAAAAGATATATAATTTAATCTAAATTTTTGAACGTTATTTCAAATGTTTGTCAACACATTGCCCAAAAATTAGATACACCATTTTCTACACAATGAACGATATTTCATTCTGGTCCGCTATTCTGAGAAATTTCATTTCATATCATTGTACGCATTAAATTACACACAGAAGTTTGATTTCATATTATTATACACATAGATACACCATTTTCTACTTTGTTATTTACAATAAACGCTAAATAGCTGAATAATGCAATTTTTTATCGGAAAAATGTGTCAAATTGACAGGAGGGACGGATGAGGGTTAATTCCAACGACAGAAACTTTTCCCGATTCTAAGGATCCCGTGAAAATCCCGCGAACAGACTTCCGCCGTGGCGGCCAGCATCTCGAATTAATGCACTCGGAACAAAGTGATCCTCGATAGTATAATGGACTACCGCGGTGGCTTCTATTTGCGGCAAATTGCATTATCTAGTGACACTCAATCGATAAATCGTCCCTTCGCTGGTCGTCGCGCAGTTAAAACCATCGATCGTCGTCAGTTCGTAGATCCAAAAAAATTCGCTACTTGTCTATTTTCTATCTCTTCTAAATTAAGCGTAAAAGTACAGTAGTTAGCGTAAAGCTAAATGGATCGCGTCGTACGTAGGCTTGATATCGCATCGAGGAATTTCTTATCGTTCGCGATGCGTATCAGCTGGAGCTGCGTCGATCTTCGATCGACGCACATGTCTAACATTTTGCAACAATAAATTACCTCGTGTGACAGGTCGTTGAATTCGTCTCGACAAATACTATCTTACTATGAAAAAAAAAAAAAATATATGGTTCCATTAAAAAAAATGAAATTGACTTGCAGAAAAATAATTTGCACCATATGGTATCTCCCTTCATACCTAACATTTTTCAATCTTTCAGGATAAAGGAAACACACTGTATATTTTACAGTCTCGTCGTATTTATTTATTGTTACACTATTGCACTGTATTGTCGTACCATCACATTATTACCAGGCAATTTTTGTTTTAAATAATTACAACTTACAAATTTACAATTACTACATTTTTTTATTTACATTTACAGTAAATTCTCCACAAGTGTCAGTCCACAAGGAAGCTAAACCTGACACTTGTAGAGTCACGCCAGACAGTGAACGTGTTAATAAGTAAACGTTGTTCAAATTATATCGTGTTTGATATCATTTTCATCAGAAAGATCTCACCAACATGTTAAAAAAAATTTCAGATGAAAGAAAGTAAAATTAAAGAAATTATATTTTTCTATTATGAATTGTCGAGCCGTGAAATCTCGAAACCGAGTGGTGTAGCGTCACACACTTGACTGACTGCGAGCGAGATAACATGGGCGCAGAAATGACGCAGACCTAGACGTAGGACCATCTATACTGACACTTGTAGAATCCAAACTGACTGACACTTGTGGAGAATTTACTGTATTCTCTCTTCTCTCGTCGAAATCTGAAATTGCGACAAACCGTGATTGTCCCTTCCGCGATCCAAGAGAAATAAAGTTGCAGAGGGTTAAGCTTCACCGTTTAGAAATAAAACAACGCGATCAGTTATTAATTTCATACGAAGAAGTTTGATCGACGCGAGCGTTAATTATTTCGAGTACGAGTAGATCGTTATGTTCTCCGTAGAGATGCAGAAATTGATGTACGATCATCGAAAGATACGAATCTTCGGTTTCGGATCGTAAAATTTCTGGCTTAACGTAACGTTCATGGTCACCGGACCGTAAATGTGTCCAGCTCGAAGGTTGCCCCGCTTAATGTCATTCATGATCGAGCGATTCCCAAGCCGGAAGTAATTAACTACGGTTCTTAATGACGCACGCACCTTCACGCACGTGTACAACGATACACCGAGTAAGGCAAATATTACGGAGAATTTTCTATACGGAGTTAATAAACTTTTCATGTGACTTCGATAGAAAGATTAGCTAAGCAATATCATCCTGTGACGCTGACAACAGCCGTTCCGTAGATCACCGATACGTTTTAACCCTCGATTGATAGAGCGAAATACTCGTTACGTAATTGTATAATCAGTGGAATGGAATCGATGTGACCTCGACTGAGAAATAGTACGAAAACAGTGTGTGACATGACGTATCGAAAATTTTCACGTAATTAGGAACAAGTATGATAGCGTATCGAGTCCTTGGAATTTTGTAGAATGATCTTGATTATCAGTGAAGTCGATCATTCTTTTTTAAATAGCGAAACTTTTTATTTTTCATTGGTTCGGAACAATTTGGACGTTTCGGTGTTTCTTGTAATTTCGAGACACTCTGTATATGTATATTTTTGACGTTACATTTTTAACTGAAAAACAATGGAACCGGTGAAGTCAGAAATAATATGAATGAATTTTTTTTTAAACTGATTTGTACTCTTAATCTTGTTCACATTTAAATGCACGAATCATATACAGGGTGTCCCTGCCGTATGGTAAAATTGCTCCTAAAATTTTTTGATAACTATATGAAACAGACTATGTTTTATTTAAACCAAAAATAGCACCAATTTCTCATCACTGTGCAATTATCTGTAACAATGTTCATACACAACGACCTTCTATAATTATCTCGAAGATGAAAACCAATTGCAATTCTTCCAAAATTTCACGATAACAGCTATATACATAAAACTATCTATATTTTACTTAAACAAAAAATAGCACCAATTTCTCATCACTGTGCAATTGCCTGTAACAACAATCTTATTCAATTTTCATACATAACGACCTTCTATAATTATCTCGATGAAAAACAATTAACGCTGACTCACCGAAGCAACAAATTCTCCCCCTCTCTCTCGATACACATATACATCAAAGCTAGTTACATCGTTGAAATGATCGAAAGAGCGAAAGATTGCGCGTTTCCGGCTCGAGTGAAGAATGAAGGCTGTCCTTGCTACCGGAGTGCCAACAGAAACTACGAAACATAAGACTAAAATATTTCAGCATGAGGCGGGCGTGCACGTTTTCCTCGTAACCGGCTGGGTGCATTATTGACTGTGTGCCAGACAAGCCTTGGTGCACGAAATCGCCACAGGTCCACCGCGTTTTCTCTTCAAACAGATTCGGCTCTCCTTTAAGGGGGATGTACCACTTTCGTTGCCTGCACCCACGCGACCACTTAAAGTCGCGATATTGACGCGTGAACAATATCAAGACCTTCGATTTTTATAGCGAGCTGTATGTACCAGCGAGGGTTTATAGAACGTTACGTGGAAAAATAGGGTCCGGGGTGGTCGTAAGAATACCGCCCGGTGGAGAACAGCGGAGAAAGGTCAGGATGATCCTTCGCGTTGAAACGAGAAAGAAGGATTCTTCGAGGGAGGAAGACGAGACGATTTGGATCGTTAGGCGAGCTTTGAAGATGGTTTTATTCAGATACTTGAGATTCGAAGGGTACGAAAGATGTCGAAATCAGATTGCACCGCACTGCTTTAGTGGGTAATTTAAATGGGGCGAATTGGAGAGAAAAGTAACCAACTGAGTGACGATTTATCGAAGGTGTAACAAATTCGGTGTACGGATCGAATGATTTTTTAATTAAATAATTAATTGTGCAAGTAAGTGAGAACTTAATTTTATCTTAATTTCAGGGGAAAGTAACAAAAATTAAATTAACGTTTCGAAGATATTTTCACTAATAGAGATATGAAAGTACTATGACTTTTTGTGTTTCAAAATTTATTCTCTTTCTCCTGCAAAATTTCTGTTTTCAGACTCTGTTGCTTCTTCCTCTCTACTCCTCATTTTAATTTCAATTTGGTCCCTTCATCGAGATCAAAATCAGTCTGTAAAGATTTTTTGCACGAGTAAAACGAAATAGTAAAAGTCTTATTTCAATCTGCTACATAAACGAGGTACCAAAATGTCGTCAATTCTAAACAATCGATTCGCGAAATGAACGTTTCAAATTTCGTTCGAACAGCTTCTCCATTCTCGATCGCAGCAGAATTTTCAATCTACATTCGTTCATCGTCCATATCTAATCCCATCGAGGAGTGAAACCGATACGATATCGCAGAGCGGGAAATTGAGGAACGCACGAATCTCGAGTCAATTAAATAAGTCGCGAGATGAACCAACCGCAACCAGCCGAGTCTCGTATTATAGGCCGATTAGGTACAAGTCTGCTTCGAACGGCTCTAACATCTTCGCGCACGTTGCTTCTTTTCGCGTAACCTTGCCGCCATTATCTAACCAGGAAACGTCCTATTGACTAATATTGTTTGCAATACCATTATTATATCATCGCCGAGGTGGTCATTATTGCGCAACACCGCTGTTGTTCCTGATACCTGAACGATACCAGAACGCTCCTCGAAGTTTCATCTCTCGTGCTTCGTCGTTTCGTCGGTTTCTCCGTTTCTTATTTCGAGAAACCTCGGTTTCCTGTTCACAGGAAAATCTATTTTTCGCGGAACGTTGAAATTTCTCGTTAAATGTTCGAATTTTCACGGTAATTCGGGGAATTGTGTAACTTCCGATATTTACGACTTTAGGTAGGTTTCAGGTCCACTTAGCTTCCTCGGAACATGTGTGCGTATGTCAATTCGCGAGAGATAGACGAGGATGTCGGCTAATTATTGGAAACGATGATACGAGAAGAGATAGGTCGAATTGTTTCACAGAAATGAGATATGCGAAGGTCCGTTTCCGGGGAACGGAATTAATCATTTATCAAATATACAAGCGTTTGACTAACGATAGAAGCATCCTGCCAGATCTTTAGATAGTATTTATATCATAGAAGAGCTACGACCTCGTACAAATCGCAAGAAACTAAGGAATAATAAACGTGACCGGAAAAATTGCGTGATCTCGAAATTAAAGTCATAAATCACTTCACCAAACGTCAATTTCTCCTTCTTTTTGTGCCAAATCAAAATTTTAATATATACAATGTCACTGAAGAAACAATTCTTAAAGGAATTCCTCTTTAAGATTCTCTCGAATAGTGCAATCGACAATAAACTCGAAATTTCTTCGAAATTTAAAATTACACATCAACATTACATAATATCACTGAAAAAACAATTCCTAAGAATATTCCTTTTCAAAATTCTTTGGAAAAATGCAGTGCAGTCAAAAGTAAATTCGAAATTTCACCTTTCCCTCACTTCTATATCCATATTCTCACATTAAATCCAAAATTTAAACGACACGTCAACTTACACAATATCACCAATAAAAAAAATTCCTCTCGAAAAACTCCCACAGAAACAGGTGCAATCTAAAAATCAACTGTAAATTTCGTATTATCTCTATCCCCTAGATACGGTGAACTTCTAACATCTCTCAACCTCGCGCCTATTGGCACGTTCACCAATTTACCAATAATCCCCCTTCCAGCCTAGGACTTCCGTATCCCGCACGTCGGTTTTACAGCGATATTCCGTTGAATGCCAAGAACGCTGTTCGATCTCGCGGATCACCGTGACCCCGGCTGCACTTTCCGCGCAACCCCCGTGCGGGGAAATTGCGATCTCACCTTCGCTCGCCGGCAATGCCAGCCAACGACCTTGGCCTTGCCCGAATAAGACGCAGCCTTGGCTGAGCGAACGATCGATGCGACCGCCACCGCCAGCCGGTGCAACTGCAGCCGGGGGAACTGGATCCGAACTGGTTCTCACGTGTTCCCGGTTTAGATGCATCGCGTGCGTCGCGTCGTAGGCGACGTCCGTGGCAATCCTCGACTCTCGAAATCCGTGTCACGTGTCCAACGGTGCCTGCAGCTTCCCCTACCTTAACTTCACACCCGTTTTATCATCGTCCCTCTGTTTCCTTCCTCTCTCTTTGCTTCTTGATTCTTTCTTTAGAGGGACACGTCCGCACACACACACGCTAGGTGGGGAAAAGCGTTGAGACGCGGTTTCGACGCCTCGTGCAAGCACATGTGACTCAACGACACGGCTATCGCTATTGCATGCGATCATCCGTGGAGTTTTTCGTTCGTTTACAGTTTTATCGAGATGATCAGTTGAGTTGACAAATTGTGGAGATACGGTTTGAAACGAAAAGGAATTTGTATGTTTTGTATGTTCATTTGGGAAATTTTTTTTTTCAAGGTACAGTAAATTCTCTACAAGTTTGGATTCTACAAGTGTCAGTATAGATGGTCCTACGCCTAGGTCTACGGTTATTGCTGCGCCTATGTTATCTCGCTCGCTGTCAGTCAAGCGTGTAACACTACACCACTCGGTTTCTTTTACGAGATATCACGGCTCGACAATTCATAAACACTTTCGTGAGATTTTTCTGATGAAAATGATATCAAACACGATATAATTTGAACATTTACTTATTCACTGTCACGCCAGACAGTGAACGTGTTAATAAGCAAATGTTGTTCAAATTATGTCGTGTTTGATGTCATTATCATCAGAAAAATCTCATCAATATGTTAAGAAAAATTTCGGGATAAAAAAACGTAAAATTAAAAAAGTTGGTATTTAAATCGCTTGGTTGCCTCGGCTCACGTTTCATCCTTATCTTTTATTCGCTGTCCTTGTCTACGTTCGGCAAACTACAAAGGCGGGCGCGAGGCTCGATAACGTAGTCCCTGACTCTACAAGTGTCAGGTTTAGATTCCTTACGGACTGACACTTGTGGAGAATTTACTGTATTTTGTAATTAAGTTCAGTAACTTTGTTGGGGAAATTTTCTTTATGGAACTGTGGTAATATTATGTTTTCATTTACTTTCGTAAGTAATTTAGTTCACTGTGTATTCGGTTTCTTAGACGAACCGCGGAGTTTTTGTTCGTTTAGAGTTTTATCGAGATGATCAATCGAGTTGACAAATTGTGGAGATAAAGTTTGAAATGAAAGGAAATTTGTATCTTTCGCGTGGTCATTTGGGGAATTCTTTTTTGAAAGGTATTTCTTAATTAATCTACATAACTTTACTGGGGAAATCTTGTTTTTGTCGTGGAACTGTAATAATATTTGGTTTTCATTAACTTGTGTAATTAATCGTTTGATTAAATCACTTGAATGTGTACTCGGTTTTTTAATTCTTAATTATAGACAGCTGTATTTAAACTTTTATCACAGATGTGTTGTCTCTCGGACTGCTTGGCAATTTTGTCAAAATAAATCTAACACATACATTATATTTTTACTAAAATTATAATATTAAAAATATGGTATAATATTAAAAAGAACTCTGTCTTTCTGGATTTCGAGCTTCAAGTGAATGTTAAGAACGAAATTTCCATAATTTTCTTCCAAAATTCTCAACTAGATTCTAACAGTGAAATCAAAGTTCAGACTGGCCTGTGAGACGAGTGGTTCACAGTTAAGGGTTAACAGTATCATTTCTACCTGTCTTGACGAAGAGCTTTTTATCAGATGTAGTATTTAGTCGGGTTAGATTAAAGTTTAGCGCGAGTGTTCTGGTAATTTCGTTGTTTAAACAATGATTAACTATCGTCGGTTGTATTATTAGTCTCCGCAGCTTGTTTCTTCTGTATTTGTTGTATATAGGTGTATCGTGGTGTAGGTTAAAAGTAATTTGGCTTTGATTTCTCGAGATTTGGCGTTCAGGTGGGAAAATATTTTCAGTGATCGTGTAACGAGCAAACGAGTAATCAAGAATACTTTCATATTGTATCACTTTTAATATCCAAAATAATAACAATAATAATCTTCATTGAACCTATATTTCTAATATCCAGAATAAAGTTTATTCAAATTGTCATTCATCGACATACGTAAAATTCCATCAGTGTCGATAAAATGATCAATAAGTATCGATTTTAATAATAATAATAATAATCTTCGAATCTCACAATTCTCATAATATTCAAAATACACTAAAATTTGTTCAATTTCTCATTTATCGACGTGAGTGAAATTCTACGGTCGCAAGCATCGAAATATGGCAAAATAAAATTATCATCATAGGTAAATAAAATTACCATAAGCGACGAGAATCGATGTTTCCTGTCGTTTCACAGAAAATTTCGAACCGCGAGACCTATCTTCCTCAGACTTCGCCGTGTCAGCGTTGCATAGTTAATCGCGATCACATTCGCAACATGCGACTGCTGGATCATCGCGAACCGCGAGCAGAAACTCGCGGAATCAGCACGAGATCTCACATTGGCGCTCCTCTTCGGTTTCGAAAGGTCCCTAATCAGATTGCATAACGTTACGCGAAATGCGACAT
>NW_017100255.1:347207-393563 GCF_001263275.1 Habropoda laboriosa | reverse complement strand
TTCTGGAAAATCCCGCAAAAACTGCAAACCTAGCAAGTATTTACTCACGTGTACGTGTGTAATGGAGCTAATAGAACGTGATAGCAGTATGTGGCGTGTTTCGTTTTAATCTTTGCCCGAGTGTATTTGCAAAATAACTAGATATTGAAAACAGTGTTCCGTATGCAAATGAGGCAGCATACTCTTTGACATGTGTGTGACAGAACTGTAGTCGGACTGTTTAGAATTATTTAGCGTTACTTAGAATCTTCTTTGTTGCGCTGCTTTTAACAATTGCGAGGCAAGTACTTTCGTGTAATATGACAATTAGATTTGTGTAAAGCGTGGAATAGTGCGAAATTGGGTTTGATGAGGGTGAATGCAACGAGAGGAATTTTTTCAAGAAGATAGATAGGAATGTTTTATTTTTACTACTGTAGGAAAGTTTGTTTCTGTTAAAAATGTAATGTTATATCTATGTAGAGGTATCTATCGCGAATGATGACTCATGAATGATTACCTTCAAATAAGTACAAAATAAAAATAGAAAAAATTCATCTGTATATGCAGTGAAAATTATCGAAAGTTAAGAACTAACTAGAAAATTCACAAAATAAGGAATAATTCTTTTATCTTAAAATAAGTACAAAGTAAAAATAAGAAAACGACAAATTTCTCAATAAAAATTCACGTGTACGGTCAAAATGATCGAAAGTTACCAATTTTCACTTGGATTACCTCAACTATTATTTATTTCCCCAAGACACGTACTGTTAATGCTCGTGGTTGTGGCGATGAACTTTCGAGCTTTGTGGATGTTTGCACGACGTTGTGCCGTCTAGAAAACCTGAACACGTACCCACTCGTCAAATACTTTTCTCAAAATCATCCGTCAAACGAACCTCCAAATTTCCCCTCTCACCTCGCATCAAAGGTGCACATACTGTCGATCGATTAAACATTAACCCCAAACCGCGGCTGTTCATCATCCGTCAATTTCGAACGAACGAAATGACATCGTCCCGGTTGTAACACCGCGTTAATGAACGTGTTCGCGGTGCAACGATACGAATGGTAACGTAATTCGAACGGAGATAGTGGTCTCTATTGAAAACGCGGCTGACAGCGGAAAACACGGTTACGCGCAGCGTGCCAATAATTTTCGGCACGCGTGTCTATTAGCGGCGGTGAAACGCTTCGCGTGCCGATACGGGATCGTCGATTAAACTGGTATTTGAAACGTGTAAGTTACACGCGAATGTTGCATGCACGATAGAATTGTAGCTAACAATCAGGGTGGATTCTGTGTAGATGCTCCTCGAATTTTCTCTTCGGAAGCTTTGTGGAAATCGTCACTTTTGCGTCCACTTGGACCCTCGGTTTCTTTCGAACTTACACTAACGGCCAAAAGTTTGGAATCCACCTCCCACTTTTCATCAATATCAAATCTGCTGCTAATTTTTTATAGATTTCAAGTTTATCTCAATTCTACATTTATCAGTTTATCTCATATCAATTGATTCGAATGATAAAAGATTCTCAAAGTCGCTGACTTTTTTCTGGAAATTTTTGTGTAAATTGCGATGCTCGGTGATTCCAAACTTTTCGCCGGTATTTTTGATTTCTTTTTTTTTTTTGGTAATAAAATTTGGAGCAGAGTATTCGAGCGTATAACGAATCAGCTAAAACAGAACTCTCTGTGTAGATCGATTACGAAAGTCGCGTGGGATTTATTCTGGGAATAGGGTGGCTAATATTAGGCAGAGAATTGTGCTTTCTTCGAGGCATTTTAGTGTTTGCTGTAGATAGTACTGTACCTCTAGCTAGAAGGGGATACATGTATGCTTTCACTTCGAGAATAGAAGTGTTTTGATCGAGTTCCAGTTTCTGTGAAATATAATAACATATAATTACTAGTTCTGTTTTCTTTTTTTAGTTTGAGGGTAGATATGGATGTCATAGATACATTTGAATTTTCATATCTCATTTCTATGATTTACTGTTTCTTTTTTCTTTCGTTTTTGGTTTGGAAGATTACTATGACCGAAAGCTGAACGAAGAAGTATTTTTTAACTAATTGAAAAATTGATCAGATTTAGTGTTTCGTATGTAATTGCCATATGGTCAACTTTAATTTGAAACAAGTGAACCAAAAATTTTCTAACAAATTTGCAATTTTCTACGAAGATAAAGAAATCCTATTTCATTGGAAGACTTTGTATATTCGGCGACTTATTATTGAGAAAAATAGTGTTCTCGTGAGAGAAAGAATACGGTAAACGAATCTTCTCTTCAATATACACAGAGATATTACACGCGTTTCTTTCCTAATCCTCCGTGACCTAAATCGTTTTTAACGTTTCGTCTGAAGTAGCTTATGTTTTATAATTCAAAGTACGTTTAAAAACAAGCTCGCAGTTTAATCTTCCTTTCATATTCTCGTAATTAATAACTACTATATTTTTTAGCATCGCAGTGAACTTAAAATAATCACAGCAATTTTTCTTCATTCCCGTATATACTCTGATTGTAACGTAAAAAGTATGATTTATTTTCACAAATCAGTGAAAAATTATAACATATTTTTTGGTATGCCATAGAATTTTGGTTCTAGACTTCAAAGAACACCGACACACTCAAAATCCTCGTCAAATTCTTCACACAGAAGGTCACGCTACATCCACGAAAATAGAAGAACAACCAAAACCACAAAGGATTCCAACGAATCAATTTCGATACCTCGTTCGAAAAATAGAAAAAGAAGAGACGAACCCACTGAAACCGCTGATTCCCACGCGAGACAACCCTTTCGTTCTTGTTCCATTCGCGAACAATTAGCGGTGGCTGGATGGTGGCACCGAATCGATAGGCGGAAGATTTATAGTTACAGACGACGCAGTTATATACCCCGGTTGGCAAAGAGGGACGAATTACCCGCTCGTAATTCCGCGTTAAACGGAGCCTTTGCTTCACGTAAACGCGTCGTCGTCGTTCACGAGCGCACATGTGTACGTGTGTGTTGGTGGTTTGTTCACGACATATCTCTCATATCTCTCTCACTTACTCTCTCTCTCTCTGTTTCTCCCTCTGTTCTACCACAGCTCGTCGTAGGAAGGTTCCACGGCGACCGACGACGGGTGTCGGTGGCACGGAGCGCTCGACGTCGACGTCGTACAAGGACAAGGCCACGTGGTCATGGGCGGCTGGGACGGACACGTATAGAGATATATCGGCTACCAGTCATGCTCTCCACTAACACAACCGCAACCCGCCTATAATCGGCAGCGTTTACACCGCTGATCTGTCCGCGAACCGCTCCGAACACGTCGCTCGACAGAGATGCCGCCACGGGGTTGGGAGTGACGGCATTTCGTCGCTGGTGCGAGAAGGTTTGGGAAGGTTTGAGGGAAAAATGAAGGGGAGATCTTGGTTGGAGTGGTTTATCGAGTGGCTCAGCTGATGATGGAAATGACGACATTCTGTTGCTTGTGGAAGCTTTGGGAAGGAGATTTGGAAGGATTAATAGTAAGGAATTCTGGGAAGGAAATTTGGAGGGAGTATTAAGTAGTTGAAGGGAAGAATTAAAGATTTTTTTAAATGTTTTATTGAGCGGTCTGGTTTGGGTGGTCGTGGAATTCTAGGAAGGAAATTTGGAAGTATTGATAGTTGAAGGGAAGAATTAAAGGGAGATTTTTTTTTATATTTTATTGAGCGGTCTGGTTTAGGTGATCATTAAAATGACGGCATTCTGTTGCTTAGAGAAGTTTTAAGGACTAATATAGTTAAAGGGAAAAATTAAAATGAGATTTTTAAAGAGTACTTTGTTCAGTGATCTGGTTTACAGGTGGTGAAAAAGGGGTTTAATGATTTTTGAAGTGTCTATTGATTATGATGTGTTCCTGTGTTCATTGGTTTTAAAATAGAAATGATTATATTTGACAGAATGTCTTTTACAGAATTTTACAGAGTGGCCTGATTTATAAGTAGTGAAATTAATGATTTTCTAAGCTTGTTGATTATGGTGAAATTGGAAAATTATATTTCTGAGTATATTAATTTTTACAAGAGTATCTAGTCTTCATTTTACATTTGTGTTTTATTATTAAAAATCCTAATATTTATTTTATCATTATTCACAATCATCTGAAATTAAGATCGTCACATCTCAATCTGTTTTCCTTACCGAATTCTCTGATCGTTACCTCCGCGCCTGATCTTTACGTTCCTATTTCCCTTACACAGCTGAATTACACGGTCACCGGTGTGCTTCGAATACACCTGTCACGTGTGAACGCGAAGAAGGGTGATTAAAATAAATGTGACACTATTAGAGCATTTTTTTTTTCGCTGCTTTACATCGGCACAGAATATTAGTGCAGACTATATATACGTATATGCACGTGAACGTTCCATACGTAATTCTAACGTACGCTACCTATAATAAAGCGTCCAAAAATATCTTGCGCGCAGGTAATCGATACTATCCTACCGCAACAGCGTGCCACACAATGTGCAACAATGATAAGTACAATTTAATTATGTACCAAAGGATGAAAATGTATAAAGTCACCGCCGCGTTACGTTTCGTCCATTAAACGTTTCATCATAAAGATTCTATCGTAGCAATCTTAACGTCACTTATCGAGATTTGCTTTGCTTTTTTTGCACCTTCCCCTTTAATCATTCTAGAAGAGATCATTCTGCTCCTGTATTTTATACCCGTATCTGTACGTAACGACGTTGTATTTTACAATTTAACACGGGATAATTATAAGTTTCGAAGTTTTACAAAGTTACGTGAAAATATTTCGTTAGAGAAAAATATCGATAATGTTGAATTTGTGACATTTTAATCTTCATCGACACGTACTTTGCTTGAATGAGTATTCTTGTTCGTTTAATGAAACGTCCATTTCTGAACTGTTGTGTTACTGTTAATTGTTTCAACTATTATACTTGCTTGTACGTTACACAATTGAAATATGTAAAGACAATTGCTCTATACCTGGTATTCTCTGGATTGGATGTAATGTCATTTTCCATTAAGTTCTTATCTCTTGTTACATACATGGAATTTCACGTCAACGGCGTACTTAAAATTTTCAATTTTCAGAAGACTCGTAAACTTCAAATCTCTTAGAAGAGATTCAGAATTTTTCGACGACTCAAAATTTTTTAATTCCTAAAATTTTCAAAGCTCTCAGAAGAGATTCAGAATTTTCAGAAGACTCAAAATCTTCAAATCTCTTAGAAGAAATTCAGAATTTTCAGAAGATCCAAAATCCCTATCGGAGACTTGTGAAATTTGCGCAATGCAATAACTGCGCTACTCCTTAATACTCTATTCCGTATTAACTGTCGAACTGTCCAAATTCAACCCTAACCCTATTTTGTTTCTCACACCCCATTTAACTAACAAAACAACAACGATCTTACCGTGCTTCAGAATTTCATAGAATAGAAATCATTTCGTTTTCCGAAACAGACGCAACTAATGCCACAACTACGTACTTTCAATACCTTATTTTGCACTTTCTCAAGGCCCGCACCTTCCATTTTAACGTTCGTGCAAGTTCACCATGACCGTGAAGCATCATCGACATCTCATATCAGCGTCGCAAAAGTGTCTCGTCTCTCGCTCAAGGATCCGGGCCGTAGAACACGACGAAGATCATACTACTTGCCCGGCCTTGAGCAGAAGACGCACGTGTTACTCCGGTGCGACTCTCCTCGCGGCCTTGAAATTTGTGCGAATCGACAAGTTTCGGCGTGGCCCCGCGCCGCGCCGTCACCCGAGACGCCTTCCTTCACCGAGATAATCTCCGTTTACGGGAGTAGCTATGGCAGACGCGATAATAATGCACTTTTCGACGGGTCCGGTTGCGTCACGCGTGGATCTTCTCAGAGGTATAGTCGGAGGAAGAAATACAGCGAAGACGTAAATTAAAAAGTTTACTTTTTTTTTTATGATGAATGAGGCGCACATGTCTCATTTGAAATAAAAATTCATCTTAACCCTTTCGTTACTAAGGGTCCCTACAGTTATGCAACATCGAGCGCCCGCTATATCCTACAGACCAGTAGCTCTCAAACTAGGGTGCCTCAAGTACGACACAAGGGTGCCGCGAAATTTTGAATTGTTAAGTAACTTTTATTTTTTTCAAATACGTCTCATCCCTCGTATCTTTACTAACTGCAAAAAGCAAAAAATTACAATAATAATAATAGGGGCGCCGTGAATTTTGTTTAATGATTTCAGTGTACCGCCAGACAAAAAAGTTTGAGAACCACTGCTGCAGACCATAGTCACCTGTGACAAAATTGTATTGTTAAATAATTATTTTTCGTTCGATTATTCTTGTGTGCATTTGTTTGTAATTCGTTACACATGTACTAGCTGGGAATAGCTTGGATATAGTATACAGTAGGACCTCGTATAACGCGATAAAAGAAAAGAAAGAAGAACATACAAATTGTGAATTTGTAACTTTACAATTTTGGGTTAATTAAATTTGACCCAAAATGCGACGTCCCTGGAACTTAATTTGTACTATATTTCCCGCGTTATAGGGAGTCCTACTGTAGTTTCCGGACTGCAAAATTTTTGATCTGACAGTGCCTTTTTCGAGAGTATTTTAGGTCACTAAAGCAGAAAATGAGGATCATTTTTCCCTGAAAATGAACGGTCTTAAAATTTCATCCTCGTTGACATTTCGCCATTGAGTTACATTTTGGGAGCATTGTAACGTACTTCGGCGAAATGCAACACCAAAACCACAACCCAACTCGGATGTGCTGCTTCTTCCTTCTTTGTGACTCGCGGGACTTGCGTGACTCGTCGTTACAAGGCAAGAAGAAGATTAAGAAAACCTTAAATCGAGCATTTCACGTGCAACGACCCGAGACACTTATCGGAAAGTATCGAGCAACAGAAGCGACAGTATCGAAAGTCCGTTGCGGAGCTGGTGTTCGTTTCCATCGCTAATCAAGCACCGCCACGCTCGCTTTAACCTTTTTACGTGTGATCTCTGACGTGTCCAGCGATTACATAAAGCGGCTCTGCCCTTGTCCGCTCGGAATGATCGATTGGTCTCGCGTTTTCTGCCCGCGGATTACCGCCGCGACCGCACGCCTCTAAACGGATTCTTCGTTTGCCGGCCAGCCAGCCAGCCAGCCAGCCGCGAGGAAGGTTATCTGTCTCTATCTCTACACGTTCACGTGTGTGCGTGAATCCGTGTGTATTGTACGCGTCTGTTTGAGCGCGACCGTTCGTTATCGGCTGTGATATCGGCGTGATTCAACGGAGAGACGAGTTCAAGTACATTTTAGATCTTAACCTCTAACAACGTCACGATCGTTTGATTGTGTACGACCGCTTCGCGGAAACTTTATCTACAGTATTCGCCGCAGCCTTGATGTTCGACGCGCTGTTTGGATCGCGCCTCGTGGATGCTTTGATTTTCGATTTTCGCACGCGGACACCTCGTTTATTATTGTTGCCGATCGCGCACCCCCGTCTCACCCGTATCTCCGTCGGTCGGCTCTATGATTTTAACGGGTGTGATCGTACGAATCAGAGTTAGACAGAGTTTTCCCAGAGAGAGACTTTTGGAGGAATTGGCGGAAAATTGGGGAAATTAGGGGGAAAGAAATTGTTGAGCTTGTCGTATCGATCTGAAAGCTTGGAAGGAATATTATTTTGTTGTTTTTTTTTCAAATTCAATTTTTAAATATAACACACACCTTTTCGTGTGAAAATTTCAAGGAGCAGTGAATTTTCTGTGAGAAAGTATTCAGCTTTGTTTGTCCTAAATTTGATAATTAGTTAGATATGTTTGAGAACGTTGTTCATGGTTTGATTACTTAGCTTAATTACAGTAGGTGCTTGAAGTGATGCCCACTGACTTCCATACACCTGTGTAATCTGTTAATTAATGATAACACTACAGGTTCATAAATATTGCACAAGTTTCAGGAATTTAGTTTTTCAGGGCTTCTACTGTCGTTGATAGTTCAGGGCAGACAAAGCTTAATACTGTCTTACAGAAATCTCGTTGTTCTTTGAAATTTTTGTACGAAAAGGTATCGTAATTTTACAGTACTTTTAACACTATTTTTGATAAAATTGTGTGCAGTAAATTACATATCTAAACGTTCAAATTTACACGTTTCTAGCAAAGTTATTTAAAAATATTAACAATTCACATAACTACTCTAGAAAAAATAACACTGTACAGTTCGTTTAACACTAAAGAGAAACATCGATTTGGCTAGGTTTACATATAACAATTTCACCTGTTTTTCAACAAAAATTTAAGCTTCATTGTATATAATTATTACATCAATATTATACTATCGTTATTGTGATAACGACTGATTAGAAATACGATAAAAAAATTAATTCCCTTCTGTGTTACATTATATATTAGGTCATTCCATAAGTTTGTGCCAAAAGTGAAAAATATTTCAATGAAAATCCAAGAAAATTCTATATTGGCGAAATAATGATCTTACGAAAAAAAAAAAAATAGAAAAATCGTGGAAAACTTAAAAAATCATAAAATTGAAAAATTTAAAGGTTTATAAAAGGAACTACAAAATTTAAAGGTTCGTTGAAAATATTATTCTAAATTATAAAATTCGACATGAATTCATGGGATGACCTAATAATTACATTATCATTACTCTGATAACGACTAATTCTAAATTCGATAAAAGACAAACACACATTCTCCAGAAAAACACAATGGTAACTTTTGCACAAACCTAATAAATAATCGAGGATAGTAAAAAAATCGAAGAAATTTTCAACAGCAATTATTTCCATCGTTCAACGACATCCATTGAAACGATAGAACGCCATCAAGAGGAACAGAGCGTGCATAGGTACACATATGTATAGCAGAAAGTCGAAGCGGAAACTCCCTCGCGGAGCAACTATTGTAAAACGGAATAAAACGTGGACTAAAACTGTCGCAAGGACGAAGAACGGTCCGTTCGGGTTCGCTACGTGCGTTCCTGGTGTGTGTGGCTGGCCTTCGGCGTGATTTCTGGTCGAAAAGATCGAAGCATCGTCCGCGGAACCACGTCTATACATAATGCTGACATAATATTCGACGCGCGGCCGGTAAAAAATAAAATTCCACGGCCACGATGACCTTGACGAGCACAAAGAATCCTGACTGGATCCGAGCTGTGGATTAGAGGAGAACGCGCTGGTATCGCGCCGCGCCTGGCCAGATAATCGAGCGCAGATATCGAGAGACGAGATGATATCTCTCGACAGGTGACGTCAAACAGGTAGAATCGTTCGAACGATCGAGATCTCGCTAACATTTTCTTCTTTCCCCCCCCCCTTTTTTTTTTCTTGGATTAACCTTAGAAGGCTCGAGATGTTGGAATGTTTAGTTTGATTTAAATAAAAGGATAAGTAAATAGGATATTTAATTCGTTCCTTTGCAATCGTTGAATATAATTAATTTTTAACGTGAAAAAACATTGTTGACGGCCTACGTGAGCTAGATTGTGATTAAAGTAAAGATTAGAATTTATGCAGATTTTTTTCCACATTTCGGGAAGCTTAAGCTTTTACGAGGTTCGATTTAATTTCAATGAAAAGAAATATAAATGCGGTATTTAATTGGTTTGTTTACTGTTGTTGAATATCCTTCATTTCTGACACGAAGACACATTATCGGCGGCCTACGTGAGTTATTTTACGAAGGTAGTAAAGCGTACATTTTTTGGAGATTTTTTTATCCACTTCCTTCAGCTTCTTATTAGGGTCTAGTACTCTAGTAATTAGGGGAGAATTAGCGTAATCATGTTCATGTTTCAAATTTTTTGAATATTCTTTCATCCTTCCTTAGGTTTCTTAGGGTTAAGAATAATATTTTATTTAGGGGTGTGAAACTTAATTGCAACATGTGGACAATGAAGGTACAATTGTGCGAAGTAGCTAAAGTGGAAACCTTGGAAGGAGACAAAAATCTGTGAAAAAGGTCAATATTTTTGTTAAAGTTATTTGCAGACCAGTATAACCTATTTATACAATCTATTAAGTTGTTCAACAAGTTCGTGCAGTTTCTTACGAATGTAGACACTTTTTTCTTTTCGGAAACCATTTTTGTACTGTTCTCGCGAAAACACAATCTTTACTACATATATACAACAGAAATATTTTTGGCGGTCGTAATGTCATAATAACTTTGCAACTACCACTAAGCACATACAAAAACATGTGCCGGAGATGCTCGTGTTTACTCACTTGAGAGTCCATCGTTTTTCAATGCACGCTTTATTGTTTACTAATGAGAAGCAAAAAATTTCACAATTTTTATACAACGAAGCAAAAGTTACCAAATGTAATACATTGTCGATGGGCAATTATTAGTGGAAGAAATTCATTATGAAAAGAAACTGCTATAAATTTATTGGACAATCTAATGGTTTGTTTAAGGCAGTAAAAAAGATTGTTATTTTGAAAAAGTTCCAAAATTGCTGAGCAGTCGACAATTTCACGTATTTATATTATTATTTCTTTCTTTTACATTGCTATTAGGCAATTATTACTACAAGATATTCATTATAAAACGATACCCAGATAATCTAATAAAAAAGATTATTTCTCTCAAGAATCTCTCTACGAAAATGAACCGTTTCCTGTATGAACCTTGGCGCCTATAGGCGTTTCAAATATTTCCTCGCACAGTGTCCTTGACGCCTATAGGCAGTTTGAAAATTTTCTTTATTTTCACCAATTTAAAAATTTTTTTTTTAAATTTTGATCTGAAAATTTAAAAAAAATTTCAAAGCGCCAAAACAATCAATTCTATCAAATCTACCATCTGCCACGTGCGTTATGTACTAAAATCTGCCCCAGCGAAAGGGTTAAGTAGAAAAAGTTCCAAAATTGCCGGGCAATCGACGATTTGATATTTTTCTTTTTTCCCTGTTGTCCTTATATTTCGCTTCTTTTCTTCGTTACCTCGTGAGACTTGTTCGAACACCGTTTATTCAAAGTGAACATGGACACGACCACGTTGTTCGAGGTTATGATCAAACGACTAGCCGAATCCGTATTTTAACCCAGTCGCTTTCCGTGATAACACGGCGAACGGTTATCAGAGATCTGGATATAACGTGCGGTGTGTTTAAATGGCGCGGTAAACAGAGGATCAGTGGAAACGAGCCGCCATTGGAAGTTATCGCGACTTCTTTCAGGCTTGTGGTTCTTGAATTGAGAATGCTCCTTCCGGTAAAATTCATCGAAATTGATGTCAAGATTGTGTGAAATTAATTGTAACATTCACACACATTTTCTCGTGTCTCGTATCTTTCTGCACATCTTGGAAATAATTAGAGGTTAGGTTGCCATTATTTGAAATTAATCGTTTCGAGCAGATTTCTGTTGCTTCAGAACGATAGACTATTATTCGCTGTATGAAAATAAAAATTCTGTTAATACTTCACTTGCTGTTGGAATAATGAATTTTTTACACTCCGAAGGCGTCGCAGAGGCGCCATTGAAGAGTTTTTTACAAACTTCCTCGTATCACGAAGACGATATTTCCTGATAACGATAGAAAAGGTTTTCTTCGTGAAACAACTGTATATTTATTTTCTTAAATTGTCCCATCAATTTTTATTGTATTGAAAAAATGCAAAAGGCTGGCAATCTTGAAAGCTTTCGTTGATTACGTCTCCTATCGAACACAAAGGTTTACGTAACATTTTATGTTTAGAATCGCCTACAGAGGTGACTGATAAATTTTTGTCATAAAACACCCTGTGTATCAAGAACACAGTCTAAGGTAGTCTAGTCAGTTTAGCATTATATAATAGCAATTCTAAAATACGTACAATTAGACCTTGCAAGAGGCGTCTGCATTGCCATAAATTCCTTCTTCTAACAAACAACATCGTCGGTTCATCACCGGCATTTAACTTCCTATTTACCTGTTTAATAATTCCTCGATCGACACTGTACAACGTTCGTTTACCAGTGAAAAATAAATTTCCACCGGTTTTCGTCGCAATTCCAGCGAAATTTCACGACGACACGTCGAAAATTTTGGAAGAGGTCGTCGAATCAAGTCAAGAGTTCCTTCGAATTCCATCATAAACCGATATTTCGCGTTCGTAGAATGGTTCGAGTTACGGACTAGCGTTGATAGAATAGATCGCGTTTAATTTCTTTTTAGGAAGAACCGGAAGATCGTCACGGCAGTGTTACACGTCACATTTGTCATTCACGTTTCCTCGAACAACGAAGAATCTCGGGCGAGGTTGTACGTGCTCGAAAAGAGGGTACGGAGGAGAGAATTTTTCTCACTTTTGAAATTTTCTGCCTCGATACGTTCTGTACAGTATTGTGCCCAAGTATTGGGACACCCGTTAGATTCGTGTAGAAAGTATTACACGAATGAAGCTATATTTCCTGTAGGTTTTAAGAAATTTTAATAAATATCAGTGGAATGCAGTAGATTTTAATAGAATTTGGCAGATTTCTGTTGATTTTAGTGAAATTCAGGCGATTTCAGTGGATTTCAAAAGATTTCCTAGACATTCGCAGATAAAATACAACCGACTTTAATAAAATTTAATAGATTTTAGTAGATTTGGGTAGATTTGGCTAGATTTCAATGAATTTCAGTATACTTCACATTCGCGATAATTAATAACTGTTTAGACTTAGTACTGTTTTAACACGTATTATTACGTGTACAAGTATACTCTTCGAACGTTGTTTGAAACGTAAGTCGGGAAGAAGAATTCCTCCTAACATACAGTTTGATGTCAAAAAGATTAATTACGAGGTGTGAAACTTGTCTCGAAGACTGAAGTTTATTTTACAACACACGAAGTGCTGTGAAAATCGTCCGTTGACTTGGCTTTGCTAGTCCACGAGAAAACTCACTTTTATAACAGTCTTAACAAATTTCAGAATCATTTCTTAATAATAATTGACAAAAAAACATTTAATACAAACGTCTTACATTATTCTATACACAAGAACAGGTCCATCATAATTCATAAGTAATTAAAATTTGTAAAGAAAAATGTAGCGAAACATTTTAATAGATGTCCTAATAATAATTGACAAAAAAACGTCTTACATTATTGACAATCTTAACACACCCGAGACCGACACATTTTTACAAGATTATCCTGAGAAACCGGCAACATAAAGCGATATAAAATTTCTACTTCCCTCATCGCTATTCACATTTTGATATCTTCACATCCCTGACTGTGGATCGTTCATTTTTCACTTACTCTAAACATCAACGGCAATTTTCCTTTTTCATACACCTTGTTGTACAAACCTGATAATACCGATCTTTATCACATTGCACGATCCGCAATGCTGGGTCATAGTTCTCGAATTTCTTAAACACTCCCGCTCTCTTTTCCTCAAGCCCGAACTTGATAATAAACAGCTAACCGGTAGAAAATGTTTTCCAATGAATATAGAAAGTCCGACATTTTCTTACAGAAATCTATCGACCTCGCGACAATCCTTGAGACGTCTTTGACGTCGTCGTCGCGTCGAATCAAGGCTTGACGGAAGCGTTCGCGGGGGAAAAAATGTCTCGACGACCTTAGATCGTGTCGTTTAAAAAAAAAACCGAGTGACCTCGTGGAAAAATGTCAGTCGTTTCATTCACGCCAGTTTTGAATATTCCTCGAGCGATTCTTTCTTTCTTCTTTTTTTTTTAAGATATCGTCGATCCTCGTTCACACGAAGGCTTCTGGAACGCGAGCAACGGAGGAATTTAGAATGGTGGAACTTCAGTCGGAGGTGATTTTTCGAGGAGAATTTTTCAAGGTCTCGTAGCACGATATTGGAGACATTTTCGGAGACGTCAAAAGCTTATGTCGAATCGTTTAATCAGCGTGCCTTATTTGCCGTTGTAAATCATCGCGTCGTCACATGTCGTATTCTGTTTACGAGTTGCTTGCACGAATAAAACGTAAACGTAAACAGGGTAATATATTTCGGCCACTTTCTGTATCTCCTCGAGCATTTTCTTCTTTTGCCGGCAAATGAATTATTTCACTCTAATTGTAGCTAGCTGTGCAACCGATTTTCAATACGGTATATTTCGAGTATGGCTTTTGTAGAATTAAAGGAAGGTTGGAGTTCTAATTGTTTGCAAGACGTTTCTTGGATTATTATTATTTCCAATCAAGGTGATATTTTGCTTTTGTAACGTAATTCTGTCGTTTGCATTTAATCTTACATAAGACAGTTTCGCACAATACCACGTGCCATACCAAGGTTATCTATACATTTGAATTTTCATTGTAATTTGTTCAATACACGTGAACAATCCACTGTGCTTTATATCATGCGACGTAGACAACTTTTCCGTTCAGCTTGAATCTGTTAGTTGGAAGGAAATGAAAAGTGGTGGACATCCTAATAATAATTAAGAAAAAATCATTTGATATAAATGTGTTATATCGTTCTATAGATAAAAAGAAGTCCATCATAATTCATAATTAGTTGAAATTTGGAAACAAGTGATGGAAGATAACGAGAATCATTTTAATAGGTGTTTTACTAATGGTTAACAAAAAACATTTATATTCAAGTCCATCATAATTTTCTTCATACTTTATAATTAGTTGAAATTTAGATATTTTAATAGACGTCCTGAAAAAGTAGTCGATAGAACTATTCCAAGAACAAGTCCATGATCATTTTTTTAAATAATTAGTTGAAATTTGGAAAAAAAAATTGTAGAACATAATGCCAATCATGTTAACAGATGTCCTAATAATAGCGGGCAAAAAACATTCAATATAAATTTCTTACATTATTCTATACACAAGAACAAGTCCGTCACAATTTTTTTCATATTTCATAATTAGTCGAAATTTGGAAGGAAAAAGTAGTAGAAGATAACGACAATCATTTTAACAGATGTCTTAATAACATTTATATTCAAGTCCGTCAAAATTTCTTTCATCCTCAATTAGTTGAAATTTGTACATTTCAATAGACGTCCTAACAATAATTAACAAAGACACATTCAGTATAAACCAAGTCACCCAAAATCAAGTCCATCGCAATTTTCTTCATAATTCATCACTACAGTCTTTTCTTCCGAAACTTCCCAATCCTTACACACTTCTTCCCCTCCCCTCTATTAATAGAGCATATCGTCGAAGTTTGACCAAAAATCCACATATACCACACGAAGCGTACCAAACATAAATTCCTCCAAATAAGCTGAAACCCACTCACTTTCCCTCCCAGACGGTAGACGGCGTATATCCTCTATCGGATCACTTCCAAAAATACGCGACTATCCAAATCTACCTTAGATATCGGCTTCTCAAAGGTCAATTCGGCGACGCGACGCAAGCCTTGATCGCGAAATTTTCACCGTACTCCGTCTCCTCCGTTCCTCCGCGTATCGATATCGCGACGTCTGCCCGTGGCTTGCTCATTCCACTCGGTGATACCACGGATGGGAGGACGCGTTCGAGGTCGCGGACACTCGTTGGTCCGCGCGTGTCATCGTCACCTCTCTCTCGTTGTTCGTCCATTCCCGAGAATCGATCGATTCGCGCGAGATTAATTCGTTCGACGACAGGGAACCTGCGAGAAACGGCGTGACGCACGCGGCGAGCGAAACGAGAGCGGCGTGCGGTATGATGTAACGTGACGGGGGGGCGGGTGCGAGCCTCGAAGGAAACGGACGTCTGTTACGTTTCCGTGTTTCCCAAATATAAAGGACGTGAAAACAAGCAGAACCGACGCTTTTGTAACGCGATCACTGTGTTGTACAGGCCTTGGACGTGAAACCGATGGATTTCGTTCTTCCAATCGGCTGTAGTATACCTACCGCTCTTACGATGACAGTTTTTGTGATTCACGTAACGAGGTACAACGAGCTTGTATCAGTTCGTGCCGAAATATTTTCATGAAAGTCCAAGGAAATTCTATAGCGACGCATAATGGTTTTGTAAACAAAAGAATTTTTTTTTAATTCATAATGAAGTTTTTAGAATTTGTCCAAATGTGGACATTTGGTAAATTGATTTAGCGATATTGTGACAGAAGCACGTAGACGTTGATCCCAATGGAGGAACGTCAGTAATAATTGCCTAAATGCAAGTTTGTTATTTTCGTTTCATGAAAATTATGAAGTTTTCATTTCGCAAGGAATCGAAGTAGATCAATCGAGTGTTCTCTTCGTAACCTTCTGGGTTGATCAGTTGTGCAGAGTTTCTTGGCTGTAGTATTTGGACGATGATCTAAAAAAGAGGTGTCTGACGGTATTTACGTTTTTTTCTTTTTTTAGCAAATTTAAAGGTTTGTTGGAAATATTGATCTGTGTGTGTTGTAAAATTCGACATATTTTCGATGAACGTGAGAGATGTTATATCGGTGGAGATATGGTTTGAGATATTTTGAATTCTAATTTGACAATTGCGTTGCAATTTTAGTTCGAACTTTCTTATTGCGTGGTACAATAATAACACAGGCAAGAATACTCTTGTAAGCTAGTAGTACTGAAAATATAGTAGCAAATAGTAGTACAGTAATCGTCCAAATTACATCACTTCTAAAAATTCTGTACACATGATATACATATGTTCGAAACAAATGGCTCCAAGATGGCGTAATTTTTCCTCTTAGTCTGTATATGCATCTAAAAATATGACAACAAGTTGCAGTATTGCAATCAAGCAAATTACGTCACTTGCAGAAATTCTTCTGTGCACCCCAAATATTTTTGAAACAAAATGCATCAATATGGCGAAATTTTTTCTCAGCCTTATATGTAACTAAAAATGGAATAATAAGTAGTACTACAGCAATCAACCAAATTACATCGCTTCCAGAAATTCTTCCGAAAACAAAAGACACCAATATGGCATAATTTTTTATCTCAGCATGCAGCTACATACATCTACAAATGGAGTAATAAATGGTAACACAATAATTAACCAAATTACATCGCTTCCAAAGTTTTCCTACTACTCTAATTATTTTTGAAACGAAAGACACCAATATGGCGAAATTTTTCCTCTCAGCATTTAAGTACATACGTGTATCTAAAACTGGAGTGATAAATGGTAACATAATAATTAACCAAATTACATCGCTTCCAAAGTTTTCCCACTACTCTAAATATTTTTGAAACAAAGTGCACCAATATGGCGTAATTTCTCCTCTCAGCCTGTACGCATATCCTTCGACTTGTTCGAACGAGAATAGAACGTTTAAACACGGTACAAATGTTCGTCGCAACATTTTCATTCGAACAGAGAGGACCATTTACCGAGTGGAACGTAAGCGGTTCTCGAGTTTATTAAACACGCGGTCAGGACGTTGTGTCGGTTCGATAAAAATCGATCGTATCCGGCCGTGGCTCGAGGCGGATCAAGAGGAGGTCGTTGACGGCCACGGCGATCCGTCGGAAGTGTTATCGCTTCACGTTATCACTATCGTTTCTGCTATCACGCGACGAAAATGATGTCGACAGCAAGTTTGGGGAAATTAACATGCTCGTCACCGCCTCTAATTTTATTTCCGATTTCTGTTTACGCAGAAGACCAAGGATTTGGTTAACGATCACCGCGACGCACGTTGTTTCAAAATAGCCGACTGACCGTGCAACAATATCTTTCGTCTTATACGTGGATTGATCATCGAGAACAAGCAAGATTGTCAAAAATTGCGATTTTTTCATTTTAATTATTTTTGTTTGTAAATTTGGAGTGCTCGAAGGGTACACTGAATTACTTCCGTTCAGTCGATCAAGTTCAAACTATTCAAATGCTAATATTTCGAATTTAAATGTTTAAATTCTAATCCTTAAATTCAACCGTAACAATGAAATTCAAACCACACAACATTTCAATTCAGCCAATCAAATTCAAACTATTCAAATGTAAATATTCGAATTCTAGTATTTAAATTCCGCAAAAAAAGTGTAAATATAAATTAGACATTCCAACGTTCACTTCAGTGTAAATACCGAAGAATTAGCCTGAAATAGGTTAGCAAATAACACGAAGACCACTCAAAACCAACGTCCACTTTTAATACCTTCATCCCTGATTAACAACCACGATCCAATCAAAACAGATCAATCTGTTATCGCATACAGCGAAGGAACCTCCCCTCCGAAGGAAGTACCGGCGAAGGAAGTGACCAGGAGAAATGATCGATCTGCTCATCCGCACAGGATGCTTCGAAATCGAGGAGGAGAGGCCAGATGAACGATAAACCCAGGGCGAGCGCACACCGGCGCTGACACTTTGTTCTTGTTGACAGCGCAGCTGGCATCGCGGCAAGGACAGTGGACGCGCGTGCTAGAGGCTTGCTGTTCGTACACGAGCGCGCGTATCTCGCGAACGTTCTCGCGGATTTGTCGCAATGTCTCGTGGCGAACGTTCGCGCGCGCCGCTAGCAGAGCCGGCGCGGCCTTGTCCTTGGGCATAATCTTTCCTCGTTATCGGACGACGCCGAGGCTGCGGTCGCGTCGGACTAACAGCGATTAGCGCGACTCCCGCTCCGCGTGCGTCAGCCTTCCTTTTATATTCCAAGCGAATAATAATACGCTCGGCCGTTTCTTTCCCTTTGGTAAGGCACATTCCGCTCCGTTTCTACCTTCGTCTTTTCCCCATCGGGCGATTTCAGCGTAGGTTCCTTCGTAGATCGAAATAGACAATTTTTTGGATCGGCTAAAGAGTGGGAGAGTTTCGGTTTTTCTGAAATGCACCAGAATTTTTTTCACCATGAGATCTTTGGCGACGTTGAATTTATTTTATAGTAGAATAGTGCTTCTTTCAGTACATGCTGTATAGGTTATGTTCAGAGATATGCGTTTTAAATATGGCGGAGGAAGAACAGGAAAATTTCCCTTGACCTAACCTAATCTAACTTTGAATTTTTTGAATAGTAGAATAATACCTGCTCTAATATTTCCTGCATAGGTTATGTTAAAGTATGGCGGATTGATTTGGTCCACGTTGAATTCATTTTACAGTAGGATAGTGCTTCCTTTAGTACATGCTGTATAGGTTATGTTCAGAGATATGCGTTTTAAATATGGCGGAGGAAGAACAGGAAAATTTCCCTTGACCTAACCTAATCTAACTTTGAATTTTTTGAATAGTAGAATAATACCTGCTCTAATATTTCCTGTACAGGTTATGTTAAAATGTGAAAATATGGCGGATCGATTTGGTTTGACCTAACTTCGCATATTTTTTGTACTAAATAAATTACTAGTAATTAAAATTGCTTATATTATTTTATACATCTGAATCGTCAGAAATTGTCTACGTCTTTGAAGAGGCTTTTTTGGAAAATAGATCTTACAATTTCAAAGAAGTTATGGTGTCACAATTATGCAAAGAGAGTTAAGAATGTAAAATGATGGGACTTCGCATCATACCACGTTTCACTTGTAACTCAAAAATGTGATTTAACGAATTTCACGAAAGATCCTGTTTCAAATATTTCAAAAATTCCAACATTGTCGTTATTATTCCTTTGAATGGAGTATTGCATCTGTGAGATAATGAAAAACGTCGACCCGTTTCAGCGAAGATAATGCAAGATCATTTTCAAAATATTATTTCTTTAACTGCGTTTATAATCCTACTATCAAAGATAACAAAGAGTGTAATTAAAGAAAGGAAGGAAATATTTTCGAATAAAGAATTATTTCCGATGCATAGTTTTTCACGGCGAAAACAATAATCTTCGACTCGATTTAAAACGACCTTTTCGTACACAGCGTTTCCTCTCTTTGTCCGACAAGGAATCAAGAGAAAGAGGTGAATTTGTTGAATCTGGATCGAGATTATTTTAGTACCGTGTACGATTTTCAAGTTGACATTGTTTTCGCCCGCCTTTGTTCGACAAACTAATCGGCTGGTGTTCCATCTGGAATCAATATGCCGGATTTAATTAACTTCTGCTACTCTCCAAGTGACAAAGAGAACGAAAGAAAGAAGAAAGCTTGTTGAATCAAGGACCAATTCGGCGAACGATGTCGACTTCAATATCGTACTCCACAGACTCACTATTTTTTCTTTCTTTTGCAATCAACAATACGGATATTTCACCATTTCACTTTTCGTCTCCTTGGTCGTTAAATAAGTTGGTACGAAACAGATCGTTTGTTTGGCTCTCGTTTCAACAACACTGTTCATTATTGCGTGCAATTAATACGATTTCTGTCGAACCAATGACGAAATCATTGCATCAACGTCGATTGCAGAACGATGCATCGAACCACTTTTATAATTCGATACAATTTTCCAGCTTCTTCTTTTAACCATTGAACTTCATATCCGTCCCGTTTCCCGATCGTGTTTAACGAATTTCTCTCATTGACATAACCGAGATGATGATCTAAGTATTCGAGTAATATTCGACGATCATTGTTTCTTTCGATTTCCTCCGATTTTTTTGCTGCGATTATGTACGTTGCTTGCTAATCTGCGTTCTTGAATATGAAATTCGTATCGTTGATGACTTTTTTACGTTGTTTATTTGAACCATTATCGCTAATTTTCTCGTTGGTGGAACATTACTCGACGTTACGTTCGACTTTTTAGGTAACCTGAGTCAAAGTTTCATTCACAATATTTGCTCTGAAGTTGTAGAATATTTCTGTGAACAGGAGATTCTTGAGTAGAAGACCGAAAAGTTGAAACTACTTTTTAAGTGTGACACTTTCGCAAGAGATTTAAATAAAGGAACTCTGAAGATTGGAAATCGTACAATGTTTCTCTGAACAGAGAATTAAAACTCCTTTTCACGTTTCTTACTTTTCTTAAGTGTATCACTTTTGGAAGTAATAAAAACACAAAAGTAATTCGATGCATGGTGAATAAAGAACTTCCGACGAAACGTAGGTTCCTTTTGCAAAATTTGCAAAGATCTTTAAGGGACTCTTTCCATTTCCAAATTTTCGTCTGTTTACAAATGACGTAATTCGAAGTATCGACACGTTACGTTATTACATCAAACGAGACACCTTATGTAATTTATTAAATTACATAACACCAACACCTGGCATCGTAATTTTCTTCTGGATTGCAAATTATTGCGCCATATCGATCACGAAGTTAAAGCGACGTACCCAAACTCGAACTTCGTCGTGTACTAGTTTAGGTAGGAACCATTGCGATAGTTCGAAGCGCGCTACAGGACCGACAAGTTAACGAGGTGATCGCGACATAATAGAAAATCCATCGCACTTTCCTGACGTTAATATATTCTCCGGTTTCTATTACGTTGCAGTAAATATTGCATGTATTCAGTGGAAAAGTGGAGTTATGCAATCGAAATGATGAGCATCCTCTCTATCGATTGGCGTGCATATTTGAGGGAATATTAAACAAGTGCAAAAAAAAGAACTGATAATAGAAGTGATTATAGCCAAGGTCATTTCCTGGTTGCATTTGATCAATGAAAAGAAGATTAGCTAGTTGGAAAATGTAGTATCTTTCGGCGTTCAGGAGTAATACGAGAATTTTCGAGGAGGAAATGAATGGAAAATGATCAATTTTATTTTTTTTTTAAATAAGTTTCCCATTTATTTACAATGACTTACATTTTTGCGATAGAATGGAAAGGACAGCGCGATATGAAGAGTGAAAGAACTTTTTCGAGGATTTAGCAAAGGGTTAAGCAGAAAAATGGAAAAATATATTTTCGTATTTATACAGAGAGATTTAGTAATACTGAATTTATTCAAAGGGGAAGATAGTTTGTATAAAAAATATATGGAGCAACTACTTCAAGAGTTTTCTTTTTCCATCATGTAATTAATATAATGCAACTCTTGAATTAACAGAATCACTGCATAATGCATAAATCACGCTACAGTAAACAAGTGCTGATTTTAACTTCACAGTTAAAAAATGTACAAAAATTGCCACATTGCCTACTGATAACGCACACTAAGTCACCGTATAGTAAACGAAGGATTTTTCTAAGGACTAAAGCAGGACTGAATCGAAACATTTATTGTAGGATCCACTCTATTTTCGCGTTACGAAGACTTACTCAATCTTCGATACACTTAATTTCCTCCCGACACGATTCCAACTTGAACTCAACTCGACTTTATTCAACCTTACTCCGACGTATCTTTGTTTATTGCAGCGTTAGATCATAGGTGAGGCACCAGACAATCGAAAGTTCAAATTCGAAGTTCCCAGATAACCCGGTTAGCCTCAGAGAAGGTAACAAACTCATCAACCATTGAAACACCAACAAATCTCCAAGAAAAAAAAAAAAGAAAGAAGCAAATATAGTATCATCGCGACAACATTTTTTTTTCTTCCTTCTCATAATACATTCGGAATCAAGGGAGAGACCTTCGGAAAATCGCGTCGGCTGGAAGCACAGCCGAATTCCATGGACTGGATATCCTCGAGCCTTTTTAATCGTCGACTGCTAACCGCCGTGACCGTCTGCCAAGATGAGTCATCGTTCTGCATTCGTTTCAGCCGGTCAAGCTTGGAGGTGACCTGCCGGCGTGTATGAGAGATCTCCACGAGGATTGACCCACGAAAAAGAACGCCGGAAGTGAGCCACGTAATCCGTTCGGGCACGCCAAGGCCTTCCATGTGTAGTCAGCCCTAAACAGTCCGGCAATTATCGTCCAACAGCCAACTTTTACGACTGACTGACTGACTTCTTTGTCGTCGAATCAGCGTTACACGAGAAAGCGTGTTCTCTAGTTTACAGCGAACAGCGGTGAGTGAAATGTTGAAAGTGTGTATCTGTTTTTCATTATCAATAATACTACTCACAGAGCTTATCGTCAGGTTAGTCAGAAGTTTGCGACGCCGCATAATAAGCCCTTCTTATCAAACACGGCTCTTTCGACGATTTTTATCGGCTTAACGAGAGTGCACGGTCAATTTTTGTTTACGCTTCCCGAGTGGATGACTGAGCGGTTTCTTTTGTATCTTCTTATTTGCTAGAGAGAGAAAGAAAGGGAGAGAGAGAGAAAATTATGATTGCGTCGCGGAGAATCGCGTGTATGGCTGTGGCTCGAGACGAGTGGATAAGTTCTGTTCGCGAGGCAGCTGAGGTCGAGTGGAGAACGCTGCTTTTCTTTTGGGTAATTACGAGTGGTTTAGGGAGTTCTCTATAGGGTGGATGAGAATCTTCGTTCCTGGAAGTGTTGTATGATGCAGGTTCGGTTTAATAATAGCGTATAGCGAGCCTTCATTTTGGTCGCTAATTTTTGTATTTTATTTCTGTGTGTACGCTGCCGGTACGAAGCTTGGAGCGATATTAAATCGGGAACAATGGAAAAGTTAATTGCCAAAATAGCGAAATTATAGAAAAAAAGAGGCTTCGGTACTTTTGCATTACAACTGAAAATTCACTTGTGACTTCTTTTATATTATTTTTACGTTTATCTTAGGTTGTTTCATACATGTATGTACCTCTTTTTTCAACGTGAAGAAAACGTATACATATGTAAACAAAACTAACTCAATCTGGTCCCTAGAGATTAACGCGTGACCTTTTTTTGTATATAATTTTTCCGCATAAACACACACCGACTATGCGGAGCAGAAACGAAACGGGATCTGGCTGAATCACAGAATACAGTGGAATGCCACGTCATAGATAACAGTAGAATGCTAATATTCTGTTTAAAATTATTTTCGTTTTTTAAATTTCTTAGAAATGTACATTCACAACGGCGAAATTAACGAAAAATCGGCGCCGCCATTATAACGCAAGAGTACCGATTTGCGAAGAAACACTTTCTTAAATTTGCATTGTTTTTCCGGAAAATAAGTGCGAAATAATTTAAACTTTTATTTTTAATTAACCCTCCGTAAGTAATTTAGACCTTTGTTTTCTGAATTTTTATTCGGATTGAAGAAAATTTTAAACGTTTGACTTAACAAACAATTGATCAATAAAACTTAAAACAGAGAAAAAATTAGACTTGGACACAAAGTATCCAGTGAATTTGCCTTGTCCTAAGTACAGTTTCCTTGCTACGACAGAGTAATATTTTCAACGAAACATGCATTCGCTCAAAGGAAACTTTCTTTATCTCAAAATCGTAACACGCTCCAAACCTTCGAGGGCTAGTGCACCTACACTGAATTAAAAACAGAGAACTACGAAATGAGCGTGCCGGAGAGGAAGCTGAGCGGAAGAGACGAGCAGACGGTGACGAAGCGATGGAGGTTCGAGACGCATGTCGCGGTATTTGCGAAACGATTTGGTATTATTATTAGTCGGATCGTTGGAATCGCACAAGGCCGCGTCAACGTCCCCCTTCGTCTCTCTGTTCATCCTCGTATCGTCGCGAACGATCGTAAATGCAGGTAAGGAGGCGGGAACGTCCTTTTCATGGGCGCTAAAAACCGATGACGAACGGACCAAATTGAATATTCCGCGCGTGTACTCATCGTCCTCCTCCTCCTCCTCCTCCTCGTGTCTTGTAACGAAGATCGACCATGCCCGATTAGATCGGCCCTCTCGATTTGCGTGTTACGTTGAAACGCGCCAGATAAGAATCCGTGTCGCGAAGTTCTCCCGCGTGGACGAAGGCCACTGCCAAATTCACGCTCGAGGACTGTCGCGGGAGATTAAACACAAGCGTCGAAAGATTTCTTTTGGGGAATAATAAGAACGTGGAGTTTGTAGATTAATCGTGAGAGATTCTGCAATTGTTTTATGTTCTTTCGGTGAAGTTTGGTAGAATTTACTATCATTTTGGACACTTCGATGTTGCGTAGTTTGACGATTCTTTATTGCGAACAGTGTAGAGATGATTGTTCTTGTTTGAATTTTTCGATTAATTGTACGTCACAGATGGATAATTGACAGTGTTTATTTTTGGGTGTTAGTAGTATTAAGAATTCACAGAATAAAATATCCATAGTTATCGAAGAGTACATTAGAATAATACAATAGTAATAGTGATTACTTCTAATGGATCTTTTATTCGACCAATGAGTTCGATAAAATGATTCTTTTTATCATTTATATGTAGATATCCTAAATATATTTATTTTTTATTTGTGAATTCTGTATCGGTATTACGGTAATTAATTTGTTTGAAAATATTCATTCGTAGCTCTTCTTCGTTAACTTTTCTGGAATTCTTTTTAGTAGCAGCAGTTCAAACTCTTTGAATGCATTAATATTTGCAAATACCAGGTTGCGACAATTTTTCAATTTCGAAATATAAAATTACTAAAAAATTGCCAACTGTTTAATTTTCTTAAAACACGTTCACTGAACGATGCGTTAATCCTTTCATTAGCAGTGAGATGCATATGTCCCACTTGAGTATTCAAAAAAAAATTGAGTTCAAATTAAGATCCATTACAGACTCGATGATTGGTAGGTAAATAAAAAATTCTTTAAAAATGTGAAGCTGTCACAAAAGGGTTAATAATACGCAAGCGTAAATGTACGAGGAATATTCTCGTTGTTGTAAGGTTACGGTGAATGAGTTTCGTTTATTTTCCAGGATTTTCCGCATTTTTTCCACGTTTGATTCAAAGCCAAGATTCTGCGGGAGAAAGCAATTACAGGGTCGAAGGTGGTGTACACGCTTTTACGACAGCGGCATTCGTGCACTTTGCAAGCACGCGCTCCATTCTTTTTCTCGTCTGTGCATTCCCGGCCGTTTCCACTTAACGCGCGCCAGAATCCATTTTCCCGTCTGTTCACTTGTTTGACTCGACTCTGTTGCTCTATGGTCTGCGCATTTCCTTCCCTTTTCACTTAGAGTGTTTCATTCTCTTCCGCCATTCTTTCTTTGCGCGTTTGTCCAGGGAGATCTACGGCGACGATATGTGTCAACAATTGTACATTTTTCAGCTAATCGTTCGTTCCAACGTTGAATTTTGCTTTTTTTCAAAATTTTATCGATTCATCGAATTTTTAACTTCTTCTTTTTCTCTCTATTTTTAAGTCTTCTGTTTGCCTTTCGAGGGCTATCTACAGTAACAGCTGCGCGCATTACGTATAAATATCAATTAAAGCTTCTTAATTTGATCAACACTTGTAACGAATTACGCTATATTAACATTATCAATTACGATTTATTCTTGTTCCAGGTTAATCTAATCAATACGTAATACTCGCTGAAACCGGGAATATAACTTTTCACTTAATCGTCGTTATTACCACTTATATTGCAACTATTTTTCAATACTCATTATTGTTCCGAAATTAATAGATGGAAAATGTTGAATTGATATAATATGATTCTTCACTTTTAAAGGCGATTTTTAGGCTATATTTAATTTCTACGGTTCCGTTTTAATCCTGGATAAAAGGTGGGAATTGTTATTAAACCTAAAATGACGGAAGTGGAAAAAAATTGTAAATTATCAATACTACGATACTACGATATTCTTCAATTTTTCAGAAAAACCTTGCATGAGATAGAAAATATATTTATAAACAAGAATCATTTTTTGAAATTGCAATTTCGAAATTTACGAAAGATAAAACTCAGATCACCGCCTTAATTAAAACACCGATTAGAAACTCTGTCGTACTCTATAAACCCCTGCACAAAAAAATAATTAAAAAGCAATCAAATTTCCTAAAAAAAATTCAGTTCATGTAGGTAAAGCAAATTCCGTGAAAAAGATTTTCCTAATCCCAATCTGGAGTTAACTAATTATTATCCAAGAGAGAAATTTCTTACACATACATCTCCACTTCCTGTTCCTCCATCAAATAAGAAACCAAATTTAGACATAATTTAGAAACGAAAATAACTAACTCTACTTTTCGTAATTCCTTCAATTTTACTACCAAAAGCACACATGATTATTAACTATTTCTAAACTGTTTCGTTGATAATGAAAAATTTCAATTTCTCTCTGTCACAGTTCGTCCCATAAATTTTTTCAATTTTACTCTTACTCTTCACTCAAATTGTTTCTATTTCTTTCATGTCTGCCGAAAGCGCACACGATCGACGCTCAACTATTCCTAAACAAAAGAAATCTAACGAATTCTGTTCGACGGAGTTGCTCACGTTATCCATTGCCACGGTTTAACAACGAAAAAAAATTCCAATTACTTCCTCTCGTAATTCGTGCCAATCGGCTGATTCTACTGCACGTTGCTTTTGCGACGCCACGCACGTGCCGGAGCATTTCGCTGTCCAAGGTCGGTGATAGCGATTTCGCTTCCTAGAACACGAGGGGTATCGCTGATAACGGGCGTAGCTCGTTCCGAGATCACGGTTCGTCCCGAGGTGATTTGTTTTATCGTTCTTCTTCGCAGAATCTACGCGCGCTCTCCTGTAAGGGATGCCACGTTGCTCTTCCGTGCGGGTCCGCTGCTATCAACTCTATTTTTACGCTCGTAATCGTAAACTTTGTTTAAAAGCGGCGCCGAGAAGTTCGTGTTACACTTGCGACCACCTCCGTCGTATTTCCTCCTCGTTCTATCGAATATGATTTGCTATTTCAGCGTATCGATGACTGTAACCTTGTTTTTAGATACGAGCCTCGTGCCCGGAGAGTAGAGATACGTCGCGTCTAAGCCGCTGTGAAATTTCTTTTTGGAGTATGCTAGCTATATTAATCGATTAGAATTCATTGATTAGTAGAATAATCTGAGAAGATAAGGAACCAAAGTTTCAGCGAATGGTGTAACGCAGGCATGGACAACCTTTCCTAATTCGGGGGCCAAATTATCATTCTGTCTTCGAGTCAAGGACCGAACCAAATTGTTAAATAAAATAAATGAATATTAAACGAAGTAAAACAAGTCGCTACTTCATATTTCATTTATTTATATAATAATGCAATGCTTCAATGGTAATGGTAAAATTAGAAACGTCCAGTGTGCGAAATTGTTACGTATCGTTGGAAAAAAAGAAGGGAGAGACTATCGAGGTCTCTCGGGTGCAGTGGCACAGGGCAGTTACGCAATTAAGGCGATCGGATGCGGATCCTTCGCGACGTTTCCGGAACACAGCGGTGGTTCCGTTAGGATGCAACGAACTGCGCCGAGTAACTGTAAAGGACTCGGTTGTGCTAACCTGTTGCAGCGGCCACCATGTTACGTCACAGGCGCTATAACGTTTATTAATATCGTACCTGTAGGAATGAATTCAAATCCGTGTCCCACAACATTTGAAACATTGTAATCAAAGTGGAACAGTGGAATCTTCGTTACTTAAGATAGATTAAAGAAAGGGAGATATTGTTTTTATTCATTTTTATTACGATTTTTGTGCAATAGAAATGAGAATTGTGATGTGGAAAATTGTTCAACTTTGAATAAGGAGATATTGTCGAAAAATTTAATTCAGAATTTCGAGGAATTTCGGACGTTTCTTTGATATAATATAAACGAACGGGAATATCTTTTCCATTTTATTGGAAGATTATTAACGAGTTTAAGTAAGCAAATTTTCTCGAGAGTTTGATTCAAAATTTCGAGAAATTTCAAACATTTCTTTGATCTCTTTTATCTTTTTCTACTGGAAGATCACTAATCAGCGATGCCCTCTTGTATGCTCAATTAACGCAGAACACATTTCTCTGAATGACCTAATAAAAGTCGGTCGCAAATTTTAAACAAGAATTAAACAGGAAAGCGTGGATATTGTCACAAGTTGGCAGTCCTGCTGAGCAACGTCAAATGTTTCAAATTAAAAAAAAAAAGGTACCTATCAATACGAAAATCAAATGCTTTCATGTTTACGTTTTGTAAATCATTACAAAATTGTGATAATCTTAATTCAAATTGAAAAGGCAACGACCATAAACTCTAACTTGAGGTACAATCAATTTCCCGACGTTGAAAGAAAAGTAAAACGACAAACGAAAGGAACGAAAATTCCATTACGCGTTTTTAACACGAGCGACGGGAATTTTAATTTCCATTATACTTTTTCACTTGTAACCCGCGTCATAACTCATAAGAATACGTAAGAGGGTATATCTTTGTCCATAAGACGGGACAGGAAATAAATGCGTTTCACGCGTTTAGGAGACAGTGTAACGGTACCTGAACCAGGTGGCAAAAAATTTTCGTACTTTTCGCGGTTTTTACTACTGGAAGTACGCGAGAGAGGCTGTGTGTACCAAGCCGATTAATTCCTACGGGTCATCTGCATATTCATGAGGGCGCGATACCGCGTAAATGTTTCCCACGTAAATCTCATTTCTTAATTGGCTCGTATTCGCCTTCTATTCCCACCGGTGTGTAAAGCCGCGAGCGTGTATGCTTCGGCCTGTCCAAGCTCAGGTTATCTTCGCGCGGGGATAAAAACGGCCACCTGTAAATCCATTACGTTCAACTTCCTCCCCGACAACTCGATCTAACCTAGACGTTTATTTTCCATCGCCAATAAAACGGAACTTCCTGGACACGCGATTCTCCGTGTTTCAGTTCTGTCCGTGAAAAATATCACTGTACCATTTCGTCGCGCGGTTTTCTTTTTGTTAGTTGCCGTTATTGAAATTACTTGCGTTATTGATATCTCAGGAAATGGGTTATTAATTCGGAACTATTTTGTGGTTAATATTTTCAGCGATAACTGTTGTAGATATTTTATTAAAAGGTGTAATCATTTTATTGGAGTAGATACTTAATAGAGTTACATATTTTACAAAATAGGTTCTTAATTATGGACAAGTTTTACTATTTTAATGGTTACTGTTTTTAATGATAATTATTTCAAATTATTGAAATAAGAATGCAATGATTTTATTGAAATATATGTACTGTTGTATATTTTAGAAAAATTAAATTTCATTTGGGACTATTTTGTGGTTAGTAAATTTTAAAAAAGTAAGCAAATTTTATTAAAATATGCAGTTACATTTATATTTCAGAATACGTTGCATGAAATTGTTAGAAATAATGTTTTCAGAAGGAAATTTTTTCGATTTTATCATAACAGAGTTTCGTTGGATAATTTGTGGGACAAAGTGGAGGGCAGGAGGGAGATAGCAGAGTGGAAAGAACCGCCCTGTGTTTCCAAAACACCAGATATTAAAATACTCCGGTTACTACGCATATCAATGATCGTAACAGCACAGATAATCACGTAGCACCGCTCTTTCGTAACTTATCGCCTTATCGAACGCTAATTACAGCTCGTATAGGAATATTCTTAACGCGACTCGCGAAACGCCACGCTTGTCCTTGACTGATACAAAAGTTGAAGGAAAGAAGCGGAAAACAAGAGTGGTCGAGCACGACATATATGTATAACTGCTGTGATTCTTTCAAACAGCCATAAATTTACTCACAAATTTAAATATATACGTATGACCAATTACAATTTTTCTAACTTTTTTTCAGATCAATTTTTTCACATTTTCACATTTTGTCTATGCTAATTTTCAATTGTCAATTCTTCCCTTAATAAATGCTAACTGTAACAGAATTTTTCTATAATTCACAAATTTCGTCTGAAAATGAAATGTCTTCATTTAGTAACTTCGATTATTAATGCAATATGGCGCCTTATCCCAAACTTTTGAGCAATACTTAAATCACTGTACTACTATATCTATTTTTTGAAAAATAATAAGACAATCAACCATAAATTCTTTTCCAATAAGCAAAGAAATCTTCGATTATTAATATAATATGGCGCCTTGACCCAAAATTTTGAATGATAGTGTCAGTCACTGTACCGCAGTATCTATTTTTTGAAACATAATCAATCATAAATAGTTTTTTCCAATGAACAAAGAAAATTAAACAGTATTTAAACAATAATATTTCCTCGTCCTTTTTTCATTAGATTTCACATATTCGCCGGGACTTTATTTGAAACATAAACCATAGGACGATCGAGAACCCAAAGTAGCAATAATTCTCCATTGTCCGGTAAACGAGCAAAGTTTCGTTTAAAATTCCTCCTTCATCGCGATCCGTGCTGTTCTCTTAATCCGGCGCCATCGAAGGCCGTCCCGCGGAACTGAACGCGGTGACGTTTTTTCAGCGGCGCCCGATCCATTACGGTAGGTTCCGCTCGTAAAAATCCCGGTATCTTCGATATCCAGCGACCTTGAACTTCGTATGGACGACCCGGTCAGCCTCAGCACGGACACTGTAAAGCCGGTCTTATCCGCTCGGCATATAAATTACGTTATTTTTGCCGCGTTCCGCGTTCGAGCTCTTTGTAAGACGATTACGTGGTGGCCGAACAGAGAAAAAGTTAGAGAGAGCGAGAGAGAGAGAACGCGCGAGTGATTCAGTGTATATGCGAGAGAGATAGAGAACGCGCGAGTGACTGAGTGTGTATGCATGTGAGAGAGAGAGGACGTGTGAGTGATGAGTGTGTATGTGAGAAAGAGAGAGAGAGAGAGAGAGAGAGAGAGAGACAGACGAACGCGTAAGTGATTGAGTGTGTATGTGTGAGAGAGAGAGAGCGCGCGTAAATGAGTGAGTGTATATATTTGGATGCATATGAGGGAGAGAGAGCGTAAGGGAGTTAGTGTGTATGTGTGTATATGAGAGAGAGCGTGTAAGTGAGTGAGTGTATACGTGTGTTTGTGTCAGAGAGAGAGAGAGCGTGTAAGTGCATGAGTGCATATATGTGTTTGTGTCAGAGAGAGAGAGAGAGAGAGATGTATGTATGGGTGTGGGAGAAGGGAGGGATGTCGCGATGCGCAGCGAGCCCGACAAGACGAACGTGAAAATAATTAATCGAATCACGTATGACGAAGCTTCCACGTGAAACCGTGACCGGAGGACGGCTTGGCCTTGAACCAGGGCCAGTCCATCAGCAGAGCGCGGCTTCCTTTTGCTCTTCCTCCCGTTCTCCGTTCCACCCTGCTCTCGTTTCTTCTTCGAAAGATCACGCAGGACCCCAGCGAAATTCGGTTGATCTCGAGGTTCCAGATTTCTACAGCCTCGTCTCGATCCGTAAGTTTACGAAATCTCCGAAACCACGGTCATCGTCTGACACGTTTTCTCTCCCCGTTTAATTAGAAGCCTCGTTTACGCAAGCAGCCGTCGGAGATGAACGCCACCAGAAGTTTCACGGCCTCTGGTTATTTTCGGGCTGGTTAATGGACACGTTGCGCGTTCTTAAAGTCAACTTTTTTCTTTTTTTCTTGAAGATTCGTCAAGGGTTCGTTTTTGGGGTGTAACGGGATTGAGAAACTGTCCGTGGTTCTGGAACATTTGGACGTCGTTTGGAACAGTCGACGATAGTCGGCGACAAATGTGACCACTTGAACGTAACTGGTTGTAGTCGGTTGTAAACAGTTGTAGATACATGTTTGTAGTCAGTTAGGACCACTTATGGTCACTTACAGTCGCTACTCGTGGTGGTAAATAATTGTTCGTTGTAGTCGTTCGGGTATAATAGTCATTTACAGTCAGTTATCAGCGCGAACTTTTGTTTTATTAAATATCTGTCGAGTTCAAATTGTTTTCGTTAAAGTCAAAAAATTAGTTATGTTATATAAACGTAAATTAGCTTATAATTTAAATGAAAGGAGGATGTTAAAAAAAGGCCAATTTTGGCACACGGCCGGAACGAAAAATTCTTTTACAGCATGATTCTAGTCCAGCGAGGTGCGAACAAAGTCCTTTCCTTTGATAAAATAGACGCAGGCGACAGTGAGGAACGTATGGTGGTTCGGCTCTCGGTTTTTCGCAATTTTACGACCTTCCATGAAAGGAAATGACTTTGTTGGCAGCTCGTTGAACTCGTCTTAACATACACGTCAAAAAATATAGCATTCCATTTAAAAAAATTAAACTGACTTTGAAATCTCCCCCATCATACCAGGTACAAAAAAGATATTTACACCACATAACGTCTCCCTCCATGCCAAACAACTTTTGTTAAAACATTTTTTTCCTAACATCACTTCCTTAAAGGATATTTCACTGTATTGAGATAAAATAGACACCCTGTGTACCCTTTTTCTATAACGTGAATTGTTTTAACAGTTGCAGTTTGGTCTTTCTATTTTTTTAAATTCGCAGTATTACGGTAGATAGACTATGTGTTTTCATGGAAGTGTTAATTGAAGATTTTACAATCGCTACAGTCGATCGTGAACGCTTTGTGAACGCAGCACTTTAGTATTTTTGTGGAACATAGGAACTCCTTGAGCCTTACTTCTTTGTGTTATTATAAATCCACAATACAATGCACGCATAAATAGCGAATATACTGGTAAATCACACTAAGTAAGTCCTAAAATATGTAATCGTTTTTATTTTACTGTAAAAAAAACATAAAAATCACTCCTTTATACTTTATCTTCCGTATTCCACAACACTGAGTTTTCTTCATAGAGGGTGATTAAATCGGTGATTTCATTTCTCCACTAATTTCTTTTCCTGACATCTTTTACTCGCACGAGAGTTCTCTAAAGGATACGAAACTACTTCATGTTTGGAAAGCAACTGTTCCACAGTTGTATGATTACATATCCCTTCGAGAGCAAGTCTCGACACGTTTACTCTCAGACAGTTCAGCTATGCTCTCGGACAGTCACTCTCAGACCCAGTGTCCACTCGCGAGAGATACTCTCGAAAGCAACTCGCGATAATTTTACTCTGAAAAGGGCAGTGTAACGGTTTGAATTTAAAAAGGGCGCGTCTTTATACCGTGATCGGCGTGCGTCCGCCGAGCGGCGTTGGGAGCAGCGACCGCGCATGCGTCGAGCGAAAAGAAGTATGGCGTATTGTATTGTATTAAGACCACGTGCGTGACGTTTGTTCTCGGTTTTGCCAATAAAAGTAATATAAAATCAGAAAATTCTTTTCCCGCTAACTCTTTTCTGTGCGCGAACAGGCAGCTAGCTTCATGTTTGTTTCGATGTACGTACAGCGACCCAGGCTCGCGTTTCTTATGTTTGGCTTGACGTACGTACCGCGACCGAGGCTCGTGTTTCTTATGTTTGGCTCGCAAAAAATATCACGCGTTCTAAGAAGTTAAAGCCTAGAATTTTTCCCAGAACAGTTGCGAGTGTACAGCGATCAGAAATCGGACAGATCGTCGAGTACGCAGTTAGTGCTTAAGGGCCTACCGAACGAGTGCGTCGACGAATGACGTTCGCACCGTGCGATCATAGTCTTGCAGAAAATTCAGTGCTCCCCCGAATAAAGCGGTTTCGATTGTGCGTGGATTTCGAATCAATTTACGTACTTAGCATATTCGTTCGTGTGAATTAAGTGCCGCTGCATACAAGAAGCTAGTGCATCGAATTCAAGTACACAACGAACAGCTCAGCTTGGGAGAAAAATCAAACGAGAAGCGTGTCTCATTTCTCAATCCATCTTTTTTTCCTGACATTTTTACTTGTACCAAAGTTCTCACAAGAATCCGAAATTACTTCGTCTTCACAAAGCAACTGTCCGACAGTAGTCTGATTTCCTCTCCATTCCAGAACAAGTCTCGACAGGTTTACTCTCAGACAGTTGAGCAATGCTCTCGGACAGTTGAGCTCTGCTCTCGGACAGTCGAGCTCAGGGGCAATGTCCACTCGCGAGAGATACTCTCGAGAGCAATCACTCTCTCTCCCGATAGTTTCACTTTCAAAATGGCGCGTACCTTCGTGTTTAGTTCGATGTAATACAGACAACGACTCTGGCTCGGATTTCTTATGTTTTCCTCGAGTTTCTTATGTTTCACTAGCAAAAAAACATCGCGAGCCTCGCGCAATGTTTTGGTAGATGAGGTTGCTAGGCCCAAGTACATAATTGAGGGTCACTCACACGCCTAGGATTTTTCCTAGAACTGCTTCGTGTAACAGGGAGCAGAAATCGGGTAGATCGTCACGTACGCAGTTAGTGGTTACGGGCCTACCGAACGAGTGCGTCGACGAACGACGTTTATATCCCTCGAATAAAGTGGTTTCGATTGTGCGTGGATTTCGAATCAATTTACGTACTTAGCATATTCGTTCGTGTGAATTAAGTGCCGCTGCATACAAGAAGCTAGTGCATCGAATTCAAGTACACAACGAACAGCTCAGCTTGGGTGAAACATCAAACGAGAAGCGTGTCTCTGCGAGCTACACAGCTACAGTTTCACGGTATGTGTATGCGTGAATATTATGTATGTATATATGTGTACACAATCGAATGATTGAGTAATTGAAAATAGAGGAGAGCCTACGTATTGCTAATTAGATTAATTACTGCAACAATTTCGTTTTATCGTATCCTAAGTTCATTTTTCTTGTAATAAGATGTGTTCTAGCTAAGTAACAATAACAAATTAGTTTTTTTACTGTTGTCTCCCGAGAGATATACGTATTCTATCCTTTTCTGGAAAAATACTGTCTTTTAGTAAACAACTAAGTCTTTGCACATGACCTACTTCGTTTCTTATTATTCTAACGACAATATGATCAGACTTCAGTTTTCCGTAAAACTGGGGGATGGTTCCCAACTACGCGGATTTCCATTTACGCGGACAGTCGACGCGTAATTCGACAGAACACTGCATACATATAGTACATACATATATGTTTCGACTGACATGTAAGATGATACTTTTTTCTCTGACTTTCATAGTGGATACACAGTTAAGAAATGCAAATTCTGTTAGAGTCTTACTTTTTTATTGTATCCCTGTCATGACGATTATTTTATTATATTTACGATAGTTTATTATAACTTTTATAATGTGTCATCAAAGAATTCCTTGTTTCGATTAATTTGTCATTAATTATTTTTCATTATTTTTGGTTTTTATTAAACAATACTCAATATGAGTTTCCAAGTGGTTAATTTACGAACAGACAATCATCCGAAGCAAACGAGACGGAATATAAGTTATAAGTCTGCTCATACTCTTACCTTGAACCGCATTTTTCATAACTTTCCCATCATTTCCTGGAAAAATGACAATTACATTTTTTCTTCCTTGGGATGCGTAAAATCATGCTGTAAAAAAATTTTTCGTTCCGGCCGTATGCCAAAATTGGCCTTTTTTTAACATCCTCCTTTACTTTCACACTGGATGATATTGAATCTTTGTTTAGTAGTATGTTATTTTTGGTTTTAATATTAATCAAATTCAATTTATTTTTGTAAAAAGTAGAAAATTAGCTTTGTAGTTTAAGCACATTAAACTTATTGAATCTATTTTCACACTGCATAATACGATTTTTTTTTTTCGATATCTGTTAAAGTCGACTTTTTTTTTTTAACTGAAGTTGTAAATTAACTTCTGCAATAACTGAAGTACATATTAAAGTATTAAATTTATTTTTGCACTGCATCGTATCAGACCATCGATAATTCAATAATAAATACTACGTGAGGAGTAGCTTAAGACAAATAATTGCTTTCCGATAGCGTATTCTAAGACGAACTACTATAATAAAGGTGGCTCTCTTATATGGCAACTACAAACCGGACTACTGGACGTAGATTCTCATCCATGTATGTCGCTGAACACTTGTTAATTAAGAACAAGACTTAAGATCTTAAAAAATATATACAATTTCATTTCTCTTCTAATGTGAACAATTAATGAACAGCAATTTTATTTCCTAACTGTAATATAAATTAAACATTTTTCGAAACATAATGGTGATGTACGGAAGCTCATATGCATATAGCAATATTGGAGCAGTATTGGACCACTTATGCAAATAAATATAATTTCATTTCATTTCATTTTGCTATTTTATTTCGTAACTACACAAAGTCTGAATAACCAATAACGCTGACTATAAATAATAGTAAACAATCACCAGTAATTACTAATCGCAACAGTCTAACAACAGCAATAATTAACAGCTAAGAAAAACACATTAAATTCAAACTTAAAAACTTAAATTCAAACCTCGTTCTAGCATTCACAACCACTCTCCACTATCCAAACTGCGTAAAACAGTTACATAAAAAAGAACTTATCAATCAAAAGTGACCGACATACGCATGAGAGAGAGAGAGAGAGAGAGAGAAAGAGAGAACGAGAAAAAACTTCACTCCTGGTTTAAAATCCTTCAGCGAAGATTACGCTATCAGAACCTCGCTCTCTTTATCTGAACGTCGGCAGAGAGAGAAAAAAAAGAGGAGAACAAGAACAAACCTTTCGTTCTCAAGAGGCAACTCGCTCGTTCCTACAGTCGAGACTCCCCTAATCGCGAATTCCTTCCATCTCCACCGCTGTTCCATGGAAAATCTCGCGTCGCTCTTTCGCGAAATCGTCGAATGTTCTTCGTTCCACGCTTGTGATCGAGAGACGCTGAAAAATCGCGACGAGTTGGATCGAATGTCCCGTTCAATCGATCGATAAGAGTAAAAATATCGATGGGATCGTTGCATGGTCGCGTTCGTTCATGCACGCGTCAGGTATCATCTCGTCGTTGTCGGTGTCAGGGGAACCGGTGAGCATGGAACAACAGGAAATCGGACACTGAAGAGAACGGTATCAACGTTACTCGTGACTTCAGTTTGGTAATTGCGACACCGACCGGACGATAACGCGGCCGACAGGTGATTACGAATATATCGGGTGTCTTTACACATCCGTTGTTTGCGGTACAACATCCTACCACTTTCTCGATCACCTGTGAACAGAGCTACGCGGGCAGAATACAACGCAAGTTCCTGCAACGCGAATTTCTACGACACGCCGAAGATATCGCGACTGATGTTTTCACACGCGATGAATAGTAAAATAGAGGAATTCTCCGCGTTTAAAAGTTAAATCTGTTATATAGTTGCTTTACACTGTTTTCATCGTTACCGACTTCTTCTGTTTCATAATTGTTTCTGTTTTTTTGTTGATTGTTTGTTTGTTTGTTGCATGTTCTTCTCAGGGGGCTACAAGAAAATTTTCGTTATTCTAAGCATAGTATATTATATTATGCTTTATTATTTTTTTAAAATTCGAAATAATGTCTAGGTAGCTGTTATGTTAGAAGAATTTACCGAATGTCCGAATGGACAAATTGTAAAGATTATGGAATAAAGAAAATGTTTACAGGCCTATTGAGAAGCAATGTTTCCCTAGAAAAGGATAGAGTATGTATAAGTCTCGGGGAAGAAACAGCGAGAAACTGATTTGTCGTTGTTTCGACGAAACGAAATTATAACAGTAATTAATCTAATTAGCAATACGTAGACCTCCTGTCTATTTTCTATGCACTCAATTATTCGATTGTGTGTGTATGTACACATACACATTATGTAATTATGTACATAACGTGAAACTGACACACTGGTCGTTTGATTTTTGTCCCAAGTTGCGCTGTTCGTTGCGTATTTCAATTCCGTGATGAATTTCACACGAACGAATTCGCATTCGCTCTTCCTCACCTTTCTTATCGGCCGTGATAAAGAAAATTGTACATGTATGCAAAATGTGTAAATTGATTCGAAACGAACGTAGAAATTTTTCTAAAAGAAAGAATCCGCGTATAATAGAAACCGCATTGTTCGAGGAAGCACTGTATACTCTATTTGAAAAATGCCCCGACTAGAATTTCAGTTAGGCATGCCTAAAGACGAATGCGGGCCAAATGCGGAAACGATTAGGTGTACCTAAATGCTGCAAGCCTAATCGTTACCGCATTAGGCCCTAATTCGGAAGGAATGATGCATGCCTAAGTTGGGCATTCCTACCAGTTGCCATACGTGGCCCAAATGGGGGTGGCCGAGCGCACGCCTAAGTTGGGCATTCCTAAGAGTTGCCATACGTGGCCCAAATGGGGGTGGCCGAGCGCACGCTTAGGTTGGGCAATCGTAAGAGTTGGCATACGTGGCTCAAATAGGGGTGGCCGAGCGCACACTTAGGTTGGGCAATCGTAAGAGTTGCCATACGTGGTCCAAATGGGGATGGCCGAGCGCACGCCTAAGTTGGACATTCCTAACAGTTGCCATACGTGACCCAAATGGGGGTGGCCGAGCGCACACTTAGGTTGGGCAATCGTAAGAGTTGCCATACGTGGCCCAAATCGGGGTGGCCGAGCGTACGCCTAAATTAGGTGAAGTAGGGGGTGGCCGAGCGCACGCTTAGGTTGGGCATTCCTAACAGTTGCCATACGTGACCCAAATGGGGGTGGCCAAGCGCATACTTAGGTTGGGCAATCGTAAGAGTTGCCATACGTGGCCCAAATCGGGGTGGCCGAGCGTACGCCTAAATTAGGTGGAGTGGGACTCTCAAACTTATATGTAGGTATATTTGCAGACATCTCAGTGTCGGACGTACGCTTGCGTGAGAGCTTTCAGCAAGATAAAAGTTTTTACTATTTAATCTCCCAATGACAGCCTAACAAAGCTATTCTAATATGGGCCTAACGCGGTTGGCCTCATTGGATAGTCACTGGGAAAGCCTAATGCGGCCCTAACGCGGCTTTCCCAATTAGGCGGACCTAATATTTGCCTAACTGAAATTTCTAGTCGGGTGACTACTAAACTGGAGTTATCGTTCTATTGATTCAGGACCGATAGAAAGCTGGTCATCTAACACTGGCTTCAACGCACAAAGATAATAAAAGAAAAAAGTTCGCATAAACGTTTGCCCTATCGGATCTTGTTTCCGAGTTACAGCTGTTTCTGTCTTCGGGTAATTCTTAGTGGATAGTATTGACACACTCTTCGCACCGAAAAGGGTTACCAGCGAATTCGAACAACACCTGGCAATTTTGAACGAGTCAGAATTTCTGAGCAATTTCTGCGAAGACAGGTGAACAACTGTTTAAGTAAGAGAACGGTTGTAACTCGGAAACAAGGTCAGATGAGATAAAACATTTATTATTTTCGTATGCCCAAGTTCCGTCACCGAAGTTCACCTAACCTAACCTTGCTGATTTAAATACAGTACAATACATCTCCTTTGTTCTTAACGATACTGGAAAATGTTTATGACGTAATCTGAACGATTTCGAAGAACAAACTCGAAATGCAATAAACAATTTTTCAAGGTCGTCAGTATTTTTTGCAAGAAAGCATTCTTTTTCTGTCATATCTCGTAGCGAGTGTTAAAATGCATCCGAAGAGATCCGGGTGATGATCTTGCGATATCCTTTAACACCAAAAAGCTGATCAAATCCTGAGGTAATGTTAGAATGTTATGTAAACTTGCTATTTCTGTTACGAAATGCTCAACGTGACGTCCATTGGCGATGATATATCGTTACATTGTCTAAAACGTGTAATTACAACAATCAGAAATACTTTTTCAATTATTCCTGAAGTATAACAATAACCTCAGCTCTAATTATTCAATTAGTCACGTCTTCTAGATCGGTAAACCGTCGAACATACTCAGTTACCGTCTTCGAATTTCACCACAGTCTACCCAGTAACCGAAAAAGGAATTTCCGTTCATTTCGCAATTTCTCCACATTTTTCGTCCCGCTTCACTTCTTTTCACAAACGCAACGCGTATATCGAGTTCACGGCCAACCGAAGTGGAATTGAATCGCAAATCTCCGAACGGAGAAACGTCTGCGAGAACGGAAACGAGCTTTTCCTGTGCGACTCGGCTGTCAAACCGCTTCGTTCCGTTTCGTCAACAAGAGGCCCCGCGTGCAACACGTATGTGCATGTAACCGATGCATTAATAGCCCGCGGGATTCGTCCAAGGACACCGGTCGAAGCTTGTAGAAACGACGAAAAAGAAGAAGCCATTATGCAACGCGCCGCGTTTCGAGGCGGTTGCTGCGATCACGGTGGAACGTGATTTTTGGTTGGACCTCGCGGGTGGCTCCTCGACGTGACCTTCTCCGGTCTTTTGATGCAATTAAGATAGACCGCGGGTAATTGAGTAATCGGGACTCCTTTGGTGGAGCGCGGGTAATTGAATTTTTGCATCGTTCAGAGCCTCGAGCGTATCGCGATTACGTTCCCGTTGAGTCACGCGGAAGCGCGTTCGGAATGAGTGGCGAATTTTTCGCAGCTAATACGTGAGTAAGCTGCGAGTCCGATGACATAATGGATTACCGAAAGATTTCTATGAATAATGGTTGGATTTTGAGGGGGGAGACGAAAGGGGACGGATAGATTTTTATTAAGATGGTTTTTTTAAAATTCTTTTTAAGTGTTCTCTTTAGGAGTTTCTTGAGGTTTCTCTTTGTTTTTTTGGGTTCGAGTGATTCATGTGAACTGTGGGACTTTGAGAGTTCTGTTTGAACAAGATGATGGACGATGTGATAATTGAAAGAGTCCAGCTGAGTCATGTCGACCACTTTGCATTCTTCTATGAATAATTCCACTCCTTTCTGAGATTGAACTTTTAACACTTTGCTCGATATTTTGCGGTTGGTGCGATATCTGAGCTATGCGTAGTGGGTAATAAAGATGAATCGGTCTACTTAGAAATTTCTGAGATGTACTCTAAGCTTTGTTAAACAGCGCAGCTACTCTTAATGTTTTAAATAATTAACTAACCACCGGTGCATAAGGTTTCTATTATACGAGTCCACGAGCCCATTAATGGTTACTCTAAAAAGACTAGATTATTTTTGTTAAAATTGACAAAATTCTTAAAAAATACGAAGAGTGTAAGAAGAATAATGGGTTTCGGACGTACATATTTATGTGTTTATATGATGCTTGGCACTTTGAAGTTCAACATTTCGCGACTCCTATTAGTAAAACATACACTTTTCTTTCAAAACTTGTCCAATGAAAAAAGGTGTATTAATTCACGTAATGCAACACCAACTTCAAAATTATAATTCAAATTCACTTCTTGCTTCAAAAGAAGCAACAAAATCAATCACCGATTCCTCAACTCCCACTCAGCCGCCAAAAGGAAGTTTACACAAAGTTCACATTACCCGACCCACAAACAAAATTTGAATTTTCTTCAAAAACAGACCGAATTAATTTACACACCTAAAATACACAAAATTTTCCCTATACAAGTGTTAACATTTTTTCCGAGCACTCTGTAATTACCCCATGTCTCTGCAATCAAACTCACCGATTAAGTAACCTGAGCCATAAATAAAATTTAAATTTTCGTCGAAAGCAGACCCAATTAATTTACACACGTAAAATACAGAGTGTTGACATTTTTTCTACAATTCACGCAAACTCACCTATCGTTTCTTCCCCTCGACAAAAGGAGAGGAAAGAAAAACAATCGTTCATTCCTCAAGTTCCAGAAATCTTCCAATGCTAAACCCACGATCAGCTCTCTCCCCTCTTTCTCTGAGCGATGGTCACGAGACTCGCGATTACGCGAGCCAACGACGAGTCACAATCGGCGAACACGTGTCCACAGTTGGATCACGCGCCTCATCCAGAGAAGTTTCGTCCCCCCTGTTGTAAGAAAGGATTGACCTCGATGCCCGGCCCCTGAGTAATCACGGCCGTGTCTCTCTCTCCTTTGGCGAACCGAGAACGAACTTTTTTCAGTGGCGGGTGCATGCTGCTCCCTCTCCGTCTCTTTCTTACTCTCGCGGGGCAAAGTAGCGAGCAGCGAGCATGAGAGGACGGGCTGTGTCAACGGCCTGGCCACTATTCAGCGCAAGTGCGGCTCGCTGGTCAGCTTCTGGCGCGGGCGTCGCGACGAGAGAGTGCCAGAGGTCGTTGCCTCGGCGCCTCTTCTTCGTTCGTTCGTTCGTTTATCCCCTTCTTTCTTCCGTACCCTCTCCCGTGGTCTGAATAACGTATTGTTTCGCGTTCTTTCGGACCAAGTGGCGCGTTCCTCTAACCCCCGTCGCGGCTACTTGAACTTGACGCCGTGAACTCACAATTCAGTCCTTGGACCCAACATGGTAATATCGCTTCCTTCGATGGATTAATCGTATACTGTTCGAGGTGTGACAACGAAGTTTCAAGTTTGGGAGGGGAGTTTCTGTGAAAGTGGCAGCACTCTGAATTTTTCTCCAATGATTATGGGTTATTTCCAGTGTTTTACTTGAAATGTAGGTTCAAAGGGTAGTTGGTTGATAGGAAGCAATGTAAATAAGTTTTTTTAGTAATTATGTGGAAAAGAGCATTGGAACTTTGCTGAGAACTGATATCCGTGGAATTTTTAAATATTTTTTTTTACTGAAAAAGAAATATTGTGAAATGTAATGCATATTTAAAGTGGAAATTTAAAAATGTCGAATACCTGCGAATAAAATTGACGTCTAGTCACAAAGGGTTAAAGAGGTACAGTATATTCTCCACAAGTGTCAGACCGCAAGGAAGCTAAACCTGACACTCGTAGAGTCAGGGACTACGTTTTCGAGCCTCGCGCCCGCCTTTGTAGTTTGCCGAACGTAGACAAGGACAGCGAATAAAAGACCGAGGCAACTAAGCGATTTAAATATCAACTTTTTTAATTTTACGTTTTTTTATCCCGAAATTTTTCTTAACATATTGATGAGATTTTTCTGATGAAAATGACATCAAACACGACATAATTTGAACAACATTTACTTATTAACACGTTCACTGTCACGCCAGATTTACAGGTTGCTGTCAGGCGGCCACAAGAAAATACATTTTAAGCATAGGATTATAGTATTATGCTTTATAATTTTTTTTTTTCAATTGAAAATAATGTCTAGCTAGCTATGACGTTCAAAATTTTTAGTTGACAACATTTATTTTATTTTAATTATTCTAAACATTTGAGGCACTCCAGTCACTGATGACCACCATGGCCATATCGAGGAAACAATCTAATGTTAATACTTATTGAGTGATTAATTTAATTTCATAATATATCGCTTTAGCGAGCCACCGTTTGGTTGTCAATTGTTTATCACGTAGAGTCGGGCTACCTCCACGTAAAAAAAAAAAATGTAGGGTCGATTCCACAAGTGTCAGTAAAAATGTAGGGTCGATAGCAGCAGAAAAGCTGCTAAACAATTAGAATTAAATGTAACGGTAGAAATTATTGCAATAATGCGTAATGAAATTGAAAAACAGGAAAGAATCAAAAGAAACAGCGCGAATTCGTATCTTTTTCGATTCTAGAATATAAGAAAATTTGAATAAAATACGCGACGAGAATTGGGGAGAAGCATAAGTTAAACGCGTAAAAATATTCAATAATAAACGAACTAGGGATGAAGCTATTATTTCAATACGCGATGCACTGACTCTAGTATTTACAAAAATTCAAAAATTCTCGTATAAATTCCGAAAATAGATTATTAATTACGGTAAACTACTGAGACGGTTTAATTAAGGGTGGGCATGGTGCTGCTTTAGTTTGAAATGATTTATAAACACATAATTAACAGAGGAAAAACCGTGAAACGGCAAAACGTCAACATTCTAATTGTTATAACATGTAAACAGAACTTTAAATTTAGTGTAAACAGAAAAAATATATAATACAATTTATTTCACGGTATTGCAACAAATAAACGTTGAATCAATATTTAATTCGTATAAAAACAATTATTTAACGTAATAATTTTACCTTCACCATGGCTATTTTTAATCTACGACCACAGGTCAACCTGATTTCTAATCCTTACGAACTTTAAATTCAGTCTAAACTGAGAAAATATATAATACAATTTATTTCACGGTATTGCAACAAATAAACGTTGAATAAATATTTAATTCGTATAAAAACAATTATTTAACGTAATAATTTTACCTTCACTATGGCTATTTTTAATCTACGACCACAGGTCAACCTGATTTCTAATCCTTACGAACTTTAAATTCAGTCTAAACTGAGAAAATATATAATACAATTTATTTCACGGTATTGCAACAAACAAACGTTGAATAGATTCTTAATTCGTATAGAAACATTTATTTAAAATAATAATTTCACCTTCACTATGGCTATTTTAAATTTACGACCAAGGGTCAACCTGATTTTTAATCCTCCGAACTTGATTTCACAACGAGAAAGTAATAAGATCGTTGAAACGTACTTATTTGTCAAAGAAACTTGCAAAAATGTATAAATAATAATATGTAATGTTTTAACAAATTTTTGGAAGTATAAATTAATAATAAAATTGTGAAAATTAATAAATTATACGTTATTATAACATTAATAGAATTATGACTAAACCGAAGTTCGAAGTCGAGTATTTAAAGTCTGATATTACGTGCCTAGCGAGTGCCGGTAATTGTTAAAATTTGTTTAATAATTAGTAATAGAAATTCTAATTGATTCTAATGTATACAAGTGTTACAAGAAGGCTGAGTGTGTACAGGGTGGACATAGACTAGCTAGTAGCCCCCGACCACTCTATTCACATCTCAGAACCTTCAGGTCAAAATACGCCGCGAAGTGTCTAGGGCCCAGTATAAAGGGTAAATGATTTCGCGGGACATCGGCGGGTCCTTATATACCTGCGGTACCCTCTCCCCAAAGTCATTAGCAAAATCGTCGGTTAGGTCAGGCGGGAAATTTTCGCGGGAGATTTTCGCGGGAGATTTCCGATATCGTAACACGGTATAATTTATCAATTTTCACAATTTTATTAAAAATTTATACTTCCGACAATTTGTTATAACATTGCATATAACAATTTATACGTTTTTACAATATTCTTCAATGGAAACATAGGTTTTAGCGTTCTCGTTACTTACTCGTGGTTAAATTAATTTCGTAGGGATTAAAAATCAGGTTGACCTGTGGTCGTAGATTAAAAATAACCATAGTACAGCTAAATTTATCGTGTTAAATAATTCTTCTTACACGAATGAAAAATGTATTCAACGTTTGCTTGTTACAATACCATGAAATAAATTATTTGTGCAGTTCTGTGCATTTTCTGTGCAGTTCAACCTAATTTACTTAAATTTACATTGCGAGACAGTATACTGTAACAAGTAGTAACAAGCAAACGTTGAATAAATTCCTAATTCGTATTAAAAAAATTATTTAACACAATAATTTCAGCTTTATTATGATTATTCTTGATAAATGACCACAGGTCAACTTGATTTTTAATCGTTATAATCTTTAAATTCAGTGTGAATAGAGAAAATGTGTAATATAATTCATTTCACGATATTATAACAAACAAACGTTGAATACATTTTTGATTCGTAGGAAAAGAATTATTTAACACGATAATTTTAGCTGTACTATCACTATTTTTAATCTACGACCACAGGTCAACCTGATTTTTAATCCCTACGAAATTAATTTAACCACGAGTAAGTAACGAGAACGCTAAAACCTATGTTTCCATTGAAGAATATTGTAAAAACGTATAAATTGTTATATGCAATGTTATAACAAATTGTCGGAAGTATAAATTTATAACAAAATTGTGAAAATTGATAAATTATACCGTGTTACGATATCGGAAATCTCCCGCGAAAATCTCCCGCGAAAATTTCCCGCCTGACCTAACGGACGATTTTGCTAATGACTTTGGGGAGAGGGTACCGCAGGTATATAAGGACCCTCCGATGTCCCGCGAACTTATTCACCCTTTATACTGGGCCCTAGACACTTCGCGGCGTATTTTGACCTGAAGGTTCTG
>NW_017100255.1:341685-345103 GCF_001263275.1 Habropoda laboriosa | reverse complement strand
GAATTCGCGTTTTTTCTTTTGATTCTTTCAATTTTTCAATTGCATTACGCATTATTGCAATAATTTCTATCGTTACATTTGTATGTATTCAACGTTTGTTTGTTTTAGTGTCGTGAAATGAATTATATTACACATTTTCTCTATTCACACTGAATTTAAAGATTATAACGATTAAAAATCAAGTTGACCTGTGGTCATTTATCAAGAATAATCATAATAAAGCTGAAATTATTGTGTTAAATAATTTTTTTAATACGAATTAGGAATTTATTCAACGTTTGCTTGTTAGAATAGAACGATAAATTTAGTGTAAATATAGAAAACGTATAATATAATTTATTTCATGGTATTGTAACAAGCAAACGTTGAATAAATTCCTAATTCGTATTAAAAAAATTATTTAACACAATAATTTCAGCTTTATTATGATTATTCTTGATAAATGACCACAGGTCAACTTGATTTTTAATCGTTATAATCTTTAAATTCAGTGTGAATAGAGAAAATGTGTAATATAATTTATTTCATGGTATTGTAACAAGCAAACGTTGAATACATTTTTCATTCGTGTAAGAAGAATTATTTAACACGATAAATTTAGCTGTACTATGGTTATTTTTAATCTACGACCACAGGTCAACCTGATTTTTAATCCCTACGAAATTAATTTAACCACGAGTAAGTAACGAGAACGCTAAAACCTATGTTTCCATTGAAGAATATTGTAAAAACGTATAAATTGTTATATGCAATGTTATAACAAATTGTCGGAAGTATAAATTTTTAATAAAATTGTGAAAATTGATAAATTATACCGTGTTACGATATCGGAAATCTCCCGCGAAAATCTCCCGCGAAAATTTCCCGCCTGACCTAACCGACGATTTTGCTAATGACTTTGGGGAGAGGGTACCGCAGGTATATAAGGACCCGCCGATGTCCCGCGAAATCATTTACCCTTTATACTGGGCCCTAGACACTTCGCGGCGTATTTTGACCTGAAGGTTCTGAGATGTGAATAGAGTGGTCGGGGGCTACTAGCTAGTCTATGTCCACCCTGTACACACTCAGCCTTCTTGTAACACTTGTATACATTAGAATCAATTAGAATTTCTATTACTAATTATTAAACAAATTTTAACAATTACCGGCACTCGCTAGGCACGTAATATCAGACTTTAAATACTCGACTTCGAACTTCGGTTTAGTCATAATTCTATTAATGTTATAATAACGTATAATTTATTAATTTTCACAATTTTATTATTAATTTATACTTCCAAAAATTTGTTAAAACATTACATATTATTATTTATACATTTTTGCAAGTTTCTTTGACAAATAAGTACGTTTCAACGATCTTATTACTTTCTCGTTGTGAAATCAAGTTCGGAGGATTAAAAATCAGGTTGACCCTTGGTCGTAAATTTAAAATAGCCATAGTGAAGGTGAAATTATTATTTTAAATAAATGTTTCTATACGAATTAAGAATCTATTCAACGTTTGTTTGTTGCAATACCGTGAAATAAATTGTATTATATATTTTCTCAGTTTAGACTGAATTTAAAGTTCGTAAGGATTAGAAATCAGGTTGACCTGTGGTCGTAGATTAAAAATAGCCATAGTGAAGGTAAAATTATTACGTTAAATAATTGTTTTTATACGAATTAAATATTGATTCAACGTTTATTTGTTGCAATACCGTGAAATAAATTGTATTATATATTTTTTCTGTTTACACTAAATTTAAAGTTCTGTTTACATGTTATAACAATTAGAATGTAGACGTTTTGCCGTTTCACGGTTTTTCCTCTGTTAATTATGTGTTTATAAATCATTTCAAACTAAAGCAGCACCATGCCCACCCTTAATTAAACCGTCTCAGTAGTTTACCGTAATTAATAATCTATTTTCGGAATTTATACGAGAATTTTTGAATTTTAGTAAATACTAGAGTCAGTGCATCGCGTATTGAAATAATAGCTTATACAGATAATCTTTTGAAATTACTCTTAATTAGGGAAAATCTTGAATCTTGTATGGAAGATGAAGATTTTCAGGAAATATTTATTTTTCAACAATGAATTTTTGTTTTATCGATTAATAACGTACGAAATGATTTTTGGAAAATTTTCTTCGTTTGAACGTTCGTTTAAGGTTCGACTATGATTATCAAATCTCTCGAAACACCGTAGAATGTTCAATTTTAAAAGTAACTTCTTCAATTTTTGGATAATCTGGGTAACGTGTTAGTGTTGACGATACACTTTCGAGTATAGACGTTAAAGTTCATAGAGTGGTCGGGGGCTACTAGCTAGCCTATGTCCACCCTGTACACACTCAGCCTTCTTGTAACACTTGTATACATTAGAATCAATTAGAATTTCAATACAATAGACTGAATAACAATTCATTTTAACTAATACCTATTAGAAATTTTCCTTTTAAAACAAATATAAATCATTTTACCAATTACTGGTACTTGCTAGACATTTAATATCAGACTTTAAATATTCTCCTTTCGGTTCTTTTAAATACAATCAAATAATTTCTTCAATTATCGATACTGACTTGGAATACTCCGCTTCGAATAAAATATTTCGAAATTATTTTGAAGGTTTAGGGAAATAAACATTTGAATTTTAGTCATCGTTGTTCTTCAGACTTGTCGAATAGGATATTGAAATGACTTTGAGAGGTTGCTTTTTCGTTACTTTTCTTCCAGCAATTGAAATTAATTTTAAATTTTTCATATATTTTCTCTGATATTGAATTTATTTTATGACTTGCTATTTTGTTTATTAATAATTTACCATCCAAGGAATTTGCATGAATTGCATGTTAAGTAGTTAGTTGATTTATTATTGTATATTGTGAGCTGATTTGGAACGAGTGCACTACACTCGTGCACTGTGCCCACCCCAAAATTAAACCGTCTCAGTAGTTTACCGTAATTAATAATCTATTTTCGGAATTTATGCGAGAATTTTGGAATTTTAGTAAATACTAGAGTCAGTGCATCGCGTATTGAAATAATAGCTTCATCCCTAGTTCGTTTATTATTGAATATTTTTACGCGTTTAACTTATGCTTCTCCCCAATTCTCGTCGCGTATTTTTTTCAAATTTTCTTATATTCTAGAATCGAGAAAGATATGTATTCGCGTTTTTTCTTTTGATTCTTTCAATTTTTCAATTGCATTACGCATTATTGCAATAATTTCTATCGTTACATTTAATTCTAATTGTTTAGCAGCTTTTCTGCTGCTATCGATCCTACATTTTACTGGCACTTGTGGAATCGACCCTACATTTTTTTTACGTGTAGGTAGGCCGACTCTATGTGATAAACAATTGGCAATCAAACGGTGGCTCTCCCTCTACATTCGACGGAAAATGTGTACAGGTATTTAATGTT
>NW_017100255.1:331382-341608 GCF_001263275.1 Habropoda laboriosa | reverse complement strand
AACTAAAAATTTTGAACGTCATAGCTAGCTAGACATTATTTTCAATTGAATAAAAAAATTATAAAGCACAATACTATAATCCTATGCTTAGAATGTATTTTCTTGTGGCCGCCTGACAGTAACCTGTAAATCTGGCGCGACAGTGAACGTGTTAATAAGTAAATGTTGTTCAAATTATATCGTGTTTGATATCATTTTCATCAGAAAAATCTCACCAACATGTTAAAAAAAATTGCAGATGAAAAAAAGTAAAATTAAAGAAATTATATTTTTCTATTATGATTTGTCGAGCCGTGTGATCTCGTAAAGGAAACGGACTGGTGTAGCGTTACACACTTGACTGACTGCGAGCGAGATAACATGGGCGCAGCAATGACGCAGTCCTATGCGGAGGACCATCTATACTGTCACTTGTAGAATCCAAACTTACTGACGCTTGTAGAGAATTTACTGTATTCCCATTTGGATGGATCAAAGAATCGATTGTTTTTAAAATTGCATTTTCTCAAGGTACAAGATTTTGAAAATGTATTGAAAATTCTATGCCTGAAGTCGATGAAATACCAAAGTTATAATGATTTCAGGATAGTGATGCAGCGTTAGAAACGCTAAGTTTTTCGCGAAATAGTATTTTGCAAGTTGGCTGGCATTATTTCGCAATTATCAGTCAACTAATCTCTCCTAAATTTCACGTACGTGTAAAATAGATATCCCTTCGTCGTCCATACCAGAATTATATCACTATCTGCAATAGTTTCTTCTTTATAGACAGATATTTTCCATTATGAGAAAAGTATTTTGATTAACATCTTTTCTACTTGCTTGTGAGCAAGAAATTAATTCCTATTCGCCTTTGGAGCCTTGTTTATAAACATTTTTCTTTCATCTCATTTGCGTTACATTATTCTTTTCCCTGAGTTCAGTCGTAAACAAACGAGTGTGAATCGTTTATCTTTGTACTAACGGTAAATATAACGTTTCTATATAAAATAACGTAAATATTACTTATTAACCAGCTTCTCGGTTGAAATGACAGAATTACACAAACAATAATTAAAGAAATGCGTGTATTATTTTCAAACGAATCACATTCATTAAAAATGAACGATACAATTTTTGTTCCTACAACGTTAAACAAAATTCTAATCAGGTGTACGAAGATCTTTTCGACAGAGAGTACTTTAGTATCCCCATTTCCCAACTTCTTAACTCTACAACCCCTTGCTAGTCTTAAGAACATAAATCCAGCCTAAAAGGGCGCACAGAATGTCCACCGTTCCACAAATTCCATCTTTCCTACCCTCAAAGAGCAGTTTTTAATCTTTAATTCACCGTTTACGTCCTTCGAAGCGAGAGAAAAATTAAAAAAGAATGAAAAAAAGGAAAAAGATCGAGCAGTTACATTCTCCTCGCTCGCATTTACTTTCACCCCACTTTATTCCATTTCTTTTTCCAAACGCGTCGAATGGTCGCGTTTCTGTTTAGAAAGTGGCGAAACGAAAACGTAGCCGCGATAAAGGAAACGTTTAATTAATCCGTGAAAAGGCCGCGATGAGGAAAAAGCGAGCGAGCGAGCGAAAGGGACTAAAGAGAGTCGAGACGTGAGCCAGTGGCAACGACCTCAGCCAACTCTCGCGCTTTTTCTCCGCGAACGAATTACGTGGACGCGAGATTTTTCTCTTGCTGCTGCTGCTGCTGGTGGTGTTGCTGTTGCAGCAGCAGCAGCAGCACACCGTTAATAACACGAACGTGAGAATTGCGTCACCGTTGCGATGTGCACGAGATCACTCGAAAATAGAATTTTTACACGCGCGTGAGAAGGTTCTCGTTAACGCTGGCGAAATTAAGTGTATCTGCTTATGACGTTTTAAATGTTGCTGGTAATACGATGGGATGTTGCGTAGAATGTGCGGTTGGATGTTAAAAAGGGAGAGAAAAATATGGTAGGTAGAGGTACTGAACTAAATAAATCTTTCTCGTGTAGCGAACTGAAATCGTTAAGCCGTGTCTTCGTTAAAAACATTATTCCTCCCTCTCTGATAGCGATCAATTTCAAATTTCGTAGATGATAATGATAACGTGAAAAAAGAAAAGAGAACAAATTAAAATCATTAAATCATTTCTTCGTCAAAATTATTATTCCTCTTTCTTTCTCTCTCTTAAACCGATCAATTTCAAATTTCGTAGATGACAATGATAAAGTGAAAAAAGAAAAGAAAAATCACTAATCTTTCCGAAAACCACTAAGTCGTATCTTCATAAAAATCATTATTCCTCCCTTTCCCTCTCTCTCCCCCTATGTCTCTTAAATCGGTCAATTTCAAATTGGTTAGACGACAATGATAACGCCAAAGAAGAAAAGAAAAATCGCTAATCTTTCCGATTTAACAAAGGAAAAACCTTAAGTCGTGTCTTCATGAAAATCGTTATTTCCCCTCTCTCCTAAACCCATCATCTTCCAATTTCGTCTCACGATATCTCGTCTAACGAAGAAACTCGCGATTGAAAGGTTGCAGGGATCCAGAGCGTGGTAGAATCGGCGACCCGGCGTCGATAGTCTGATCGATGTATCATCGACGCCGACAGCCGGGCCAGTTAATTCGGATCACCGATCGCCGCCTGGTCACGGGTCAAAGGTTCGACGGTCCTGTGAACGCGGCATAACCGTCGTCCCGGCGAGCGGAGCGGCGGTGTTTGAGCAGGCGCAAATGTGACCTAATACGGGGGCAGTCACCTCTGCTCGCTCCGTAGTGGCGCAGATCGCGAGGGGGTTCTATTTGTATCTCGTTACTTCCGAACGGCCGTTTTGACGACACCGCAGAACCATCTATCGCACGCTCCAATTTCCTGCCACTCCGTTTTTCGATCATGCTCTCCGAGCGTGCCAGAAAACTGCACCGAGATTTCTTTGATATCCAACCGTTAATTGGTAGAATTGTTTGAGTACGCGGATAAACCGAGTTGGCTTTAATTCGGTGTTAGGTGTGTCAGATAGCGCGCGATAGGGTACTTTTGAAACGTTCCGTGAGGAAAATTAGTTCACTTGTAATCCGAGTGCAACGATTTATTTTGTATCTATACGTACTGCTCTCTTTGGCTGAAATATTCTATTTAGCAATTTTTTAATTGCTGGTTGAATTGTAATTTTTGATTTTTAAGGGTGTTTTGAAGTATTTGGGGATACATATGCTTATCACCTTTCAGCAATGATTTGTTTTATGTTTTGTACTGTCCTTTTTAACTAAAATATTCTATTTAGCAATTTTTTATTTTTTAATTGCTGACTGAAATTTAATTTTTGATATTTAAGGGTGTTTTGAAGTATTTGTTTCCATATGATTTGTTTTATGTTCGTACTGCCTTCCTTAGCTAGAATATTCCAATTTTCCAAAATAATTTCGTATCGTCATAATGCAACAAGTCTAAAATTACAACGTCTCCACTCGAACATTCAAAAACGCAAAAATCAACACGTCCAATTGAATCTATCCTCGTCAAAGCTAACGCATTGTAAAAAATCCAGGTAGTACCTTGAAGAGAAAATCAATTAATCTTAACATGGTTGAAATTGATGCATAAAATATTCAACAAGTGAATATTTCGCTGAAACGTAACGAACTCGGCAGGAATACCTGGAACATTCCGCTTTATCCGAGTAATTCAACGAATATTCCAGCTACAGAGCAGTTCCACGAATAACAGTCCGTCTAGCACGTAGAACCAGCTCGAAAATGGATCGTAGAATCGGGTCGGTCGTCAGAAGTGGAACGTGCGATGCATGCTAGCCGGTCGGAGAGGATCGCGTCGATTTTCAGTCACGATCAGCATTTCATACACTTGTGGTTTCGAATTAAACGCGGATAGGTAAAAAAAATGGCGATACGTGTAAGTCGTTCGTGACACGATTCTCGCCCCGTTCGCGTGATTTTCGTTTAAGGCCTATTTGTCGATTGAACCGCGACCGAGTACTCGCAATTATACGGTCTGCCGTTCGAAAACGAGTTGGCAGTTCGTTCACCGGGCTCCTCTCTATGGCCTTCTATTTCCTCTCCGCCGGTCACTTCCCTCTTCGTCTTTCTTTCAGCCACGCTCGAGTACTTAACATACTGCTCTCGATACATTTTTAGGCGTGCTCTCAAACGTACTTTACGACGAGCGAGCGTAAAGGGGCGTGAGGCACGCGCTAGTCGGCTCGGCCTCGGCTCCACGAAGCTTTTTCCATGGTATCCGTGGGCCCTTTGTGGCGTCAAGGGGACGAGGACGATGCGCTTCTGGCTTTCGAGCGATCGAGAGTGATCGATATTACCCGGAGATGCTGGCTAGCTGGCTGGAGTTTGGAAGAATCGGAGAGGGAAGTGTGGAATTGACGAGATTTGTTTCGAAGATTGTTTCGTTTTTGTATTTTGTGATTTGTGTGGACAGTTAAAGATTTTGGGGAATAATTGTAGGTATGGAACCATGTGGACCAATATTTTCACAAATTTTTCAGAAAGTAGATCAACCTAACCTCTTTATCTCTAAAAAAAAATTACGTTTTAATCGTTGCAAAATAATTTGTCAATCATCACGATCTACTATGTACTACTAAAATTTCTCAGAAGATAAAAGTTATGTAAAGAAAAACCCAAAGAAGAACTGAAACAAAAGATTATTCACAAATTCCTCAGAAAGTAAATCAACGTAGCCTCTTTATCTAAAAAATAAAGAGGAAACTACGTTTTAATCGTTCCAAAATAACAATTTCTGAATCAATTATCACAAACTATTCTATACTACCAGAATGTCTGAGAAGACAAAAGTCACCATCCATTCCAAAATACCAATTATCACGAACCACTCTATACTACCAAAATTTCCCCAAAAAACAAAAAATCATCTAAGAAAAAATCCAAACAGATTCTTCAGAAATCCCTCAAAAAGTACACCTAACTGTACCCAAGCATATTTACCCAAACCCAATCTCTTCACCTCAAAACGAAAAACTCCAAAAAATCGAACCTGGCCAGACAAAATTCCTACGTTAAAGAAAGCAAAGAAGAGAAGCACGGTATCGCTCGAATTTACGTTCCTCCTGTGGATTTACGAGTCGTGGGGTGGCGTCGCAATTAGACGGATTAAAAATGCGCCCGAGACTTGGGATAAATAAAATCGTGGCTGACGCTCGAACGAAAGAACCAACCTCCTCCTTCTCTCTCTCCTTCTCCTCTTCCGTCGTGACATTACCACGAGGAGGAGAAGGTGGAGGTGGAGGAGAAGCAGAGAGAAAAAGAGAGTGAGGCGATGCAGCGAGAACGTGTACGCGCGTTCTCTCGGGTGCAACGACCGCGCCAGTCCGCGGATTCCGAGCAAGGAACTCTTGGAGTTTCGCGCGTGCACTTACGGTATGCTTCCACGATGCGTTTCGTAGCCGGCCACGTGCTGGGACGCACGGAATGGCCGCCTCTCCTGCATGCTCTAACCATACACGTGAACGTGGAAGAATTCCATGGGGTTATCCGGCCCCGGCTATTCAAGCAGATTGAAGAATTTATTTAATTGCCGCTGTTTATTGGCAACTCGGAGGTGTAGTTCCCTCTGTGTGCAAGTGTTTCTTCCTTCTTTGGCCCGGTTACTTTCGATCGTTTCGAGGAGGCTGTGAAGTGGACGGAGCGAATGTGTCGTTCGTTTTTGAACACGGTTCTGAGATTGTTTCTGGGGTTTACATGTATTTAGGTGGTCTGAAAAGTTTGTGCCGAAGGCGACAAATATTTTAACGAAAATCGAAGGAAATTCTGTGGTGACGATATAGTGATCTTACAAAAAAAAAATGTAGAAAAATGTTAACGTTTCCTTTTTTCTTTTGTCAAATTTGAAGGTTCGTTGGAAATATTGATCTAAATTATAAAATTCGATACGAACTTATGGGGTGATCTAATAATTTGGAAATTCTTAGTTTGTGATAATGAAGAAGGGTGTGTCTCGCATGATTTGTAATTTCAATTTGGAAAATTGTGGATTATCGTGTGGAAACTGTAAGATAATTTTGAGATACGTGGCTGGATGGTGGTGATGTGTGGAATAGTGAAATGGTTAGGAAGAGAGTTAGGTTTGTTAGTAACGTTTAAAGAGTGGAAGTTGTGGAATATTGAAGATATGTGTAATTTGGTAAAAATGTTTGAGAATGATAGAAAATAAAAATAAAGAAAATGTGAAGAATGTTTGTTTATTTTGTTTGATGTTTATGTTTACGTTACATTTATTTTCTGCGTCCGTAACTGAAAAGTTCGTTAAAAGGACTGACTGTTCAAACGATTCTAGGCACAAAGAAAAATTCCGTGGCTGATTATAAAGCAATTTCTAGAAATCCCTACAAAGGGTGTTCTTAAAAAGTTTAAAAAATGTCGGCAAGGGGACCGTTTTAATTTAGAATCATTTTGTATTATCAAAATTTTCTATTTTTCTTTTACCAAACCTCTATTCTTATCGTTATCATTATTTCTCGTTTGCTTAACACTAGAAGGACCTGCTTCTTCAAAATGATCCATTAGCAACTTTTCAAAAAAAATGAACAAGCGTTTTCAAGGGGACCATTTCAATTTAGAATAATTTCGTATTCTATTATTATTATTTTTTATAATTAATTAATTGTTATTATTAACTGTGTAAGACGAGTTAACTCGTCATTCGTTAGCTACTACTTAGAGCACAATAACGTATTTATCAAGGAATTATTCATTTTTAATTGTATCATTATGCCTTAATATTCACATTTGCAAAAAACGAAAAGAAAGTACGTAATTGCTTACAATTATAAACCAGATTCAATTTCTGTTTCGAAAGTGAACACGGTTAACAGAATTTCATATTTTTCGAACAAATCTCCTACAACGAAAGGAAGCACCAAACTCAGAATCCCAACAAAGTGAAAATTATTATAAATAATTCCTACTGTCACTGTCGTTACTTTTCATTTTCTTCGTAAGTATGACAACAATCGAACGGCATAAAAATATTCATCTCTTACAATTCAATTTTTGCCACAACGTACACGTGTTTCACGCATGTTCCATAAATCCTCAAGACTTTTAACGTCGTCGTATCGTATCATTACCGGCACGATCCAAATTATCGACGACCTCGAAGGAAACGTCTCTTTTCACTTCTCTCGGCGGTCTCGCTGGAAATTGGACCACGGTAACGACACGGAATTTCTCGCGTAGTATCGCGAGCGTAATCGCGGCGGGCCGCCGCGTCACGTTTTCGTACAGCTCCGAGCCTCGGGGATTCGAACGCGAGCGAAACCGTGTCGGTCGTTGAACCGGCCGACTACACCGCGATGTAAACTACGCCTCGGTATCCATCGACGCTTCACGGTGAGAGTTCTCTCTCCCTCTATGAATTTCATCCGAGCTGGGCGGACGAGTAAAACCCGCTCATCGCGATGTTTATGGAGAAGAGAAAAAAAAAAGGCAGAAATATCACCGCGAATCTAGTTCATGCTCCGCGCGACTCTTCGTTTTTGCGCCTCTTTTCGTTCTTTTTTTTGTTGCCCCTCGTTTTCGCGAGTAGAGTGGCTGTTGAGTTTCCGCTTTTCGATCGATGTCGCTACGATTTTCGGTTTTGACGTTTCGAATTTTCAGTTTGCTCTTTAATTCGAGAATTTTTTTGAATCAGCTTGTGACTGTTCCAGAGTGAGATTTTTTTTTCGTTCCTAGGTGAATTGTTGGGATTTAGGATTTTTCGTATTTTAGACGTAGTTTTGTTGATTTTGTTAGCCCTTGTTAACTCTTTCGTGAGGAATTTTATTTGAGTATACTGGAATGAAATTGATCTGAATTTAGGATTCGTTACAGACTCTGTGATTGGTAGATTAATAATAAACTCTTAAAATAATTCGATCAGGAAAGGGTTTAAGTTGTACTTCTTTGCAAATTTTGTGTTTCTTTGATTAACATTTAAATTGATTTTCGAATTTCTAAAGATTTTCTGAATTAACGGGAAAATAATATTATTCTCGATTTATATCAGGAAACCAAAAAAGTTCCTGCGGTGTTTCCCTCGTCAAATAAGTGGTGTAACCGCACGAACATTTTTGGTTACTTGATAGTATAATCGTGCTGCTTCCTATTTACAGCTTCTCAATAAAAAAGAACAAAAATCGTAGGATTAACCTTGCACTATCGCTATTTTAATAATCCCAAAATTTTCATTTCTAATTGCACGTTGCTCTACAAAAATTTAATACCGACGAACGAGAATGTAACTTTCAAGTCACATGGCGTTATAGTGCGTTAAAATTAGTTTACAATTGATTGTCATCGAACAGTTTAGCTAAAGTTAATTTAAATTGGCAATTATTAATTTAAAATTGGTTTCTCCAAAAAAAATTTTTATAGTTGCTCTCAGCACAATCAAGATGCTTCTCACGTGTAGCTTGTCAATAAAAAAAAAAAAAGAATTAGAGAAATAACTTCACGTTACTATTATTTGAATAATCCCGAAATTTCAATTTGCAGTAATTTTCAAGCGTCAAATAAAAATTCACAGATATCACGATCGTTACGAGTTCACTTGAACGTCTGTTCACGATCGATCGTCACAGAAGAGTTGAGGAATTTGAACACACTTGAGAATTCTCCGATCTGAAGATTTGTTATCTGCGCGTTAGTTCGAGCAATGGAGAGTTCTGTGATAGAATCATGTGTGACTCGGGATCGTAACTCGAAACGGAGCACGAAAGCGAAGCAAAGTTCCCTCGTGACTACGTTTCGGGATGACGAAAATATACCAGTTAAGGAGCACGGTCAACGACCCTACGGGCTTCTTCCTATGCCGCGCGACGTAACGCCGCGCTGTGTTTCCGGGAACCGAGGCCGATTAATTAGACGGCAGGCTGCTCCATAAATTAGGCCACCTTACCCTCGATAATTCTCTTTCCTCGTCTCATAAATTCGTGCCGCGTGCCTCGCCATTTAAAACCGCTCGCGAAATCGAGAGATCAACGCCCGCGATTATCTATCATTTTTCATTCGTTCTCCATTTTTCACACCTTATCGATAGGTATTATTTCGATATGACTGAATTTTCTTCTTTTTGATCGACACTTTTTTTCTCCAAAATTTTTAGATACTTGGTTTATTCATTTTATCGTATGTAGAGCTTTTATCAATGGCGATCGTGAAGGTAGCTTAATCGTAAGTAAAAAGTTTGACACAGTTGAACGTACCACTTTTGTTGTGGAAAATATTTCTACTGTACGAGTGTTTCGTGAAATAGTTTGTTTGGTAATGGGAAAATATTAAGGAAGGAGTGTAAATAATTCGAAAGGAGAAATATGATTTAGAAATTTCGTTTTCAGTTTGAGAATTTTTTTATTATTTTTGCGAGTCGTGTCGGATTATTGGAGAAACAGTAGAGAGCTGGCATGAGGAATGAAAAATTGTTTCGTGCAGGGAATTATTTCTGAAATGAACAAGTGTTCGAAATGAAATAGAAAATGACAATTTCGTAGAACTCGTTAACAAATCTAAACGTTAAAATACTAGAGCAGAGTAGGAAAACCGTAAAATACGTTTAAAAAATTATAAAAATAACAAATACGTTAATTCTAAACATTAGTGAAAAAAATTAAACTGAGACTAGCAAATCCAAAAAGTTTCAATATTTATCTCTCTCACGTTTTCTGCTATATCTAACCAACTCTAGAATGCTATGTATATTTTATAAAGTATACCGCAAATAAAAGAAATTTATAAAATTTGTCAATTCAAGGATTACGATAAAAACCTAAGGTTGAACACAGTGGAAGGAAGCATTGATATTCATCAAACGACGTTGTATCCTGACAAACACCTCAGATATTAAAATTCAAGCTTATTTCGGTCTGATTTCATTTCCTCGCCAGCCAGATGTCCAAAGTGGCGAACGTTTCGTGACCATTACTTTCATTTACATGATCTTCATCGGCGATCGCGTTTAATCCACGGGGTTTCGAATCAATTTCAATGCACGTGACCCTCGAAAATTAGGCATTATGCCGATGGTTATCGAATTACGCTTACTCTGACTGGCCGTTAGCCCTTTCCTCGCTTTTTTCCAATTCGAGGTCATGGGTGCCGCTTGACCTTGAATATTCCACGCTGAAAACGATCGCGTTGTCAGCTGCCATTGTTCGATTTCCACGAAGGCTTCCTTTCGAACAAAACGGACAATCTATTTTTTTTTTTTTTTTTTTTTTTTGTGTTAAA
>NW_017100255.1:320970-331190 GCF_001263275.1 Habropoda laboriosa | reverse complement strand
GTTCGTGAAAATATTTTGACATTTGGGAAAGGTTTGACGAATTTTATTTCCCTTTTCTCTTATGAGAATATTTCGTTTAAATTTTAACAGAATGTGTCTTATTTTTGTGACTTTTACAATTTTCGCTTTTAACGAAGGATTGCAATTCGTTTTGTAGCGATGTAATGTACACTGTAGGTAAAAAATTTGGAACTATAATACTTTTCAATTTACACTGATATTGAATCTGCTAACAATATTTTACTGGTAGTTAATTAATTTCTGCAAAATTTGGTTGATTCGGGCAATAAAAGATTTATTAAAGGTTTCTTAAAAATTCTAGCTTGCTATGGTATAGCGATCCGAAACGTTTGGCCGACAGTGTATTTCTTTTACATGTATTATCATGATCTTAATACCAAAGGAAGTAGCAAAATTGAAAATGTCACCGACACACCTTGACCAGCACAAAGCTCCTCTGATCCAACGAAATCCTCGTTAGTATTCCTTCACCATTCACCTTGTTTCCCCCTTCCAATAATCTTCGCTCTTCCTGAACCTCGTCTTCCTCGTAGCATTTCAATTCATCACCATTACGTCATCCTTAACCAACACAAACCTTACGAACGAAGCAGCCTTAACCTCTCTTCTTTAGGAAGCGATCTTTAAGGTGTTAATTACGTATCAGACAGTAGTGTTACATTTCAAAATGGATCAAATCGTGGAATTTCAATGTATTGGGCCATTTAGATCAATATTTCAAACATATTCTGAAATACTATGAAAGTTTATGGTAGAACTCTTACTATCCGGATATCCGATTATTCGTAGTATTCTTGTGGGGTTGGGATTTCGATACCTAGCAAAAGAAGCAAGTAACAAATAGGAAATAAAGGGGGAGCTTTGGCTATGGGCATAGAGTCTCGGCGTGTTAATCAGGAGGTCACGGGTTCGATTCCTGCTTGGTCCATCAAATTTTTCCTCGGCTTCTGTATTCATTTTAATTCGAGTTTTGTGTCAAAATCCGAATCTGAGTACTCAAAGTATTCGAGTACACCCGGATTTTCTTTGTTAATTACTCAAATGTGAAATTCTTCTTACCTGGATTTAGAGTAAAGAAAGCAAGTTTAGGTAAAGAATGCGAAAATTAGTATGCATAGGAGAGAGAGAGAGACTGTTCAGCAATGATGGTTTAATATACGATAGACTCATGGCGAATGTTTTCGGATGGTGGAATCCGAATCACGTGAGTACCCGTGATACTGGAATCTAAATTGAGTAACTCTCCGAGTATTCAGAGATACTCAAGATTCGAATATATTCCAATTCAAACCACGCAAGTATTCGCAACTCAAATCTAAATTGAGTAGCTGTCCGAGTACAGTAAATTCTCTACAAGTGTCAGTCAGTTTGGATTCTACAAGTGACAGTATAGATGGTCCTACACCTAGGTCTGCGTCATTGCTGCATCTATGTTATCTCGCTCGCAGTCAGTCAAGTGTGTAACGCTACACCACTCGGTTTCGAGATTTCACGGCTCGACAATTCATAATAGAAAAATATAATTTCTTTAATTTTACTTTTTTTCATCTGAAATTTTTTTTAACGTATTGGTGAGATTTTTCTGATGAAAATGATATCAAATTATGTCGTGTTTGATGTCATTTTCATCAGAAAAATCTCATCAATATGTTAAGAAAAATTTCGGGATAAAAAAACGTAAAATAAAAAAAGTTGATATTTAAATCGCTTGGTTGCCTCGACTCACGTTTCATCCATATCTTTTATTCGCTGTCCTTGTCTACGTTCGGCAAACTTTGAAAAAGAAAATTATAAAGCATAATACTATAATCCTATGCTTAAAATGTATTTTCTTGTGGCCGCCTGACAGCAACCTGTACATCTGGCGTGACAGTGAACGTGTTAATAAGTAAATGTCGTTAAAATTATGTCGTGTTGATGTCATTTTCATCAGAAAAATCTCATCGATATGTTAAGAAAAATTTCGGGATAAAAGAACGTAAAATTAAAAAAGTTGGTATTTATTAATTAAAAGTTGGTTGCCTCGACTCACGTTTCATCCTTATCTTTTATTCGCTGTCCTTGTCTACGTTCGGTAAACTACAAAGGAGGGCGCGAGGCTCGAAAACGTAGTCCCTGACTCTACAAGTGTCAGGTTTAGCTTCCTTCCGGACTGACACTTGCGGAGAATTTACTGTATTCGGATACTCAAAATTCGAATATTCGTAAATCCGAGCACCAGTCAGAGACCCAGTTTCAAAACATTTACCGCGAAATATGACGAATCACTGTCTCCTATCGCCAACGCTTGAAAAATAAACGTGTCGTTGATTCACGTCTCCCGTTAAAAATATTTCAAGAATTCTTCGTCCCCGGTAGTAACGGAAATAATTAAGGTGATCAGGTTACATTGTCCATCCTGTATACACACACAGGTAGAGATTTATGCAAGCTTTTTTTGTTCCGAAGATCAAAGGGAACGTGTTATTTCGTAGCGACTCGAACTCAAGGTGTTGCAGAGTCGCTCTCTAACGAAGCCCGTTGTGTGCGAACGTGAAATGCAAATGGGCCGCGCGCGGCTTGGCCACTTTTCTGACACTCGGTGAGCCGGGTTCAACGCTCTACCTTTATTTATGCCGGTGAATGAAGAGTGACGCAGCCAGCCTCGCTGGCGAACACGCGCGTGTCGAAGGTGAAGCGCGTTACTTTTCACTCTTGCCTCGAGTTGCAAATTGAAATATAGATCGTGCACACGAGGCTTGTCGATTGCAAAATTGGTATCCCCGGTTGTCGAGTAATAATAGAGCGATCTGTTCGGTGTTTTAACGTGAAGATAGAGGAACAAATGGACGAAAGATGAATTTTTCATTCGAGCTTATAATTGATTTGAATTAACGATGGTCTATCGGGTTTAAATGAGAAGCAAGTGTATTTTTGGCGAAGATTTGCCGGATGAATTTTCGCGAAGATTCGTCGATCAGGGGAATTAAGGATGTTGTGAATTATTCATCGATTGTGTGTCACACACAGTTATTTCAGATTCGCTCAGATTGTCCATAAATGGTTCAGCTTGTTATTAAAAATTAATTACTAGATTTAATAAGCTTTCGAATTCTGAATTATTTAATGCTTTCTTATATTCCGTATCTGGAAATATTGAGCTGTGACCATTTCTCAAACGAAAACGTTCAGATAGAGTAGAAAATGCAATGTTAAATCGATCTCGAAGTTGAGTGATATTTAAACGATTGAATGTTCCAGAAATATGCTGAACAAAATGTAGACACTGATAACGATATTAATAGAGCTTGCACATGCTTATTTCCGCATTTCAACGTAAGAATAGAGCACAATCTAAAACAGCAAAGAAACATTAACACCATTCTGTTCTCACTGTACTTTTTTATTTCAAAATTGGCAATTTTGAGATTATCGTCATTTATTTAGAAACATTTTCCACGTGTCAGAATCTACAGCAAATTTTCCAAACTCTTTCTCCAAAATACAGTTTCCAGAGGAAGTAAAAAATTCATACCACACCATAAGAAAATACTGTAACCATCACAGACCTATCTGTACATCAATCATTATCATTTGAAGGCCAATTTTCTATGCAACAAAATCGAATAGCACTTCCACTAAAAAAAATTGCAAAATCCAAAAGGAATTCATACCACTTATCAGTTGCATAATTTCCAAAGAACCTGAAAAATCCACAAAAAATTCATGCCACTCAATAAACAAACACTGTGATTATAATTTAATCTAATTTAAACACTGTGATTAAAATCCAACTCCAAAAAAGAACAACTTCCAAGAAGCCGAAAATTCGCGAAAAAATTCGATTCCAAAAGGAATTCCTCACGAACGCCTCTCAACGTGGACGTTTATCCGCGCCGATAGAAAGACACCGAAGCGAGACGCGACTGTTATATTATGCTACATAGAAATATGTCGCAAGAGTTCGCTGCTTATTCGATATTCGTTCGATCGGACAGCTGACTGGAACAGCGATGCAAGCGAAGAAGCAGCGGTAAACCGCGAAGGGCGAAATCGGCGTCGCGCGGCCGTTCACCCGGCGTTCTTGAACTTTCAGGGTCGCTTAACTCGCCTGCTCCTCGGGGCCCCCGAGCCACTCGTCACACAAACGCACACACACACACATATAGACTGGCTCTTATCGTTTTAGCGAAACGCCCGATAGAATTACGCCCCCGACATTATCTCGCCGCTGCTAATTATCACGGCGGCCGGTTCTCGCGTAACAACGTGATGAAATCAAGGTAAACTGTTCGTTGGACATTCAAACACACTGACGATTATACTACGTGGAAACATTTTCTGAAGGTTGAGATTAGATTGTGCGTGTGTTTTTTTTTTTTTTATTAGTTTGTAGGAATTTAGTGATGTCGACGAGGTAAGCTGAAGAAGGGCGTAAGTGCGTGACGCTAATTTTGAGAAAATATTTATCAGTTAAAGAATGGAAGGTAGTAGTATTTAAATGTTTTTGGGAATTAGGGTTTATTAGATTTTTATGGAGGATAGAATTTTTTCAATTATTTTGTAGAAATTTAGTGATATTGAGAAGGTAGGCTGAAGAAGAGTGTAAATGCATGATATTAATTTTGAAAAAATATTTTTCAGTCAAAGAATGGAAGGTAGTAGTATTTAAATGTTTTTGGGAATTAGGGTTTATTAGATTTTTATGGAGGATAGAATTTTTTCAATTATTCTGTGGAAATTTAGTGATATTGAGAAGGTAGGCTGAAGAAGAGTGTAAATGCATGATATTAATTTTGAAAAAATATTTTTCAGTCAAAGAATGGAAGGTAGTAGTATTTAAATGTTTTTGGGAATTAGGGTTTATTAGATTTTTATGGAGGATAGAATTTTTTGAATTATTCTGTGGAAATTTAGTGATATATTGAAGGTAAGCTGAAGAAGGGCATAAGTTGCAAGAAACTGATTTTGAGAAAATACTAGTTAAGGAATAGGAGGTAGTATATAAATGTTTTCGAAAACCATAGTTTATTAGATTTTTATGAACGAAGAAATCCAGCTTCTATTTTTCCTTTTTATTTATCGAGTGTATGTAACAATATCATAATATCGAGATATTGAGCAAAGTAAAAACTGTGACTCACGCTTGTTTTCCATGCAACCATGACTTCACGCCCTTCGTGTACCTTTTATCACTTCAATTATGTCATCTCGTTATGAAAAACAAAATCTGAAATTTACCATCGTATATTTATTGCAAAAAATCGATCGTTTTAATATATTCGAATGAAAGATTTACAAGAGAAAATGTTCCCATTTAGAGGCTCAGAAAAACAAAACATTGTCGCAATTACCATTACTATTCACTATTACCATAAATATTTTAACAGTATCTCTTATCAACAACAAATTCCAAATTTACCAATAAATATTCATTAGAAAAAATGTATCGTTCGAAACTTGAAGAAAAAATATTTTAACTCCAGTTAAATATATGCAAACCGACAAAGTTTAATCACTTTAACTGTGTATTAGGTCGTTCGGAAAGTTTTGTTAAATTTCGTCGTCAAATAAGTACCAGTATAATAATTCCTATCTTCTACCATTAACTGTTTTAACAATTCCATACTAAAATCAACATTCAAACTTGAAACAATCACATCCAAGAATTCTCGTAATTTAAGTTCGAACATCAAACTTAATAACTAGACTACGAGTACTTGTGCAATTAAAACATAATAGATATTAAATTAAAAAAAAAGACAGAAAAATAAAAATATGCAAAACTTATTTTTTAAAATTTGTCATTTATTTATCGATAATCGCGTCTGTAAAGTATCCTTTTCTTCGACTGCTCTAGTTGGACATTATGCGTCTCATTGGTCACGAAAGGGTTAATAAAACAATTTCCAAGGTCCAGAAGCAATTAAACTAAAAGAAAATCGAATCCCTCTTTTTTTCGAACAATTTCTTACATATTCACCAATCATCGAGTCTGCAATGAATGTTAAATCGAGATCAATTTTTCTTCGAATAATCAAATGGAACGTATGCGTTCCACTGATCGCGAAAGGGTTAATATTGTCGTTTACAGATCTGAAGAAATTCTAACGTTACTCTCGTATATTTCACATTTTTTCAGTTAGAATTCCAGTTAGGAGATACACGAGTAGTCTCGCACATTCCATTGTCTAGTTTTGATAATTACGACTGTCAGAATTCCGGTCACGAACGATTCGCGGACGATAGCTCGGCGTACAGAGAGCACCGCCTCGAAGACGACATATTTTTCTCCGTTGATGACTGGCCAGTGATCGTCCTTGATCTTACAGTAAGTCGACGCGAGGCTATGGCGAGGGAACGCTTGAAATTTTGCGGTATCGTTTTCCTGGTGTCGTTATGCCCGATAAAATCTGACCCAGATGCGGTTCACTGAACTCCACCGCGAACCTGCAATCTCTATTGTCGCGTTCCGTCGATGATAATGCCCCGATATTATCTAACGCTTTTGATACTCGTCCGCTGTTTTACAACCGTGATTCCTTGTATTTCCAATTTTGTACGCGATTTCGTGTTAAACATGCACGTTGGTGTACATCTGTGTATGCAAACGTCGAAATGTGTTTGTTAAGTAAACGCTTCTATCGAATATTCTTCGACACCCTAAAAAAGTACCGTGGAGATAATTTCAAGGGGGAATATTAGGCGAGGAAAATTGATTCTTCGCATATTTCCTCCTTAAAAATAAAATAAAAAATAAATAACTGTGACCTATTGAAGAAATAAGAAATAAATAACTGTGACCTATTAAAGAAATGAAAAATAAATAACTACGACCTGTGAAAGAAAAATAAAAAATGTCTGGATGGTTTCAAAATTTACAGTGAAAGCATTAGTTTAAAAAAGCGGGAAGTGATCACAGCTGTTTTTACTTTAGAGATAAAGGCGGACGTTGCACTGGATCCGTGCGAAATTTTAAGTGACGAAGAAGAGAAAATTATCTAATTTCTGTTGGTAGAACGAACGATACTTTCTTTGTGTCACGCTTATTGATATCGTCGAATTTATATCGACGATGGGAACTCGTTATTCGACGGTTAGAAAATTATGCACGTCAGTCAGAGTGGTTCGACAGTTTAAGTTTATAACATCGCGATAGATAGTTGGTATCTTGAACGTAGATAAGAACAACTGAAAACGAAAACTTCGACGATGGCTATTTGCAATTTCGAGTTCTTTTGGTTTCTTAGGAAAGAAAATGCGAGTTTGTGAGTTCTTGCGAAATTGTGAGCTTTTGTATCGTTTTTGGAATTGACGTTGATTTTGGTGGAAGTCGTACTTTGACGAAAGCATTAGTATTCAGAGAAAGAGTGATGTTAAATAGTCGTTTTAGTCAACTTTTGCGTGTCATTTTCAGCAAACATTTAATAAAGGACCTTAAAAAGAAACTTCAGCAAACTAATATTTTGTAATCATACTTTCACTTGATAAAAAGTTTGACAAATCACAAAAAGAAGAAAACTGTATTGCAGTGTATGTATTTGTAATTAGAGTTACAGTTTTACAGTACAAATTCAATGACAACAAGATAACAGTTGCAGTATAATTAAAATAAAAATTACTATTATTATTAGTATTTTAAAAAATTGTTTTATACCAGTAAATACTCGTTTCCACATTTCCTTTGAACATATCGTCGGTTCACCGGTGAAACACGCTACTGTAGGCCCATGTGTACTGTTTTTCAGAAACTGAATTTGAAGCTTCTGTTTTACATGACAGATAAGCGACATAATTTAGTACAACACTTCTTCGTATGTACGTTAAAAGTAAGTACGTTTCTTTCATTATAAAGTGAAAACGAGCATCTTCCTGAACAGTAATCGCACGACAGTCAAGCAGAACATTTTCTCTGGAGAATTTTCATTCGAAACCCTTCAATCATCGGCACATTTTCAAGCTTCCCTTCCTCGCTGAGCGTTCTGAAAAAAGAAACAAAAAAATCTGTCGAACCTTGTGGAAAGTTCAACGAACCGTCGTCACAGATCAGACGGTTTTAGCGGGAGTTTCGAGTGACCGAAATAGAAGAATCAGAGTAATCCCATCGATCGCAGCTAAAAGCGTCGTGGACGGGGCCACGCCACGATAAATAGAAGACGTAACCACGGCGATGACGGGGCGATAATTATGTCATTTCTGGAATCCCCGGGTCGCTGCTCGTTCGAGGACGAAACTGGAGCAACGACCTTCGAATTCGGCCTGGTCGACGGGGTTCGTGAACCCTGAAAAGAGCTGCCAGGCCCCGGGATAGATGGTACAGTTATGCTCTCTTCCTCCACCTGCCTCTTCCTCCTTCCTCTCTTGTCTTCTTCTCCTTCCCTCTCTCTCTCTCTCTCTCTCTCTCTGTCTTGCTACTCCTTCTCAAGTCTGTCTCTCTCTCTCTCTCTCTCTCCCTCTGCTTCTCTCATTCGGCAATGAGCTCGTGCTCGACCACACTCCCGCGCTGCTGGCCGAGCAGAAGGAAATACCGTATGGTCACCTCGTCACCGAGGCGAAGAGGAAATCCCTCCGGTTCGACGACCTGGCAAAGGTGACTCCGATTGTCTGGAAAGCGGCGAGAACTACTCGGTGCATCGATCCCTCTGTCTCCTTTCTCTTTTATTTTCGATCGATTTGACTCCGATGCTTCTGGTTCGTCTTCGATTTGATTTCGGAGAAGTAGAGGGGTGTGTTTTGTTTAAGAAGGATTGTTTGGGAAATTTGTGAAGGGGTATTTTGTGTGACGAAATAACACTCTTGGGAACCTTTGCAAAAAGGTATTTTGTGTGACGAAATAAAACTCTTGGGGACCTTTGCAAAAAGGTATTTTGTGTGACGAAATAGAATTCTTCAGGACCTTTGCAAAAAGGTACTTTGTGTGGCGAAATAAAATTCTTCAGGGCTTTTGCAAAAGAGTATTTTGTGTGACGATTTTTAAGATTGTCAAATATTTCTTGGTGTAATTTTTTGAACGTGGTAGGAATACCTTTAGTGTGGCATGAAAGTATGCTAGATGCACTGTATAGTTTGATAATATTTCAGCTCGAATTCGTGACTCATATGTAATTTTTAGGTAATGTTTTGAACCTAATGGAAGTATGTTAGACGAAACTGTGTGATTTGGTCGTATTTCAACACGAATATTGTAAAGCAAAATTGAAAATTGGACGTAAAAAGGACTGTAAATGTCAGAAAAAAAATTTCATGGAAACCATTTTTTAATTACCAAAATACTGTTTAATAGTAAAATATATCAAAATTTGTTTCTCACATGTGCTACCCTACTGCATATAATTCCACAATATTTTTACTCGAGTATTCTAGTCCTTTTAATCAACAAACAAAACTTTTACATAATAAGAAAAGACGAAAGTGAATGCACTTGCAACCTCTTCCACGTCCACTCTTCAATAGCAAATCATTAAAAACACCACCACTATTACCACGTATTACACGAAAAGAGTGAAATGTAACTTTCTTTGTTTCGTTCTTACATCGAATCGTTGAGTCACAAAACAGCGAAACACTCAACAAATTACAAGCATTTTACGAAACTTTCACTCGTGACAATCTCGTATCTCTTCACCTGAAATTTTAACCACTCTCGTATTTCTCCTCTCAACGCATCCATAATTCCTACGCATATTCTCTAAATCACACTACCACCCAAAACCGATTCAAAAATTCAAACCTACTCAATTTATCGTCCAACAATAATTCCATCTATTCCCAAATCACCCAAAAAGAAAAAACGTCAGTTCGTTAAATTCAATTAAAAAAAAAAAGAATTCTGTTTATCGAACATTAGGGAGAAAAAAAAAAATAGGCGTGGAAGAGAGAATTCCACGATGCGGCGAACGAACGAACGGGAAGAGTCGAAGGGGTCATTGACCCGTCTCTGTGGTCAGCGGGGACAGGCGTGGATCGAGGTGGATGGCGGAAAGGCAGAAGCAGGGGGAGAGGAAGAAGACGTTTAGCCGTAATGACACGCGAAACTCCAGCGGTACACGGGAAACGTGAGAAATTCTTACGCAAAGAGGTGGTTCGAGGTAAGTAGGTCGCTGATTCAGACTAGTCGGGGCCACTCTGAGCTGATATCAACGGGTTTTAACGGGATCGTGAGTAATCGACTCTTGCCGTCAAGGTGCAGCCACGTATCCGAATCGAGAGACAGGAAGGAC
>NW_017100255.1:317224-320937 GCF_001263275.1 Habropoda laboriosa | reverse complement strand
AATTCGATCCACGAAACAGATAAACGTTGCTAATAGATTGTGAATGTCGTATCTCGGTGCCAGATTGACCTCCTTTTTTTTTTCTCTTTTCTCTTATTTAACCACTTAACGCTCGTATCTCGTACGTGCAAAACTAACCGTCGAGTGAGCGCAATTTTGTTCAATTATTTTCTCTCGTTTTTCATATCGCGGTGTGTGTTTTTTGTGTTATGGCAGAAACGTGTAATTTCTGTACGCCCAGGAAGTAATTAAAGATGGAATAGAATTGATCACTTCTGGCACATCGAGTTGAGAAAAAGTTATTATATCCTAAATCATTTCCTATGTAGAAATGAAATTTGCGGCAAATGAAGAAGAATATCGATGAAAAAATCCATAAGGGAAGTAAATGTAAGCTGGAAACTTAATCATCTTCGATAAAAATTCGAATATAAAATTAAGTTGAGATGTAGAAAAGAAATGAACTATGAGATACAAGCAGAAATACTTTACTTTAGGCAGGACAGACGAGATCGCCTAATTGCCCCAGTAACGAATCGTAAAACTCGAAAAACGACGACGACGACGACGAGCCTTCGGATTAAAAATTTCCGTCACGGGATCGCGAGGCTGTAGTTTTCGCGATCTCTGTGCCAGCAACTTTCGAAAACGTGCCGTTCGCATGATCGAGGCCCGTGTCAGGCGGAATGAACGAACGCGGCGAGCGTTTTCACTCTTTTTTTTTTTTTTATTGCTTTCACTCTCGTGGACGCTGCTCGACGATAACGAGCACAGCTCGACCGATGACGTTTTATCAGAAGAACAGGCGACTCTCTGGTGTCGTCGTTGGCTGGCTTTGACGGAGCCTCGTGTTACCGAACGCTTAATTAAGGTCTTAATTGAACGCCAGCCGGCGAGAATCGATGTCTTCTTCGTACACCGCGACACCTGCTTCTCCTTTGATTCGCTGCTTCTACCTCGTTGCTCGATTCATGCTTTCCTCCTTTGCCTTCACTCTTCAATTGCTCGGCGAGGTATGAATGGAAGGTTCTATCGTCGCGAAAGTTCAAATGAAATTAACGCGAGTGTTTATATTCGGAACAGAGTTGAATTTTCTAATTGATCGATGATATTTGAATGAACGGAAATCGTATTTCATTCGGTTCAATGGAGATATCATCCTCTGTAAAATGTTCCATTGAAATTTTACGTTAAACACGAAATTTCCTTGAAATTAATCGTACGAATGTTTCAGGTGAGAATAGTTGAACGAATGCACGTGGGACGTACGTTCACTTCTCGAAGAACGTTTTGAATCACTGTTCGACGATGAAATTTTTGTAGATAATTAAAACAAATTTAAATAACCAGAGTTGAATGTGGTAAATTTTGTCCCTTCTTGAATATTTAGATATACTACATGAAGAACTTCGAAATTCGAACGATTAATGGAAAATAAATTGGCGTGTGTAATTATTTATTTCAACAAAAGTGAGAAAAAATTTGAACGAAGCAACTTTGATCGTTCCTGTAATTTAAAGCGAGAAATCTGAAATCCGTCGTTCCGACACCGTAATAATGAAATCCAACAGCGTAGTGGTAAATATTGTTGGTACCGTGGATTGCGTAATTTTTGATACTCGTGCCTGGAACACACGAAAGCCAACGCTTCGAACCAGATGACGTGAATTACGCGAGTAATTATTGTAATTTACCACCTTTAATTACGATTGTAATTTGAGTTAACGTTGGTAATTGTTGGTAATCTGTTCCACGTGATAGCGGCAGAGATAACAGCAATAGCAATAACGGTGCCAATTACAATTGTGGCGTAACAACATCGATAGTGATAATCATAACGATAATATTAGCGATACTATTAAGCGATAGTAAATTATAATTGTTGCAACAATGATGGCAATAGCGATAACAGTGGCAGCTGGTAATAGTAACGAGATTAAAATGATTCCCGTTAACGTTCAAGTGCATCACACACGTAAACATAGAGTTTCACTTCAGTTATTGCGTCGTCATCAAATTTCCTGCTCCACTTCCGCTCGTATTCACCCTTCTTGGACTTCACAGTCCAAGCACAAGGGGGAGAACCGCCCTCTTGCACAAGAGTGACTCTCCATCGATGACAGATCATGCCAGCCGATTCTATTAAAGTGGCTTCCATCTAGAATCAACTGTCAGTTACAGGTCTAGCATCTCGATGGTGAACTCGAAATTCGCCAAGATCCAATTATCCGAATAAGGTATAAATTCTGGAAGAGTTTATAGGCAAAATTGATTTCCATCGTGAAAGTTTATTACAGGAAATTGTAACCTTCCAAATGAATCATACTCTGCACTATGTTCGCCTTTTAATCGACCTGTTCCGCTAATTGTACGATTTATTTATCTTTCTCGTTTGTGAATGATATTATTTAGATGAAATAAGCAGTCGCCGTGAAATAGACTGTACAAAATATACTGGGTGTCCGAATATTTTCCGACCAAACTTTGCCAGTGTATTCTACAGGCATAAATAAGAGAAAAATGTTGTGTAAATGTAGGTCGTTTGAAGCTTTGTTCAAAAGTTACAACAATATTGTTCCTTTTTAATTTCGTATTTTTGCTATAACTTTTTAACAAAGCCTCGAATAACCTATGTTTATATAACATTTTCTTCTTATTTATAAGCATAGAACGTGCTGGCGAAGTTTGATCGGAAACAATTTGGACACCCTGTATATAGACTGAACAGGTTTTACTTAGTAAAAGTACCAATGTCCCATCTTGTTCTGATATAAACCTCGTTTAAGGGTTTGCAAATGTAATTACAAAGCGAATGGTCCTCGTTTAGCGATCTGTAATGTACTTCTTTAAAAAGTAACGTTTCTTTGCGCAGTTCAACGAACCGATTAACAAGTTTGATATCAAATAAGCCAATATCGCGTGCATAAAACTGTAGACGGGACTTCCTTTTTTTCTCTCTCGTTGAAATCGAGAAGTCGTTCTTTCAAATGAGCATGCACGGAACGTCTTGTGCCATAATTACGCATAATCGAGGAAAAGGAGCGTCGAGTGCAGATCATTAATCGTGGAAAGTAGCGATTTTCCTTTCTATCTCTTTTCCTCGGAGCGCCGCGGTCGACGACCTTTTTAACCTGGTTGCACGCGCTTTAATGGCGCTTTCTTTCGTGCAACGCTCCCATTTCACTCTCACGCTTTTCCATTTATTTTCTCGCCCGATCTTTTCGGTCTAGCACCGTCGTTTGTACCATGCCCACCTAGGTATGTACCTGTATGCAAGTGCAAGCTGAATAGCAAATAACAGGCCTTTTCAAGAGATCCCTTCCGGGTTTCTTAGGTCCCTTAAAATTTCGTTCGTTGCTTCTCAAACTTATGCCTTTCTACTTTTCTCTTCGACATTTAATTCCAACGCTAGAAACGTCTGGTAATTAACGATTTTCGTGAATTTTGGTTGAGAAATTTTATTTGAAAATTATTCAACATTCTACTGTCGTCGAGAGATGACATAACGTTATACTTGTGTTGCTTTTCTATGGATATTTATACTGTTAAAATTATTTAGAAATTAAGGATTTTTAAGAATTTTTTTTTTTTTTGAGAAATTTTATTTAACATTCTACTGTCGTCGAGAGATGACATAACGTTATACTTGTGTTGCTTTTCTATGGATATTTATACTGTTAAAATTATTTAGAAATTAAGGATTTTTAAGAATG
>NW_017100255.1:287409-317190 GCF_001263275.1 Habropoda laboriosa | reverse complement strand
TTTATGGAACTTGTACTGTTAAAATTATTTAGAAATTAAGGATTTTTAAGAATTTTCTTTGAACTTTATTCCAACGCCCCTCAAAGATGCTCTTCGTATTATTATAAATAGCAATACTTAGGAACTTGGCATAGCGCTCATTACTCCTCAATGTTATGTCACTTTTTCTCCAACAATTATTCTGTTGAAAATGCACAGTGATCGAGAGTATTCAAGAATTTCCTTTGAAAAATTTGATTTCAACTGAAATACTTCGATATTCTCCAAAACTAATTTCATACTACCATAATAATCATTTTTAAAAGCTTAACATAGAATTGAAATTTCTATTACAAGTAAATCACAATTCTAGGAAATCTCTTTCCTTCGAATTCCCATTGTAAAATAGACGCTGATTGAACGTTCGCACGAAAATTCCTAGTCGTAATAAAATATTTACACTATGTACCGGTATATTACAATTTCGAGAAATTCCATCGCTTTAGAGTAATTTATTGCGAACGTATTTGAACATTTATGGAAGAAATTTCTTCGCTTTGGAGTAATTTACTGCAAAGGTAGGTACACGAACATTCGCGGCAGGAGTGAAATAATTTACGACACATCGACACGGAGGTGAAACGCGAGCAGAGAAACAGGAACGCACTCGTTTCGAGTGCGTAGAAAATCGATCGACCGATAATCCACCGATAGAATGACCTCGTTCCTGGGCGAACCACCCAGTTACACGGGCCATACTCGTCCTGCGTTCTGTGCGGCTAAATATTTGATCTACTAGGCCAACGATAACCCTTATCGCGGTTCACACGGTAGGCGAGCATGTGGTAGGTGTCGCAGGATAAACATTAAGGCATACCGAGTGCCTCTGGAAAGTTTCGTTTCGTGATACTCGCTCTAAGATTCTCCTCTTTTCCTCTTCGAGAATTGAATTTCCCCGATAAAACAGAGCAACCGGGACATTTCGCCGACCTATGGGGCGATTATTATTATTAGCCTAATTTGACGATTTCGAGCCACTCGTAAATTGTTAGCTGTGCGAGAAAGTATGCGAAGTAGAAGCTACATGATTTTGTTTTCATTTTTTTTTCAACATTATTTATGTGTAAAGTTTTGAGTGACTGTTGGATTGTTAGGAGAAATGAGTGCGTGTGCGTAGTGGTAACAGCAAAAATGATCAACATACATATATGGAAGAATAACATAGTAACCATCTGTTCAGTATAGGTGACGCTGATATGCTTTTCTTTATCTCTAGCGTCTTGTTGATCCCTTATGATTGCGTAGAGACGTGCCTTCCTCGTGTATAAAAATAAAGAGTAGCTTATAATTGGAACACCACCTTTTAATTTATTGCCTAAATCCAATAATCACCTTGGTTGTTTTCCACAGTGGAGCAACCGGCTGGGTCAAAAGTGACCCGTTAGCGATTTTCTATAGCAAAGGGGACTATTTTAATTTAGAATAATTTTTTGCTAGCAAAAATTTCTACTTTTTTATGGAATACTGTGTAATGAAAGGAAGTAACTTGATGTGCCAATAGGGCCAGAGGCAAAATAAATTATTTTTATCATCGGTATCGTTACTTTTTATTTTCTTAAGACCAGAACGACCGGTCGGGTCAAAAATGACCCATTAGCAACTTTACGAAAAAAGTGATTGTGCGATAATAGTAGGTATCATCGTGTAGAACTTTCTAACTTCTGGTTGTATCGATATGAATTTAATTTTTCAATCACGTTCTAGTTACGTAAAGATTCACTGTTGAAAAGTCGCTAATGGGTCACTTTTGACCCGACCGATCGTTGTAGTATTAATCTAGTACCCTCTTTGCGGAAATTGAAATGGTATTAAAAACTGAGTATATAAATGTGAAGGTATAATAAGTCTAAAATGGATATTTAGTGAAACATTCGCAACGGAAGTTCTGTTCTATTTGAAATCGAAATTACCTTAAGAAAAACACGTTTCTGCGTGTTTTAGCTCGAACACCTTCCACAATGAATCTTTCATTGTACCTACCATCGAAGCTTGAAAGAATCGTTACTTGAAATTCAAAAAGCAGTCCTCCATAAATCTCTCGCAAGAGTAAAAGGGAATTCTGCGCGAACGTTTGCCCTCGAAGGTTCCCCTCGTCCGCGTTCCATTTGACCCTTGAAAGGAAGCGGAAAAAAAAAAGAAAAAAGAAAGAAACCCCCTTTTTCCCTTGGAACGTCACGTCTGAAAAATTCGCGCTAAGGACAGAAGAAAAGGATCGATCGGCTCGAACGATGGCGCACAAGCCGAAGAATCAACGCCCCCGTGAAAAAACGAGAGCTGAGTGAAGCTATAAAAAAAGCGTCCTTCCGTCGACCCCGGCAGGAATACATCTCCCTCTAATCATTGCGGGCTGACGCGCGAGAAGTGGCCTGTTCGCTCTGGAACCCAATAAAATCGCAACTTTACGGTCCATAAAATCCGGCAGACAGAGAAGAGGAGAAGGGAAGTGTCTGGGTAATGTCGCGAAGTCACGCTTTTATCCGAGCATATTGGCCGAAAATCGTCGGGTAATCAGTCTGGAATAAGTTTCACGTGCTTGTCGCTTATTTCCTTGATCCCCTGTCATGCGAATTTTTCGTTAGTTATCGGGAGAAAAAATCAGCTGCTTCTGAAGATACTACTAATGGGTGATTATTAGAGCCACATGTAAGAAATTGACGGTTTTACGTGACAACGATTAATTTTCAGATGAAAAGCTAGTTATACCGAATTCTTATTATTTCGTTTTTGTGAAGCGTTCATGTTTGCAAATTGCAAATATACACTTGGAAACACTTTAAGCAATGTTATCTGTCATATGGACGTTATTTTGTATGGGTACTGCAAATCGCCACTTGAGAACCATGCGTTACAGTTTTGTCGGTTTATAGATCTTGAGCATTTGAATTTTTGTTGCTGTGTTTTTATTATTTATAATGCACAGTAAGTTACTTGAAATGTATCGGAAAAAGAATGAAGGCTGTAATTGCAGCGAAAGGTGGCGCTACCAAATACTGACTTCATCGCCTAGCATATTCCTCAAAATGATCGATCCAGAATATTTAAAAATCACCTAGAAAATTTCTCAAAATGATCGATCCCGAATATTTTACAATCGCCTGCCGCATTCACATAATTTTTCTCTAACAAAGCAAAAAGGAAGAAAGGAAAAATCAAGAAGAACGCACTACGAAATCCCAAAAATCCGAGTTGACACAGAGTACCAACTGATAATACAATTGTTGCCATCGTTGGATGACTGATTCGACGTTTACTGGCTGCTCCAGAGAGCAAAGAGGAGCGAAGAGGGCAGACCTTGAGCTGACAAAGAGCAAACACTCATTATCAGCGGCGAGCAATGTCAAGCGAGTTTCTCTCCTCTCACTTTCCGCTCGATGAAGCTCGCCACTGCTCGACGAATCCATAAGGGGCACTCTCGTGTGCCTGGACATAGAAGTGAGAGAAAGAGAGGAGGAAGAGAAGGGACCGTTTTTCACCTTACGCTCTCTCGAGACCTCCGAGCGACGCTCCCTTTTTCCAAACGCTTTTCCGGGCTCGCGGGGTACTCCGTGATCGATACGTTACGGTCAAGCCTAAATCTACGCCGATAGTCGGAGGTCTGGCTTGAGGTACGCTACTGCTCGTAATTACTCTAACGATTAGAAACATTGAGAAAACAGAAGATTACTTAACGAGTTATCAACCGAACGAATTGCAGTGGAACAGATGTCTAACACTGTTGAAAAGATTTCTAGCAAAATAGGCGAAGAAACCGGTGTTAAGGTAATTGATAGCACAATTAAAGGATGGTTCGTTGTGTCCGGCAATATTTTGCAACGAAATTTGGTTGAATACAATATGAGCATAATGTGTGTTTCGTTGTGAATGGTAGAAATGGTAAATTTCCTTAACAATGGGTTAAAACGGTTGGAAAGTAAGCCAAAAGAAAGTCATTCTGACTGGGGATGGTAGCATGAAAGTAGCTAAATTTTACGTAAGCGATTATTGCATGCTGTGTAAATGTTATTTTATACGAAGTTTGGAAGAAATGAAAATTATTTTAGAATTGAATAGAAATATACTGTGTCGATACAGGTAAATCGTAGTATAACCAACAAGGAAGTGATTGCTTATTAAAAAATAAGTGAAAAATGTAGAACAGTGTTTTTGATTGCTTGCGTAGTTTTTGAGGAAAATAAGTATGAACGTGAAATGATTATTGTATTGTATGTATTTATTGTATGTGATTGTATTGTATGTGAGTATTGTATGATATTTATAAATAATTTGTAAAAATTATCTCACTCTGTGCATTACAAGGAGAAGAAGACGTTTCGTTTCCTTTCATTCTCCCTTTTTCTCTCATCTTTTTCTGTCACTTGTAACTGAAAAGATCCTTCATCGATCATTTTGAACTACCAATTTTTCATAAATTTCTAACGAACGCCTCGGAGTCAATTGAATAAGAGAAACCTGTTGAAAGTTTCCTGAAGTTAGTAACTTTTTTCTAAAAATTCTTCTGCAGTTTGCAGTGTATATAGTGACTTCAAACTTTTGCTGATACAAACTGTGTATACAAGGTGATTCTCAGCAATATTTACTTGCCCTCTTTTCTTCACAAAACTATTTCTTTTACAAATTAATATTAAATTTTATTAAATACCGTTACTCCTTGCAGAAATTACAATTGAATGTTATTCTTTGCAATAATTATGGTTAAATATTATTATTCTATAAAATAAATATCGTTCACAAGTAATTCTCTGAAATTGCCAAGATAAATGAGGCAGACAAATGGGCGAGAATACGAGTATTTAAATATCATTATTCCGTACAATTCACAATTAAATTCTCCGAAATTTCCCAAATAAAAATTTCTGGTATCAGAGAGGCAAATAAGTGGCTGGGAATATGGGTGTTTGAAGACGATGTATGTATAGGTGGATATGGTGTTGAAGCTTTATAAATATTTAATAATTATCCGAGTGTGGGCGAATGTGATATCATTATCATTCATATTCATATATTACATAGGTATTTAACAATTATACAGATTGAAATCAATGTAACGATGAAGCTATCTTGGGTACTCGTTGATTATATAGATTTAAATAAATATGATAACAAAAGTGTACAAATATTTTTAGATTACAAATGGCTATGTAGACTTAGGTGGATACGATGGAACGAAGGTTCATAGATATTTGATGGTAATGTAAACTTAGATAAACTTCTTGTTGAAGCTGTACCTACACACATATATATTTTTAGCTTGCAGGTATTTGTATTAATTTTCCATGGATAAAGTGTGAGAAAAATATATATATATAAAACATAGGGAACATAAAGATGTAGTATTCTTAGTATATGTCACAGTGCAATAATTGAATATGTATGAAATGAGACAGAAGTAAGAAATCATGACAAATTTATCGATGCGATTGTTATTGTACCCTGGACTAATTTATGATCGACACTGGATTTTATATGTGTACATTTTTATTACACGCATGTACGGGTTTTTTTATGTAATCGAAAGTGTATAGTCGGTGGAAGAAATGTAGCGAGGTCGTAGGTTCACTCAGACGTCAAAATTTACACGTTCGAGCGTATCGACGGAAATTTAGGAAGATAAGGGCTCGAAATCTCACTTTGGACGAACTGTGTTTTAGTTTCGATTTGGTTCCAATGGAAAAATGGAAAATTTCACGAATCTGAGCTGCTGTTTGATGCTTCAATTTACGACCTCGCTGTATTTCTTCCGTCGACTGTACGATCACGTTAAGAAGATTCTTACGTGGATACTATCAGAGTTTGTAAATTAAATCTATGCAATTGTTCCTTGTATTTATTTAAACCTTTATTTCTACAGAAACATCGTTCTGTTTATTTCTACTGAAACATTTCATCCCCCAAACAGTTTACGATGTGAGAAAACTGTGCAAGACACTTCAAAAATTGCAATATTTTTAGAAAAAGAACTTAGAAACTCATTCTAAATTAAATTAATCAAAATTGATCGAATAACCGTAACCCGAGAAGAAATTAATCGATAAGGTAGAAAATGAAAAAAAAAAAATGTAGAAATATAGAAAATCAATTTATTGATAAAAACTCAAATAAATTAGCTGCCACGATCAATTTCATTTAAAAATTTTTCTTCTACCCAAATTAGAAAACGATCTTATTAATTTGAACTGAAGTTGAGTTAATATAAATTATTGAGAAAAATTAGTTCTGAAGCATAAATATGTGCTGCAAATGGTACCGTCGATTTTGCAAATATAATTAAGAATAAAACAATAAAATCACGTGTACGATGTTTGGTTCATTTTATTATTAAGTGGAGGATCAATTGTCATTCGTTTCATTCCAAGATAAATCATGTTTCATATTGTAAAAAGAACGAGAAGCTGAAGCATTTACCACCTTTCAACAAAAATTACTCGACGATAGTTTCTTTTCTTTTTTACCGCGTGTTCAACAGCGGTAGCGCAAAGCGGATTCGATGGACGATAAAATCGATTTGCACGCGTGTATATACCAGCAGAACGACGTTCGGTCGTTTGTCGTTTCGAATCGCGCGACAAACACTCGGCAGCCGTGAAATCGATCGAACAGCAGCCGATAGTGTTTCGCGATAATACCGATCGCCTTTATCGCCGTTTTGTCCTTGATCGTCGACGACTTTCCCCACGTTCAACTCTTTTTCTTTCCTTCGCGGGTGATCGACAGATGGACGATGAAATGGGGGGAACAAAGAGGAAAGGAGGTCCAAATTCTGAATGTTTCGGTGTTTAAATTTCAGATTTTTAAAAGTTAGTTATCTTTTTAAATTATTGATCCTAAAATGTTAAATTTGAAGTGTTAGGTATATTCTGTTATGAAACGGGGGAAGAAAGGGGGAGAAGGATTGAAATTCTGAATGTTTGAATGTTTAAATATCAGATTTTCAAGTATGCAAAAAGGAAAAATTTACAATTTAATTTAATATTTGTATTTGTTTAATAACTTTCATGAAGATTATTGCAAGTTCAAAACATACGTACTAGTAAGTAGGACATTTATCAAATGAAATAATATTTTTGAAGTGAAAATATAAAAAGAAAAATGTATATGAAGAAACTTACAGTAGGTATATAAAGTGATTCACCTTACTTGACTAAAATGATTCAGTATGAAGCAAAAATTGCATGATTTCAAGGGGACTGCCCCTAATTGTAACTATTGTAACATATGTTACAATGACTTTTTTCCACGTTATTTATTCACGAAGTTTTGAAGCGTCACTATGGTTTTTCTTAAATAAAACACCCTATGTTTGAAAAATCGTTAAAAGCGGGATAAATAAATATTAAGGTGCAGTATGTCCGAAATGAGTATTTATTGAAATGTTTGCAATAGAAATTCTATTCTATTAAAGTCGAATTTAACGAAGAATTACCTTAAAAACCAACTGAAACTGTCGATTAAGATAAATATTAAGGCACGATATATCCAAGATAAGTATCTATTGAAATGGAATTAACGAAATTCGAAAAAATGACAAAATACAAACTGATATAACAGCTCCAATTTCGACGAAGGAAATCTACTCGTGCAATTTTCATAGAACAAATAAGCTTCGAAGATGAAACTCGCCCCTGCAGATCTTATTTCCCTTGCCTGTGGAAAAATCAGCGGTCAATTCACACAATTTCCATCACGTAGCTTCCTCTCCGTGAAACGTTTTTCCCCGGGATCTATCCCCCTGGGATATTTGGCCGGGAAACGAAGCCGAACTCTGGCAAAAATTAGGGGGACCGGGTGAAATTGAACTGGCACGCTCGAAACTTTTCCCTCGCGTCAAGTGTCCCGCAGACGAAATTTGTCCGTTTCGTTTGCCCGCGTTACACGTGCCCCGCGCCGATTTGCCACGATATCGCGAACATATGGCTCGCTTATTTTTCTCCTTTACTGCTGGCCGACACGTGGGAAACGGGGACGAATCGAAACCTGCCGGAAACGGCGCAGTTTTTTCCGCTGGAAATCCACGAATACACACCGACCGACCGTTTTCGGATCGATTTTGTAACAGATACTGGATTTTACAGTGCTATTCCTGCTAATATTTTTTATATTAACGTTATCCCTTTGGCCTACAGTGAAGATTTATTTATGGGTTGTTAGCGACTTAATGCCTAGGTCCACAGTTTATTGTACAATTTGGTATGCTTTAAGTAGTTCAGTAATTCTACCATTGTTTTAAATTTTTCCCTCTTCTGATAATGTGCCGGTTGAAAGATTTTTGGATGACGAGTTTAGCGGATTCAGATTTTTAGAAAGACGAACTTCTAGATTTAACGCAAGTACACCACCGGCCGAAAGTTTGGAATCACCTGCCAATTTATATTAATATTGAATCTGCTACTAATTCTTTGTTAATTTGAAATTGAAGTTGTGGAGATCAATAGCACTTTATCTCATTTCGATTGATTTGAATAATAAAAAATTCGTTGGAAAATTATTATAAATTTCTGGGGAATTTTTATGCAACTTGCAGTGCACAGTGATTCCAAACATTTGGCCGTTAGTGTATATCATACACTACCGGCCGAAAGTTTGGAATCACCTGCCAATTTATATTAATATTGAATCTGCTACTAATTCTTTGTTAATTTGAAATTGAAGTTGTGGAGATCAATAGCACTTTATCTCATTTCGATTGATTTGAATAATAAAAAATTCGTTGGAAAATTATTATAAATTTCTGGGGAATTTTTATGCAACTTGCAGTGCACAGTGATTCCAAACATTTGGCCGTTAGTGTATATCTGTAATTATGAATATTAGCAAAGTGACGATTCTTTCAAATAAAATGCAGAAATTGTGACAGTCTCTTTTAACACTTTGCGGTCCATATAGTCCAGTTAGTCCGCACTCGTTAGGTCACTCTCGTTATAGATATTAATCTATAAAAAGTAGTTTATTATCACTTATAATTTATAATCTACCATTATACGATATCTGAAGGCAAAAATTCGTATGCCGACGCAGTACCTCAAAGGATTAAATAGAAAAAAAAAAATGATCCGAGGTGTAACGATGCTTCTAAAAACACTTTTTCAAATTCTGAAAATGTCACACTGAAATAACACTGAATATCCTCAAAGTGAACACAAACGCACATTTGTCTAAATAAAATGTCTAAAATGAAAAAGGAAGATAATTAGTTTCACGTGCCCATCCGATACGAACTCGAACAGGAAACGCATTACGTCTTCGTGAGTTGATCGTGGGAGGTTAATCGTGTCGAAGGTTCGATTCGTCGAAACGCACGATCGTCGTCGATTCGCGAAGGCCCCGTATGAGTCGAGGTTCGCACCCTTGGACCTCAAGACGACCTCACCTTCTAGGTTCTCCCGGCACACTTTTACCGTAACCCTGATCGCGATATTCCATTCCGGCTTACCTCAACATTCTATCTGCTCGGACTAGATCAGTCAGCTGGATTGGAACGATTCGAACGCCCCTTATTGTCCTTGTCGATATCTCGACATGTCCCCGATAAATCGGCACGAAACGATACTCCGTATCCTTAACGACGTAATTTAATATTTCGTATCCTTTTTTTCTCTTTTTCACTAAATCGATTCGTGGATGAATTTCTTTATGGACGAACTATCGTTGACGATGAGTGCGTGAAGGAGGAAGGCTTTGATATTGGAGAGTAGAAAGAGGTGGTGAATTATTTTGCGGAGGTTTGGTTTCACGTGAATTTTAAAGCTCCTGAATAATTTCAGGTTTGTTAGAAATCCGTGGGTGGGTGAAATGAAAATTTGTAAATTGAGAGAAAAATTTTGGACAAAATTCTGCTTATTTTCTCTAATCATTTAATAAATATATCATATAATAAAATGGTTTCAAAGGGTGAATAATCCTCTCTTGTGTATAGCGTATTTTTACGTTCACGATTATATTGTTGATATTTAAAAAACGCACATTTGTCCACTCTGATTATATTCTTAAAACAAATGGTCAATTGTTACCATAATTTTATGCGGAACAATATTATTGAAAATGACTACTGTTTTCACCTGTAGCACCTTTTCTCTGACATCTCACCGAGGACGGTGACACACTTTTGCCAATAATTAAATAAGTGAAATTCAATCCTGCGAAAACTAGCATTCATTTTTCAACAAAGTCCCGTGGGACACGTGTAACACAAAGTTTGCACGAATTACAAAAAACACAAAACCAACGATGACAATAATAAAACTGCAAATAGTATAACCTCTTCAAATTTCCATTTCCAGAAGAAAAAAGAAAAGAGCACTTAATTCCTCTCCAGTTGATTCAATTATTAATACCAAGATACAGGTCGAATCTCTTGACCTCTGTTCCCGAAGCACGCAAAAGTAAACGTATCAATCTCGAGCACGAATTTCCCCACATCTTCTCCCCTCGCCACGTTCTTTGTCTCGACGGGGTGGAGGGAAAACGAAAGGAAAGACGAAGGAGAGAAAAAAGAGGAAAGTTCGCCGTGAGAGACCGTTGCCGCTTATATATGTGTCTTCTAAATCGGTATACGTTATGTCGAAAGCAGCAAGCGAACGTGGAGCGCGTCGGGACGCCGAGTTTTTTGCGCAGATCCCGCGACGACACACGGGGATCAGATTTGATCGGGTGTCAAGGTCACGTCGACGCTTATTTTTACATCCAGACCTGAAGAGCACGAGGACTCCGCCCAACAATAAGGGACAGAGTCGCGAAATCGACTCTTCCCGCTCGTTTTGGCACACTCCATACGTCGATCCTTCCCGCCTCTGTCCAACCGATCGGCCATTTAGGGGGTTTGTCATCTCCGCCAGTGAATCATGCTCCACCAACGATTCGGTCTGCTCGTGGATTTGCTCGAACATTTTATGAAGTTTACATTTGACGTTTTAGTGGTTGTCGAGTTTTATTGTCGCGATTTTGTCTGGAAGAATATTAGCGAAAATAAGTATTGTTTTTATCTGTGGAATCTTTTTTATGATGCCTCACCGAGGATTATAATCTATTTTTGGTAATAATTGGAGAACGAGTGATCATTAATTTCTTGGGGCAATAATAGTAGTATTGGTTTTTGTTTTTTTTTTGTTTTTTATAAATTTATCAACATTGAAATTGTACAAATTGTTGTCTAAGTTCAGAACATGTTAATATTTTTTCTTTAGCACACGATTCTTCTTACTAATTTTATTAATATTAAAATTGTTCATTTTAGGTATGAAATAATGCTTAATTTGTTAATGACATATTAATTCTAAGGATAGTTTTGAAGTGAAAGCATAACTTACAGTGTATGTACATAAAAATGTCCCTTGGAGCATTGTATTCCTCGCGTTAGTGTTCTGGACTTAAATTGTGCGTGTTAGTGATCATGAAAATGGTCTAATAAAAAGAAAGCGAGAACTTCGAAATTCTTTAGGTGCATTCGATCCCTTAGATTGACGGTAAAACAACCGTAATAAAGTTTTGGCGCATCACCATTCGTTATCGGGAAATTAGGATTTCAACACTTTTCAAACCAGAAAACTATCTCGCTGCGTTAATAATTTGAAGAGATCCGACAGTGCACGAATTATACATTTAAAATTGGACAACTTTTAATTTCTCTTCGTTTAAGTATTTACAATGTAAAGAAATGTTCAAATTACCGATCAGAAGGAACTAGATTCGAACGATTAAGGGAAAAGGGACGGTGTATGGTCAGACGCGCTTTCAAATTGAACGTGACCCTTGTGGAGAAAACATTGGCTGAAACAGAAACAAATGTGTTTTACAAAAGATTATACACCAGAGGAGGAATTCTGCGCTCTCTTGAAACGCGAAAAATAAAGTGCTCTCTCGTTTCCTTCGTTGGAACGAAATCGGTCTAATGAGGCAAACAAAGCGGGAGGGAAGAAGAAAGAGAGCAGCTTTTCATCGGCGAAGGCTGCAGCGTCCTTGATTGTAAACGAGAGTCGATATGTGTTTTTGGTAAACACGGTTGATTTGTTGGCGTGGATTTGAAGTCATCGCTATAAAAGAGCGGCTGGTGCGATAACGAGGGAACTCTGAAAAGAATTCCCAAAAGAGGACACTTTGCACCGGTATATTTCAAAATAGATCCTAAATATACGATCGCCGGAATTATTTCTGTCAATTCGTCGAACACGATTGAAAATTATTTAACTTTGAAACACTTCCTCCTACGCACCATTTTTGCACCTTGAAATTTTGCACTTTCGTGCTTGGAACTTCCATGAAACTTCCCATGAATAAATTTGCTGGAAAGTGCATCGGTCGCGATAGCTAAATCACGAAGAGTGGAATTTCATTTCCGAAGAACTCGAAGTCTGGCCTTTATCTTTTTCGTAAAATCCCCACTCGGTGTCGTGGTTGAATTAAAAAGAAATCGAGTCCGTTGTTCGACAAGAGCGATTCTCCTTTCTTCGTATAAACGATTCGTTGGATGGTACATTACCAGCTGGTTTGCATAACGAGGGGTTGCAATTTGCGCGAAAAGCAATCTCGCATCGTGAAATCGTTGTCACGCAGACCAGTAACGATTAGCGTTATCAACGCGAACAGTTGCGTTCGTTGCTTGTAACTGTGAGCGATGTAGCGTGTCGCGGTATTTCAAAAATTTGTAATTGAAATGACATGGAAGCACACGGTACAACTTAATTGTCCGATGTTACGTTACGATTGTGCGCCGGTTACATAAAATGCATAACCCGCCTTGTACGAAGAATTAGATCGTAACGTCTGTTACGACAACGAGAATCATTTACGCCGCCTCGAATGATAATGTTAAAAGTTCCATTAAAATAAAGAAAGCGGTGAATCGCTTAGTGTTTCGTTGTAAAAGTGTTTCAACAGTAACATATAAATGAGAGAAATGTTTTAAAAGTAGTGGAAAGTTGATAAAAGAGAGAAATGCGTGTTTATGGTATCCCTTAATAATATACGTAGTGATCGTAGTGTATATAGTGTACGTATTATAATATGTAAATAGTGTGCGTAATATTGTTCATAATAAACACGATACATTGCATTTACAGTGCACAATTTATATAGTATAAATAGTGTGTAGTATTCATAGTGTACAGTGTATTTAGTGTACAATGCAAGAGATTTAAAGTGCATAGAAACGAAATTTCTTATGGAAAAATAGTTCTCAGAAGGGACTAGCTTCGTTCGCAGTGTACAATGTTCATGATACACAGTGTATTTAATGTACAACGGAATGAGATTCAGAATCAATAGGGACGAAAATGGGATCAAGGTTGTGGTTCTCGATATTAAGCTCGTATAGTTCTCAGAAGGGATCAGCTTCGTTAATAGTATTCAGTGTACGATGTTCGTAGTGCACAGTGTTCGTAATGTACCGTATTCCTAATATACACAGTTTTACATTCGGTGTACAGTATTCGTAATCTGCAGAACAAGCAGCACAGCAAACGAATTATTTTATCAACGTGGTGTGTGTGTAGGTGTTAAGAACGACAGAATCGATAGTGTACAAAAAACTGATTGACAGTAAGTCGTGAATCGAGGTTCAGCACGTGACGCTGTGACGCGAGAGAAGGCGACGAAGCGTCAGGGCCACCGCGTTACGAGTGTAACAGGGAATTCTTACACGGCGTAATTGAGTTCGTTACACGAGGCGCTACTCGGCCCGTGAAGGAATTAGCATGAAGATAGTTTACTCGTCCAAGGCCGCCGCTAACGGGTTATTGACGCATACGTCATCTCCGCCGATGGAAGTTGCGAATATCGTCAATTGATAGAAATTCCCGCGCGGTGAATCGCGACGTAGTCACGCTGAAACGTGTCGTCATTTCTGTGATTCGCGCGTACATGTAAAATGCAAGCAAGTACTCAATTTTCGCGAAACACGGTCGATCTCATTTTTCCCCCGCTAAAATATCAACCATACCGTGCCGGAATTTTAGAATCTCTTACGTAACCGTGACGGCCGATAAATGTTTCATTTAAAAAAAGAAGAAGGAAGAAAAAACGAAGAAAACGAATACGAAGGTTACTTTTTTTCTCGTTTCGATTTTATTTCTGTCGATTTTCAAATCGCCTTTTGACACATAAACCGCAGTTATCGCCAACACGTGTCGCGAAATCGTACGCGACCTTGTATTTATTAATACTCGCGATGTTGTTGCAAAAACGTCGCATGTTGCAGAAAAAAAGAAAATAAACGGGGGACCATTCGGAATATGACTGGAACAAAAAAATTGCTCGTCAATTAGAATTGAATCGTCGACTTCGAATTGGCACCTTTCGAACTGCTACGTCTATTAGCCAGTGATTATATTCATTATCTCTTCACGTTGGATTACTTTTATAGTGACACTGCTGTTCTAAACAATCATTAAGTAACAGTAACAACGGCAATTTCGGCAATGTTACAACGAAAACGATACAGTGTGATCCTTTTTGATCCCTCTTGAGTACTATCCTCCCATAATCAATTCACGAGGAAGCTATGATAAACCCAGCTTCGAGGACTACAACGTTGATCTCTCATTTTCGTCCCTACTGACTCTGAAATCCTTCCGTTACACACTAAAAGTACACTGTGCACTGTGAACGAAACTGATCCTTTCTCAGAGGTATTCTCTCACAATCAATTCACGAGGAAGTCATAATAAATCCAGCTTCGAGGACTACAACGTTGATCTCTCATTTTCGTCCCTAGTGACTCTGAAACCCTTCCATTACACACTAAATACACTGTACACTATGAACATTATACACTAAATACACTGTGCACTATGAACATTGTACAACGAATACACTGTACACTGTGAACACTGTGCAATGAATACGCTGTACACTACGAGCATCGTACAGTGAGCACACTGTACACTGTGAACCAAGCCGATCCTTCTGGAGAACTATTCTCCCATAATCAATTCAAGAGGAAGCCATAATAAATCCAGCTTCGAGGGTTACATCTTTGATCTCTCATTTTTATCCCTATTGACTCTAAAGACCTTCCATTGTATACTAAATACACTGTACACTGTGAACATCGTACAGTGAACACACTGTACACTGTGAACCAAACCGATCCTTCTGGAGAACTATTCTCCCATAATAAATTCACGGGGAAGCCACGATAAACCCACGATAAACCCAGCTTGGAGGACTAGAACGTTGATCTTATTTTCGTCCCTATTGACTCTGAAATCCTTCCATTTGCGGAATCCATTTTTCAACAACTGCATCGTAGGAAGCAAAGGGCCGGAAAAGAAATCTAGAAGGTCTCGCTGAGAGATTTATCTCAGCCGGGTGATTCCACGAAGTGGTCGATGATGAACGATCCGTGTCGACGTTAACTCGAACAGCCTGAATTTATTATGGCGGCTCGGAAAGTTTCCCTCCGATTTTCCGGGAAAATGACGGAAGGCAGGTGTCATTAATTGGCAGAGGAACGCAGAAAATCGTTGTACGTACGACGCATTTTATCGAACCAAGAGAAACTAAACGACGAAGATAAGGGTGTCCTTAATAGACCAGTGATTTGGATATTTCGAGTTTACCGAATTTCTCGATATTGGTTCAGAAGTTTTATGGACTTTCTTCCGATACGTCATTATGATCGAAACTGGTAAAGGGATTGGTGAATGTTTTAACGTATTTCTGTTGTAATTATACTTAGATAAAGAAAAATTGTAATGGAGTCTTGGAAAGCATCGACGGATTTGTATTATAATTGATGTGAAGTGAAAATTGATTGTACATGTGATTACCTGAGTGTTGAAAAGTTCTGAATTTCTTCGTGTTAACTTCAATTTCTTACAATTCTTAGTAAGTTACTGTTCGAAATGGACAGTTTTTAACGAAGTTGTGTTACAATGATACGCAAACGGAAATGTAAATGAAGATGATAATTTAATTAAAAATATTAGTAACATAATATTCATATTTCTGGGTTGAAGGCATTCACCGATTAACAGTAAGTAATGTTAAGTCGTGTAATATGAATTGTCGAATTTTTTACAGGGGAATGAAAATCGTTTTCTTGAAACTTTACCCAAGAATTGTAGGAGGTTTAAGTTAACACGAGAAAAGTCAGAACTTTTCAACACTCGAGCAATCATTCGAACGATCAATTTACGTTTCACGTTACACGACTTAATGTTCGAACAGTAGAAAAATGATCATTAGCACGATTTATAATGCGAGCATAATGATAAAGTAAAGGAACTCACGAATTAATAATAAAATTACCGAGAAAAGGGGAGATAGTTTGAAATGATCTAACGATAATAAATAATCAATTCGCTTAGAAAAGGGGAGACAATTTAAAATGACATTTCGGTATAAAAAATTAATCCAGGGGATTGAACATTAAAGCAATAAAAATGCTAAATGTTCATCGTTTTTAGCTTTGAACAAACAAAGTTCGAATAAACGTATTTTATTTCCAAGGGAGTTTCGTGTCATCGAGTGGAACATTTACGGTGATTTAGAAGCTTGAAAAGGCAACGACGAAGAGTGTGGAAAATTCTGTCTTTATCGTGGTGGAATACAGCGAAAACAGGATGATATCAAGCGTTGAAGACACGCAGAAGTTTCTCTTTGAGATTTCATCCGCTTTAGTCGAAGTGGATGCGATGAAAAAATATGGGAAGGCGGATGGCAGAGGACGAAGCTATTGAAACTGAATAGAGAGGGTGGAATCCGGGAAGAAAGCGTTCTGGGGTGGATAGAAAGATTTCCTGGCTGTTACTGCGTCGAATAAACCTGGAAAGCTGGCATCGTGAATTGCCATCCAGTAGGAAATATAAATTACAATAATCTGCTGCTTTGCGATCAATTTGAAGATTTTTCGTTGGCGAATGAAGAAAGATTGCAAAAGTTCGTGGAGCGAAGATGATTATTCAAGAGAGAAATTTAGAAGGAATTGAGAGTTTTTCGGTTCATTGTGCAATACTGCTATTATTTGTTGTATAAAATTTGACGAAGAATTTTGTAAATTGTTTCTGCAAAGTTACGTAGTTCCACGCAACCTCTTAGATAGGAAATTTTCATGTTAACTAAAACGCTCCACTGATTAATAATTCATACAAAATTTCACAGAAATGCTTCTGTACACAAACTCCATTTTCAGAATAATCTGTTCTATTAGAGTTCATAAAGATTCAAGAAAAACGTACTTATTATTCGACTAATAGTCTTCAGAAAAAATATGATATTCACGCTGATTCTGAGAAGTAAAATATATTGCAAATTTTTTTCAGACAAAATAAAACTGAAACATAAAATCTAAGATATAAATCGACAGCGTTTATTCGAAATACATGTTTTGTTTGTTTAAAATGACGTGCTGAACACTTGAGCGAAGTTTGTCGAATTCTCGGTATACAAATATCTTACGTACTCACTGGATCCTTTGAAAATTCAATTCTATCATAAATAAAATTCAACCGTGAAATCTAACATAAATTAGCACCATCATGTATCGTGTCATTATCAGTCAGCAAAATAAACTATCTAATTTCCAAACCGGAAATTTGACTGAATAAATCAGTAAAAAAACAAGGAAAAGAAGAACATGATAACGAGAACAGTCGAAGTGTGATACGAAGCAATAAGCAATTAAATCGGCTCTCGATTCAACTATAGCACCGTCGTTTATCTTCTCACTGTCAACCGACGAAATAAACCATCTATTAGCAAACTAAATTCGCTAATTTATGCTTCGTAACTTCTTTCTCTATTCATAATAAACTTATGCATTGATTATTTTTATCGATCCATAATATCATTCGAAAGCTCTTGATTTCATACCTACCTTGATACCTAAAAATTCTATTTCAATTTTAATACACGTACAATATTGTTAAAAATACTGTTAAGCTTGCGAATTTACTCGGCAACCCAGCAATTTCCAAACTAATCTCGTCGAAACCGTGAAACAGACCGAACGGATCAACGAGAAAGGGAAAGACAGCACGTGGTAACGAGAGTAGTCGAAGTAATCCGCTAATAAGCAATTAAATCGGCTCTTGATTCAACCATAGAAATAGCAACAGGAACCATCGGGGTGTCGAGGCGCGCGTGTGCCTCGACGAGTAGGCGTACCTACGCTCGTAAATTCTCCCTTCGACGAGGGGCAGAAGGATCCAGGCAAGGTTGCTTTTTCGCAGGGGTTGTGACCTTGCCACGTGGAGGCACGAGCGGTGGAAAGGGCTCGAAGGACAAGAGGGAACGTTAACCCGGAAGAACGGCACACGGGTCTAATAAAGGGGAGCGTCGATCTCAGACACCCTTCGATCACGACGTTTCGGCTCTCTGGACTCGCGGGTGAAAAAAAAAAAATACCAGGATAAAAGCCACCGTAAGATTTCGGCGATTGTGTCCGACTGCTGCTTGCCGGGAAAAAAGCTTTTCAACTGCGTACTTACGTATACCTGTACGATGTTTCGGAGAATGCTTCGAGGATAAGCTATTTTAGGAGGAAGAAAAATGACTGTTTATTGCAATTTGACATTTTTTAAAATGTTCGACAGGTAGGATTAATAATTGCTGCCAGGGAATTGACTGGCGATAGCGCAACATTGCGATAGTATAGAAATAAAGGCGTAAAATGAGAAAAATGCATGTATTAGGTCATCCCATAAGTTCGTACCAAAAGCGAAAAATATTTGAACAAAAATCCAAGGAAATTCTATAGCGACGATATAATGGACTTACCGAAAGAAAAATAGGAAAAATTGTTACGTTTTTTTTCTCAAATCTAAAGGTTCGCTGGAAATGTTGATCTAAATTATAAAATTCGACAGGAACTTATGGGATGATCTAATACTACTTTTAAGTCACATGGCGTTATAATCAATTATTAATTATTGATGGTTGTGTGAGTCAGAGGAAACTATTTTTTCACGTAATTTTTGAAATGGTTTGGTCATATAGCGATTGACATTGCGATTAGCAAAATGGAATTTTCAGAAAATAATGGTTTTCGAAAAATCTCTACATTTTACACAATTTATGTCACATTTTACAAAATTAAGGTATACGTATTGAATGTATAAATTATATAGAATAAATATATACAATAAGTGAAATTAAATCTGTCATTTTTCGACAGTAAAGAACTTGGAATTTTTCTTCTACCGTTCTAATTTGTGTGCACAGTAGTGTCATGGTAACTTTGCATACGTAAAGACTTGCAACAACGATTTTTTCCAAGCACCATTTAAGCATTAATTAATAATATCGTTAAAGAAAAAAGAACAATATAAACAAAGTCGAAGAAAGAAAGTAGACGAGTGTATTTCACGTTAAATTAGCCGGTTAGTCTTGACTACAGTTATGCAGAATTAACACGGTATTACTGCATTACGACGTAATTTTTGAACGTGCAAGTTGCACGAAACTTCATTTCCAAGAATGCAAGGAGGAAAATCGATGTGACAGTTCGGTAAAGTTGCTGTACGAACAAACCCCCTGATTCCTCTTTGTCCAATCGTGTTAAACCAACTAGCAAGAAAATCATTTCAATTTACAGGAGAAACATCGTCGAAATTTTTCTTAAAAATGCACCCACCGGTAATTCCGATTGCAACGAATCTCGCGAATTAACACGTCCGTAAGAAACTTGTTGCTTGAGAAAAGAAAAATGAGAAAAAATTGCTTATAGAATACCTTGTAACAAATCTCACAGACCGTATCTCGCTTGTTTGTTTTTAGAAATAGTATCAATGCCAGGCGTAATCTCGCCTTTTCTATCAGCCTTCGCGTACTACTATCCACACATCAACTCTACGTGAATGAAGATAAAGAGTTTATTTCTAATTCACTTCATCGTATGACAAGCATTTCTCGTAATACCGTTCTATATAATCGTCAAATTAATCGGCTTACCTCTTCGAGGAATTCCTTTACGATGTTGCACTTGGCTAATACTTCCTCGACGTTGTTAAATTCACGCTAAACCGTGCGATAGACGTTATGCTTGACTAATAAAGGAAGTTGGGCATTTCGAAAAATTTTGAAACTTTGCAGAAATGTAGTTCGAGTGGCGCTAATTACACGGCCATTTTTCTTTGTTTTCGCAGCGATATGAATTTAGGTGTGAAAATCCCCGCGAAAAATTGTAAATTAATAGACGGATAAATAAGGAATTCTTTTAAAAAATAATTTGGGCACGAAAGGGTTAAAAGGGAAAAAAGTGTGACATTGTGGCTGTTCTGAGGATTGGAATATTCGAGCAATGAATGTTTCAGCAAAGGAAATTTTTTAATTCGCATAATTAAATATTCAATTTATATAGAATCTTTTACAAAATTTTCCAGAAAGAGAAATTGGTACGTAGAGGTATTAAAATTTCGCTTTGTTTGCATTCTGATTAACGTGATATGAATAACCTTATCTAGGGTACAAGTGTGATTTGATCCACGTGTCCCATACATTTCGATGTCCTCAGCTATAGTCATGTAAATGAATGTCCTTGGTGGAGGCTCTTTCATCCGATAATCGTCTGCTGTGATGTTTGCTCGTAAGCCTGGTCCCTTTTGTCACCCTTTTCCTTCGCCTCCTTTTTTCCTTGCGGACGCTCGTTTTCGTTTCGTGTCAATATCATTGTCGACACTCCCAAAAGTATCTTTCAGCGTAACCATGTTACATTTTATCTATCAAAAAGAACGCCTACGGACAATAAGATCACGTTACATTTGTCATATTAATTTTCTGCTGCTTCCTTGTAACTCGATCGTATTTTCCTCGTAAATAATGAATGAAATTCGTTAAAAAATTACAATGCAATTTTTCATTTCCTCACACCTACTGAGATATAAGAAGAAAATACAAAAATTACAATAAAAACATTGAAGAAAGATTCTTCTTCTCCGTGTCTTTAAAGCTCGACGTTTTCGATAACCGTCGGAATAAAAAAAGACACCCATCGTTACTCAAGAATCATCGCGGATTAATGGAGCATCACGAAACGTCGCGTCGTTGGTGTTTGACGTCTGTTCGTCAGAACAGATTATTGGATTTTCGAAGAACAACTCGCCGGGACGAGATTCACTCGAACCCGATAACTCGGGCCTTAATTGGACACCGAGGAGTCAACAAAACGAGACACCTAAACAACCGCTGGAAGAAAGAAAAAGATAATTAGAAAAAAAGAAACTCCCTCCTCTGAGTCATTAATTCGAACCTCTTGCCCTCTCCAATTCACCTCGGCCGCAATTGCAGTGGCATCATTGAGAAAAAGCTGCGATTAAAACCTCTCGTACAAAGAACCAGAAGAAAAAGGGGGAGAGAGAGAGCAAAAAATAATAAGCGAGTATGAAAAAAAGGAGGAAAAAGGAAGAGGATTCCATTGAAGGAACGACGTGGTGGCCGTTAACAGATCTCGCGCCTCGCTTTTCATTCGTTTCAACGTGAGCAAACGCCGAGAGGAAGAGGGAAGATAGCGGCTAGAGACGGAAAGGGTGAGCACAGCGGCGAAAAGGAGAGGATGAGGAGAGAGAGAGAGAGAGAGAGAGAGAGAGAGAAGAGGAAAAAACACGGAGGACAAAGTGCGAGACGTTTGCGTCCCGTAGGAGGCGCGGCCGCCGCCGTTCGAAGCGGAAAGAACGGACGATGCAAAGTCTCATTGAGCTCCACATCCGCCGCCTCGTTGTCTCGCGAGCATTGATAAGGGGGGAGGGTTTCTCTCGCGCACGGGGGGGATGCTCTGCTCGATCTCGAATGTGTCTGCGACCTCGCTCGGACCTTGAACGCGGAGCGCTCTTTAGTCGAGAGCGGGCCGGTCGCTTTTAAGGCCGTTTCACACTTCGGCCGAAATGTTTGCCCAACACGGTGTAACAGGCCTGTGCACACAATTTCTGGGGGTTAGTAGAGGCGAGGCGCGAATGGAACCGAGGTCCTGTCTTTTTATTTCTACTTCTTTCTTTTTTTTTTTTTTTACTTTCCGGTGACCGTGTTGTTTGCTTAGGAGGGATTTCGAAGGTTCTCGGAGGGAGCTAATTGATTTTTCGGTGTTTTTTAGTACTGATTTGATATGATGGCTGGAATGTGGGCGTTTAGGATGGGTCTGTTTGACGATGAGCGTTATTGTTGCTTATCTAATGAATATATATATATATTTTTTGGTTGTACTTAGGTTTACATGCGCTTTCTGATTGTCTTGATGAAAGACAGCAATTAATATTTTTTGTTTGCTTCAGTTGTGTAAGAATACTAAGAAAATGTGGGAAAAATTGCAAGTTAAATTGACAGTTGATCAGTTCGATTGTCAGAAACTTTCCCTCCTATTGAAGTTATAAAAGAACGACAGGAAATAGCAAAACAGGTGACTTTTCATTTATACAAAACACCAAAGAATTGTCATCGTCTTGCACAGCTACTCTATTCAATACAAAATCACTTCGATTGTCAGAAATTTTTCCTTCTATTGAAGTTACAAGAAGGACAACAGAAAATACCAAAAAAGGTGAAATTTACATAAAACACCAAAAATAATCACCATCCTGCATTACCACTCTATTCGATAGAAAAAAAGTTTCACATTCGAAAACAATTAACTATCCCAAGTAACAATGGAAACATTAAACGAAATATGAAAAATATACCAAACGAGACAAAAGCGCAATCACATTACCGTCGTTCCAATGCAAAAATTAATTATCCAGAAGAGAAGGAAATCACTTTGTTAATTACTGCAAAATCACCGTTACATCGATTATGCAACACAGCACTATCTACTTACGCAACGCAACCATATTGTTCCCTTAACGAGAAACAAATAAAATCCTGCACATAGCTGAGATTCGTAACTTTATCATTGAAACGACATCCACATCTATCAAGAAGACGAACATAGTAACTGAAAGAAGTACGAAAAAAAATTTCATCAATTTAATCGTTCGCCCAGCACGAACGAATAAAGTGTCCGCGATTGGAGCAAGTGGGGACCAGGCTTAACGCAGAGCCAACGGTTCGAATAGGAAGGTGGAGGGGTGGATACCGAGCGGTGGTAGTGTGCTCGTTCGTGAGGGCGTCCTGGAGGCTAAATCCCAGTCTGGGAATGTAGTGCGTTTGCCCAGGGACAGCACACACGGCCGAGTGGTAGTCAAGGGTGGCCTCGAGTCGGCCGCGTCCGCTGGAACGACTCCTTTGAGAAGACAATGCCCGACATCGACTCGGCCGATAATTGAATTCCGAGTATGAACGAGCCTCGTGTGCCGCTTTATGCCGTACGTGGCTCTCGATCTCCTCGTTTCGACGTTGGCGATCGAGACCGTTCGGAGGACTGCATTTCTTTGGCCTCGTTAAACCGTAAAATGCTCGACGAAGTAGCTATTTAGGGGAAGATCGATGATAACAGTAATCATATTTTGCATATCTAGTTCAACTCGAACTTTCTCAAATTTTTTTCCGCGACGAAGACTCAACTTTGCTGAAAGTTTGGGTCAATTGTAACCCTAGTCGTGCTTCGGGTCTTTTTTGACCCATCGCCTTTTTATTGTTTTTTTAATAACTTTCGCTGTTGTCAAGTTTATACTCCCTTAACAGTGTTGTTGAGAGTTTATTGCCTGTGTTGGTGTGGTGTGCTGGTAACGGAAAGGGTTACACGCAAGATCTTCGGATGAAAAAGCCTCTCCCTGGGTCTCTTTTGACCCGAAGACCTTAAAAGTGTTAAAATTCCTATGTAGTAGAACCTCGGTAGTTGCACTCTCGATACTTGCACGCGAATCTCGTCAGTTGCCTATACGGAAAACACGTGACACGCGATAGTAAGAGCAGCGAGGATTTCAGTCCTACCGACATCAGTAAAACACACTAGAAGTGGGAGATTTCGTACAGCTGATCGGTTACCTCGACAGTTGCAGCCTTTTTCACTCCCGTGTCGCGTAACCACCAAGGTTCCACTCTACTCGAAAAAAAATCTTCTGTTGCACGATAAAGTGTAACATCTCAAAGCACAACCCCAATCCTAAGGAATAAAACAGCCACTCGGTTTGTTCCACCTCCATATACCGCCCCCGTGTATCTTCGAATCTTCAAAATGAAAAAAGAAATTGTCCCAATCCCCCGGCTTACATTATCCCAGCGAAAATGATACGTTAGAATAGCGGTCGACAGCGTGAACGAGGAACAATAGCACAGCCGGCGGAGAAAGAAAACCGGAGGAGAGAGAAGAACGAAACAAAGGTGAAAACAACCTGACGTGTCCGGATAATTCCGTCGTTACGAGTCCTGACGTTCGTTCCGCCCACGCGCGCGCCTCCACCTCCTCCGGTGGCAATCAGAGCGTTCGAGGTAGGCGAGGGCGCGCGTGGCTTAATACCAACAGATGCACCCTGCACGTACAACGCAATGTTGAAGAAGGGACGGGGGAGGATGGGGGTGGAGGAGGTTGAAAGGATAGGGGGGAAAAGGCTTAGACGGGGGATGGAAAGTGCAGGCGTAAGGGGAAAGTTCACGATAGGACATAGAGAGGTGAGACAGGTTGCGTGGCAACCGACGCCCACGGGATGCCACGCGCCACGACCCGCTATGGGAGAATTCGCTACCGGGTGGTAGCATTGCCCCGTACAATCGCTCCTCCTCCTCTTGTTCCTCCGCCGCCACCATCGCTCCCGTCGCCGGCCAATTATGCAACAACGCCGCGCTCGTGCAGAGATTAATCCTCGTGATTCACCTGTTCCACGCTTGTTTCTCCACGCGTTTCGCGTGTATTTCCTTTCGTCCGCGGGTTAGCGGGTCGTTATGTGGCTGGATTTACGTGGGAAAATGTGGGTAGCCGGGGTTCAGGGGAGAGGTGAGTGGAAGATGGAATGCTTGCGAGGAGGAATGTTCGTGGTACAGAGGGATGGAAGATGGTTGTTGGTTGTTTTTTGAATTTTTTAAATTCTGTCGAGATTAGGGGGGTTTTGAAGTGTAGCTTATTTGGAAGAATATTTGGACACCCTGTAAGTTTCTCTTTCTAGTGGGGTACTTCGGTTAATTAGAAAAGGATCGGATTGATGCTTGTTCGTTACGAAATGACATTTGTTGAACTTTAGGATTACGTGGTGCTAGTTTAATGCGTTTCCCTGTGTGACAGTGTGATAGGAATTAATCAAAATTATGTCCAATTGCTATGTTACGCGAATATTTGAGCACTTAGGACAAATGAATATTTCGAATATTCATAGTATAATTGTCATATTCGTGAGACTTTAAACGTTATATTCATTAATTATGAATATTACGAATTATTATGAAGGTATCAAACTAAAAAAATAATATTCAATGTTTCTTTAATATTTTAAGTATTCTGAATATTTTTAATTAGTGTCGGAATATTTAACAGTAACTGTAAGTATTTCGACGTATCCAAAATGGCATTAGAATATTAAAAAGATATTTTTGAAATCAAGATGAAGTCTTGGTAGATGTGTATATTTTTAACTGAACGTACCGAGTGTTTCTGAAGTGCTACGAGATTTCAAGACGATATTATCGAACCCAGAAAGGTGGGTAGCTTTAATAGAGAATTGCTACGAGTGCAGATTGTTCCTGAAATTAATATCAAAATATACTTCTAAAGCACAACATAATTTTCCAAATGAATAAAAGAAATTTTGCAAACTCATAACGGAGGACTTTTCTTTTAATTAAGTACCTCTTAGTTTCATTTTAAACACTAATTAACAAAAAATGATGTTCCTCGGCTAACCTCGAAAAGAGTTTTAATTACTTCTCAACGTAACCTCGAATACAAATTTCCAGCAACTTAAAACTGTTCTACCTTCTACCCCCCCAGCACTCCAACAACCATAACTCACCTTGCGTTACAATTTGCACGTTGGTCACCTCGAAATTACAAGGTATCACTTCTTCCAATTACCTTAATAACCTACTCATCAATCAACTCTGCCCACACAACAATAAGCCCTAATCACTTCTCCTAATTGCGTTTTTCTTCACTTTCTACCTCGCGCCGAGGCACGTTTCGTTCTCGAAAAAGAAAAGAAGAAAAGACCGAAAGATCGTGAGAGCAATTAGAAACTCCTTCGTTACCTCGGTGTTCCGAGGTGTAAATCGATCCTAGAAAATGCAACTCGAAAGAAAAGGTACCCTGGTCGAGCATTTCTCTGCCATTGCTCTTCATCGTAGACCGATCAGAACAAATTTTACTGTTACTCTTCCTTTCTCACGATACTCATTTAATTGCAAGCATCCGTTTAATTGCAAGCATCGATCGCCGCTCTTTTTACAACGAAAGAAAAGGAACCGACAACACTTTGTTCTCTTGGACAAAGGAGATCGAGGACTTTTCTGAGCAACAGCGAAATTCGACCGCACGATCAATTTCTTCTTTCGATCCGGATTGATCTTGAACGCGTTGCAAAACCGATTCCTGTCGTCACTTCCGATCGAATCGCTTCGGATAGTTTCCTTGTTCTTTTTCGCTCTCGACGTAGAGCTGCATCGGTGATTCGAATTCTACGGTACACGCGCTTATTCTTATTCGTCGACTGTTTAAAAATAAAACGGATTTGTATTTTATCGTCCGAAGATCGGGGTTGTAAACCTATTTTTTCAAGCATTTTCTATTTCCATTTCTATGTTTTCGTTAACAATTTTTTACGTTTCTGTGAAAGTATCGCAAAACTGGATCCTCGTTTTTTGGACACGTTTTGAAAATAGAAATTTTCCGCGACCAATTTTTCAATATCGAAGCTTGAAACAAGCGTGAACAATTTTTGGATGTCCACACAATGGTTAAGAAAAATTCTATTTCGCGTAATATTTTATTCAGCAACAACTATATCTTAGGTTCGCGCTAAACTTCTGGAAGAGGATTTTATTCCAGAGGACCGAAAGAAGAAGTGGACGACGAGGAAACAATCTCTCGAAGAGATTCCATCGGAACGAGAAGAAGGATTTGCAACGGGGGGAGAGATGCGCATAAATAAGAGACAAGGTGTTTCTGTATAATTCACCAGACAATGTTTATTCAGACGACCTCACAACTCCCAAGCGTACAAAACGACGTGCTCACTGGGCAATATGCGGGGCTGCGTTTGTATTCTTGCAATTGTAATACAGTACACTTTCGGTATGCTCGTTACGTGTTTTTTTTTATTCTTTCCGTACAATAATGCGTTTTTTTTTTTATTCATTCCACCATTCAATATTATCGTTTATTTATTATTTTTTTTTTTTGCGTTTTTTTCTTCCCTATATCATTTTGTTGTTTGCTCTGCCTTTGCTTTGCTTGTTTCTCACAATCATCGTTTCCACCAAGAAACAACAGCTGCTTGCATCCTCCTTTCTTAATGGATAGAGAAATATATCATACTTTATGTATCGTTTACTATAATAATCATTATGTGTAGTTTATGCATAACAAGTATTACGAATATCAACGCTAGTTCGCTTGCGGGGACATATCCAGGGTACGAGGGCTGAAAGGGGTGGGACAGGGTAGTGAAAAACATTATTAGGAAAAAACTCTTTGTGGGAAGTGACGTGGTGTGTGTCTGTGTGTGTGTGTGTGTACGTGTATGTATGCGTATGTGAACCGGGAGTGTAGAAAATTATTTGGACAATTATAACGGGAAGGGTTGCTCGAACGAGAGTCTCTTTACGGAAACTCTCTTTCGTCCGTTTACAAATAGCTGAGATGCGACAAAAATTGCGGCCAAGTGTCGCGATATTTCGCAACACCATTTTAAATGCGGCTACAACAATTCAGGTTCTGATGCTCTCTAAGTAGCGTGTGTGTGTGTGTGTGTGTGTGTATGTAGGAGAGTGAAGGTGGGATTGGCTAACTTGCAGGAAGGAAACAAGGGTGTGTTCGTTTCGAAGGGGGTAGTAGAGCGTGGTTGACAGCAAGAAGGATTCAAGGATCAAAAAACGAGTCGAGGGAGCGTGTGTGTTTGTGTTTTGTTCGAATGCGTGTATGTATGGTATGTTCGTTACTTGCGAGATACACAGCGTAAAAGGGGAATGACTTTGTCCTCGAGTACAATAAATACACAGAGTGGTTTCACTACGAAGCTTCTTCAGGAATCTGTACGTGTGTTTTATAATGTGTGTTGTGTTCGCGCGTGTGTGTGTATTACCGAGGGAATTTAAACGGTGTGCTGCGCTCAAAAATTGTAGCGAGACAACGGTTTCTCTGCATGCCCGTGGAGCAGTTCTCGCGACTTGATTTTGCCCTATACGATATTCTTGTCCCTATTTATTGGTTCTCTTCGCATATTCTCGCCGGTTTTTTCTTCTTTTTTTTTTTTCGCGTGTGTGATGCTAGGCTACACGTTTCCCTTTGCTTTCTCTGTCGCTGGTTCTTTTACGGCCTGTCTATGCATTCCTGTGTTGCATGTGTGTGTATGTTTACGTGTTTATACGGTCGTTACATTAGCGTGTGTGTTTTCAAATGCTTTCTAAATTGTTGTTGTTGTTGTTGCTGCGTCTTTTCGCCACGATTGACTGTATTTCTTCACAATATCTTTTTATTTTTCGCGTGTTCTATGCCTTATCTTTCTCCTGCACCGACGATACTCCTCGGCGTCGACTGTACTACAGGGGGCAAAAGGGGGGCGGGGCGGGCGTCTCAACAACACGTCGGCGGCGGCCCGCCGCGTATCTTTTCGCACTGTTTTCCTCTCGCATCGTTCTCATTTCTGCTCGCTTTCCCTTCGCTTCCTTACTTCTCTGTCTCTCTCTCTCTCTCTCTCACTCGTTCTCTTTCTCTCAAACCGAGCGTTTCGTTTTTCTCGTTAAAAAAAAAAAAGCAAAAACCTCGTCCACTCGCGCCATTCTAGGACTTAGCCTTACGAAATCTACTATTTACACTGCGCCGTTTTTAATGCCGATTACTACCACGCGACTTTTCTTCTTCTTTTTCAATGTTCTCCTCTCTCTCCCTCTCGTGTTTATTTCTCGTCGTTCTCTAGCTTTTTCTTCGACACCCTCTTGCTCTAGCTCTCTCTCTCTCTCTCTCTTCCTCTCGCTCGCTCGTACACACACACATCTCTCACACTCTCCCATCATCATCATACACGTTGCCTCTCGTCTCCCTGGCCATCCGATCGTCTTCTCTTCTCCCTCTATCCTATCTGTTTACCTAACGCGATGCGCCACCGAGAGAGAACATGTGCGAACACATCTCGTCTCGCGACGTTTCCGTCTTCTTTCCTTCTCCCCCAAAGAGAGTGGGGGGAAGAAAAAAGCAACACACGGTTCGTTAACAAGTGATCTCACGATGTATTTATTCGGAACAACTGCCGAGTTTCAGGTTAGAATCAGAGGTTAAAGAGAGTCTAACGTTCGGCTGGACACCGAATTTCTTTTTTTTTTTAATTATTCGACAGAGACGAGAGACACGAACACGCTTTCGTCTTTACAAAAGGTACGTACGGTTGATTGCAAACTCCGGAGGCCGCGGCGGGCCGGGTCAGTCTCAATATACATGTTCTGAACGGAAACGTCGTTTGAAAATCGTTTTATTTTGAAATGCGCGCTTTCCCGACTGCTGAAAAGCCGTTTAATCTTTTTTCCATTTTCCCTTTTCCTCCGTTTTGTTCGTTTCTTCTGCTATTTCTTCCTATCTGTTCGTTTCTTTCTTTTTTTTTAGCTTCTTTTTGTTTTTGTTGCGATTTTGCCCCGACTCACTTGCACAAGCACGCTCACGTTCCATTCGTTCTTTTGTGTTGGGTTTTTTTTTGTTCCTGGTTGATTCCATGCATACACACTCGCTCTCTCTCTCTCTCTCTCTCT
>NW_017100255.1:274913-287326 GCF_001263275.1 Habropoda laboriosa | reverse complement strand
TTTCTTTTACGATTATTATACCTTACACATGTTACAATAATATTAATTACTTTTAATAATATTCAATAATTATAGTAGAGTAGATGATCGATGAATGAGGTGGAGTACTGTACAGGATGCGCGATTTCCATGATTATCACATGTAAGATAGATTATTCATTTTTTTCTGTAACATTCAATCCTCCTCTTCTTCCTTCTTCTTCTTCTTCTTCTCCTTCCTCATTATTTTTTGCTCCCTTCTTACTACATCTAAGGAGCCCGAACAAGCTATCCTGTCAAACTAGACCAAGATAGCTCGCCCTCCCAATGCTGTTATATTCTCGCAACTCGCCAATAGGTGGTAGGTAGGTAGATGGATAGGTAGCTTTCCTTTTAGGTAAAGTCAGGTGAACCCCACGCGGCACTCTGTGTCTCTCTTTCCCATCCCAGTCGGGCACTACGTCTCGCGTGTGAAAAAAAAAAAGCGTCCGCGTGTTCGACCTGTCCGTTCCATCGATCACATCCATCAATGCACTTTGCACACTCCTCCCCCTTATCTCCTCCGTCTATCTTCCCTCTGTCTCTTTCTCTCTCTCAATACACGTCCCTCTCTCTCTCTGCAACGAGCGAACGTAACGCCGTTCCGCCACCTGGCCATCGTGTATCGTATCTGCCTCCTATATGTCTCGCGCAATTATCGATAGAGTTTAATAGTTTAAATTAATAAATTATTTGGTTTATCACGCGCTCTGAGCGTCCTGGCACTTTTCCATACATCGTGTCTCGTCGTCAGGGGGAGCGACGTGGCGTCCCGCGCGACACCAACTACACACCATTGTATAATAATATATACGTCGCGATACACCGCGTATATACGTGTATACGACGATAATAGGTGGGCTGCTCCGACAAAGAAAAAAAAAAAAAAAAAAAAAAAAAAGAAAGAAATGAAAAGAAAGCGCCTTTTACACGCGCTGCTTTTTGTCCAACGTGTTGGAACCACGGATCCAGTCAAATCACGCCGCGCGACGACAAACGTATATCTCACGTGTTCACGCGACGATTCAGCCCTGAAGAGCACTACGCCTCGAGCGACAGAGCTTTGCACGGACCCACTAGCGGCCTTGGCGACGGGGACGGCGACTTCTTCGACAGGTTCAGCGGTTGCTGGCTGTCCGCGATGTCCACCTGCAGCTCCATCATGTTACTAGGGCAGCCGGATAGTACTAGCGTCGCTGCCGTGCTCGACGCAGGCCGTGGACTCGTGCTCGTACTACTCGTCGCCGCCGCGGACAGGTACCTTGGCGACGAGGCCGGCGAATTCCCGACCATGAGGTAGTCCGAGGAAGACTGCTGCTGCTGCTGGTGTTGCTGTTGTTGCTGATGGTGTTGCTGCTGTCTGGCGCCCGTCGTCGTTGTGATCACAGACGTCGCGGGCCACCTGGTTGTTGAGTAGCTGCTGCTTGTTGCGCACTGCAGCAAACCTTGAGATCCTTGTGACGAGCGCGCTGTGATCGTGGTCGTCGAGGCGCACTGTTCTGCAGGTGACGGAGAGACAGCTGGTGATCTAGGACTCGCTTCACCGCGCATTATGTAATTGTGAATGATGTCGGTGCGTTTCAACTGTTCCGCCGTCATCCTCGGGCCCTCCATCAGGCTCCTGGCTAGCGTCGAGTGCGTGCTACTCAGTAGACTCGCTGTCTGAGGGCACTGGGCTTGCGTCTGGTTCGACGGACTTCTCGCTGGCGGCGAGGTTAAATGGAGATGTAACTGTGACTGCGTGTGTTGCACGATTACCGCCGGTTCCGCCTCCGCGCTGTCCTTTTGACGGAGGGCGCGGAACTTCTTGTGAGGCTTGTACGCCTCGTCCATTAGTGAATTGGTATCGTACAGAGGCGGGGCTTGTAGAACACGTTTCAACACTGGCATATCCTCCACCTCTTTGTCCTCGGAGCGTGGACTGGAGCAAACGGAGGTCGGTGCACTGCTTGCGCTGCTGCTTGCCGGTTTGTCAGGCTTCTCGGTACCGGACTCGATACCGCTGTCGCTCGGAGAGTCGAGCTTGCGGAAACGAGGGCACTGAGGTGGCTGAGGTGTCTTGGAGAGCGACGCACGATGGAGTTCGTCGTCGCCGGAGCTCGTGCTGCCAGAGTTTGCTCGCCGACGATGCGGACAGAGGCCACCTGCTAGGGTAGCAGCTAACAGAGGAGCACTGGACGCGTGGTGTCCACTTGGTGGAGCTACGTGATGGTATTCCGTTAGAGAAGCTACTTCTCCGCTGCAGGTGCTCTCGGTGCTCGAGACACTGCCCAAGGGACTCTTCACAGCTTCGTCGAGTGTAACATCCGAAGCTGATCCCCACGACGCTGGTGGTTCCTCCTCCATGGGCCAATGTTGTTGCTGCGGCTGTTGAGCACTGATCACATGCTGCGTTTGCTGTTGCTGCTGCTGCTGCTGCTGCTGGTGTTGCTGCTGAGCCTGCATCTGTTGCTGTTGCTCGGTCATCTTGAACGCCAGCAATTTCTCCGAATGGAGGGTGTTCAATGTTCTCAGGTCCGGGATCTTCTTCAGCAATTCTCTCAGGATATCCGGATGCTGCGGATGATTCTGAGCCAAGACTGTCTGAAGAGCGTTCCGCAGTTTGTTGTGCATACGCTCGACCAGTTCAGTGTTGCGCAATCCTGGTCTATCCGCGGCGATCACTACCACTGAACAGAACAGTCCCAATTCCGCGTCGGATAGCCGCAGAGAGTTCACCCTCTCGGCGAAATCGAACATCGAGTCCATGAGGAATCTAGCGTTACTGCTGTTATGGATCGATTCACGCTTAAGCACCTGCCCGTTCAGGCAGATCATGCTGTTCGTCTGGGCGTCGAACATGCAGGCCAGCCGCACCAGCAACACCTCGAACACGCCAGCCTTGAGCAGCGTGACCTGGTCGTCCTGAGCCAGCAGGCTGAAGCCAGGAATGCGTTTCGCGAACTCCACCACTCCGCGGATCGCCGGCGAGAACCTCTTGGAGAAGTCCTGCAGCAACTCTTGCTGGCCAGTCAACGGCTGGGGGTTAGGGTTCAGGGGGCATGCCTGTAACACAAGACGCGAAACGGATCTCGGTTAGAAAGAGTGGAGAAAAAGCTTCTCTTCCGCGTTCTGTCGAGGTCGACCGGTATACAGACACGATTTCCGCGTGGAATAAATTCTTAGATGCTTCGAGGTTTATTTTGTACTGACGTAAGCGACAATTCAAATGACTCGTTGGAATAAAAAGAAGAAAAAAAAAAAGGAAAAGGTGAATGTCAAAATAACCACGGTAAGATCGCGCGATTGTCCAAGTATGCGAGGAAGAGGGAGAAGTTTTATCGTTGATCAAATTTGAAAATGTACAAAATGGAGGAGACGCAAAGGGTCTATTTGTGTTGTGTTAAATATTTGAATAGGACGATACTCACCAAGGTTGGTGGACACGCGGTATAGTTAGGCGTTTCTCGTGCTCTGACCAAGATTGGGGCGACCTTGTCCCTGGTGAAGTCGCATGTGTCAATATGGGCTTGCACCACGGTGGCCAGCAGCCGTTGCTCGTCCTCCAGCTCGGCCGCTACCGCCTTCTCTAGAGAACGGCTGTGGGAGCTTTGCTGCATGGCAGCCAGAATCCTGGCCTTCTCACGTTTGGGCACACGGCCGAATCGCACCGCTGTAACCAGAAAACACGCGAATGTCGAACGATTAGAGACGGTTTCTTCGGCACACAGTTTGGTGGTCAGCGATAGGCAGAAGGAAGGACACTCGTCGATGAATTGTTAATGCGATCAATGGATGAATCATGCAACGGACACGGTGTGTCGAGTCGCGTAAAGTGACCTTCGGTTACACCTAGTCGCGCAGAAAACCGGTACGCGTCTCTCTTTTTCTTCTGCCAAACACCCTTGTCTGCGTTTCCTTGTTAATCTGCTAAACGTCACACGGCGACGAACGAGCTCTGTTCGCGAAGAAAAGGGGGAAAAAGTGGACATTCATCAGCGCACCAGAAGATACGTTTCGGGAGACTAACACACGCTTTTCGACTACTGCGTACACACGGTCGCGGAGGGAAAAAAAATCGAGAGGGGAAAGCCGCACGACTTTCTCGCGCGGCGAGAAACGAAAGTGCCGGCTGCCTTGGCCTCGTGCTACGAATCCTTCTCCGTTAGAAAGTCACGAGCGCGGCTTTTTTGCGTGCGAGGGTCGAGAAAGGGAAACACCGATATTTCGATAACACGACGAGAAAAAAGAAGTAACACACAGTATCCTTTTTTCGTAGTAATGGACACCTACGTGCATTATGATAGTTGACAACTCCGTTCAGGATTCCCTTCAGTATGGGTAACTCGTCTCCCATGACGGTCGAAGAGAACGATCGAGGGAAAACACGCTCGATCCTTTAACAGTGTTTGCGGCGTGTAGCTTCGGAGCGAACTGCACCGCGCATCAGAACTAATCTCCCATCGGCACAATAATAACACTATCGGTCGATGTTCGCGGTGAACTTGTATGATTTCTGTTGTTTTACGTTTAAAAGAGAAGACACCTTTTCGAATAGGCTATAATAAACACGATCCGTTCGTTCGCTGACTATCGGCTGACTATCGTAACTGCCACGAGTCACTCCAACGAGGATGATGATCGTGTACGTGGCGCGGCGTGCCGCCAGACACACGGCTGTCTCTGCTTTCGCACACGGGCGGCCAGAGAGTCGAGGAAATAAGCGCGACAGTAAGACGCGTGCAGACGCGAGACAGCATCACCGCCGACTGAGTGATGTTCCGCGGGTTGCGTTCAACAGCCCCTCCACTTATTCAGCCATCAACGACTCCCACCACCGGCCACGATTGTGGCCTTTGCCGAGCCTTTGGCCTTGAACTTGGTTTCAGCGACAGCCGCACGAGGCGTACCGCCGACCTATATATACTATATAGCGAGCGAATGTACGCGGCGAGCGTAGCGGCCAGCGGAGCGCGCACACTACGCTAAGCATTGTGTACGTGAACCTGTGCGTGTGCTATTCCCTAACATTGTGTACGTGAAGCCTCTCTTTCTCTCTCTCTCTCTCTCTCTCTCTCTGTTGCTCTTTGTGCCCGTACGTGAACACGCGACAAAGAAGGAGTCTAACAAGAGCGCGACAGAGAAAGAAAGAGAAGATTCGTTGCCAGAGAGGTGAGACTCTCTCTCTTGGTGTGCGCAGATGCGAGCTTCCTTTGCCGGGGGTAACTTACCCTCGGCGACCTTGGGCAACCCCTCGGCTCGCTGGCTATTTGCCCTGTCACCAGCTGCCGTCGTACGACTCGTCTGTTCACGGAACGATCGATCTCTCTCTCCGGCCTGTGTCGACGAATGTCACATCCTCCCCATCTCTCCTCTCTCTCACTCTCTCTCTTGCGAGACGAGATTTAACTTTGCCGCGACTATCGCTCGGAATCTAATTTCTCTTAATCTGTTTACGGATCGGAGGTCTATGTTTATGTCGGCGTGGTCTCGAATTAATTCAACGGTCGAATGGGACGCGTTTAAGGCTAGCCGGTTCCGGTATTCACGAGGTCATCGGGATCACGATTCATAACGCGTGCCGTTCAAGTCACGTACCAGCTCCACCGCTAGACATGCTTCTGCGCGTGCAGACACCGGCTCGCGAGCATCATGACGGTATTCTCCACGGAGATCATTCGCGAACGTCTAACTGTACTCTTCCTTTTTGGTCATCTGTGTCGTTGGTGTTCAACAACTACCATTCTTTCTCAACATTGTGTCCCCGTTGAAAGACTCTTTCGAACAGCCGTGAATCGACGGACAATTCGATCGATCGATCCAGTGAAAAATAATAGAAGCGAAGGTTGGAGCGTAACAGCGACAGCAAGCTCCTCGCGAGTGTTCTGTCGCAAATTGCGAGGTGGCTGACTGAGTCAGGTCGGTTTGGCGGGACTGGCCGAAACGAGCATGCGCCTAAGCGCCAGGTGGCTGAGCCGCGGTAGGGGAAGTGGTGGGGATGGTGGCGCGCGGCTGGAGTAGGAGAAATGCGATCGCGAAGGGGAACGAAGTTCGCGAGGTCTCCGCATGGAGCGTAGCGCCACGCGACGGCGCGTTGTCGCTCAGAGCGGAAGGGTGGGGGAAGCCTGGACATGGCGATCGAGCGACACGAGGTGGGGGAAGGCGGGAGATGATCGCGATAGTGTACGCGGCTGAGGTAGTGGTGGGGAGATTGGAAGGAGGTGGAAGGGTCACCGGGTACGTAGCGGCGAGTAGCGGTACTCTTTCTACGGACGTGGAGTCGCATGCAAGCCGAGCAATGCCCGACTATTGACCCCGCGGCACGATCCACGCTGCTATCAGTAGAGGAGACTTGCTTCTCAAACTTTGATTCTCTTTGTTTGAACAAGCCGTTCTTAACGCTCGACAGAGTCGAACGCTTATCGTTGGTAGACGTTAATTCCCGAGGACAAAGTAAGCGACGGAGAGTAATATGAAAACGCGAATATGAAGATGAATTTTCGAAGTTTTCACGGATCGTTCGATGGAATTTTCAGGAATATCTCGCACGACTCCGATCGTCGAAGGAGATAGGGACGTTCACAGATCAGACGCGGCAGGCAGTAGCTGCATCCGTAGCGGGCACAGTCGATGCACCCGGAGGTCATTGACCCCGGCAGGTCTGCGCGACGGTCGAATCTACTCGCGAAGAGTTTCGCGGCGGGAAAGAGGTCAACGGGCGGGCTCTGGGCCCGATGTTTCGAAAAGAAAGCAAGCTCATCGCGGGGAGGGGGCCTTCGAAGGGGGTATAATAATCACGGCTGCTTTCTCAAACGGCGAACTGGCCACTTTCGCCCATTGCGACACTCTTGCTGTGTCGCGGAGAGCGACGTTACGCAAACAGTCAACGACCCGACACTCTACATTTTAGAAACTACTTTTTGGGAGAAATGTGTGTTACGCGACGATCGGTTTAGGAGCTCCAGGGGAAAAAAGCGCCTGCTATCCGATACGGTGATGCGATTTCGTTCCTCGATTAAGTCATCGTTTCGTGATTTTTACTATTACCGTGTGACGATAACGTTCGTCGTTACCGAACAAATGTTGAAGATACTTTTGTCCGGATATTTGCGAGAAAAAAGAGGGGATAGTTTCGGGGAGGAGGGTAAGCGTTGTCGCAAGGGTTGAAAGAAGAAAAAAACGAGACTCACCATCACGACTCATCCCGACAGCGATGCACTTCTTGAGACGGCAATACTGGCAGCGGTTCCTGTTGATCCGTAGGATGCTGCACTGTTGGTTCTTGGTGCAGGGTCGATACTGGATCTTCTGCTGAATGCTGCGCCGGAAGAATCCCTGCGAATCACCAACGAAACCCTCGTCAGTCTGACCGTCACTGTCCGAGGAGGACCCTGACGAGCAATTGGGCCCCGTGCGCGGGGTGGCCAGGTCACATTCGCACAAGCACCCCATTAATTCACCCGGGCCAATGAATATTGGTTCTCGCGTTCTTCTCACACGTTCTTTTTCCTCCAACTAACCGATCGCGTGCTCCTTCGGCACGCGCACTGATCTCCTTTTTCCTCTATAACCCGTTCTTGCCTTATTGTATCACGTAATGTGCGTATCAACGTAGCTAGCAAAGTGAAACGCTCGCAATGGCAACTCGTATAGAGCAAAACGACAAATATCCCACAGAGACACTCTGGCTCTCTCTCTCTCTCGCTCTCTCTCTCTCGCTCTCTCGTCTTTCTCTCTCTCCCTCTCTCTCTCTCTCTCTCTCTCTCTATCTGTATGAAACAACAGCTCTCTCTCGCGTGTGTGTCACAGTCCCGTTCCGATAATATTCACTAAATCGTCGTGTGTACGACTGTCGAAACGATATTGTACGTTGGTCGTAACCACCAAACTCACCAGCGAATCAAGCGTAACTGTTCGCCCGTACGATATCATGCGCGAGTTGGTACGCGAGTTTTCGGCGGGGGAAAAAGAAGCGACCGTTTGTATCGGAGCTTGGCTGTGGACTGGCTCTTTCTAGCACAGAGAGCATAGAGCCTCGGCACATTGCCTCTGGCTCGGCGAGGTGGGGGACACTCTGACCCAATTCCCGGACGTTCACCCGCAGTTCACCGCGTGAAAGTGAGAGTCCCCCTTGCGCGCACTCTGCCGCTCCTCGTCACTCTTTCTCTCTCTCTCTCTCTCTCTCTCTCTTGCTCTCACATACACACACACTCCCTCTACCCTCTCTCTCTCTCTCTCGCTTGCTCGCTCCCTGAATCTATCGGTCTCCGTCCCGCTTTTGTCTCTTCGTTCCCTATCCCGTTCGCACGCGTTCGCGAACCCTCGATATATCGCGCTCCTCGTCCTCGTCGGCCGCAACGCGCGACCATAGAGGCTCGCGCGCGCTTCGAACGCTCTACTAACGGATTCCTTCCCTCCCCCCCTCCGGCCCGTAGCCCCCCCGCACGAGCGCGTTCTGCAAGGAACCACCCTCTCGAACACCGTGTGTCCCGCCCTACTCTTCTCGCCTCTGCCCCAAAGCACATTCTCGATACTTCTCTTCTCGACCCTTGCTGTTGCTATTGCTCCACCAGCGGCAGACGAAATAAACGCGGGAACCCCCTTTTTTCGTGCTCACGCGATATATTCCCTCTCTCTCTCTATCTATGTACACCTATATATGCACCTATGCACGCTTCTTTTCTTTTTGGCGCTTGTTTGCTTCTGCAGCGACGACGACGACGACGACGACGACGATTCCTTTTCACAAGGCGGGGTGAATAACCCCTCGCTCTATCGACCCGTTTGTTCGTTATTTTAACTAGCATACGAACCGATTCTATCTTTCTTTCTTCACGCGTGTCCTTTCGCCGTCGAGGTTTCGATATCGAGTTAAGAGGAATTGGAATATAGAAAACGATGGTAAAATTAGAAAGAATAACGACGGACGAGAGAAGAGAGGTAGAGGATAGAGACTGTTCGGTTCGTCGAGTTTTTCACGCAGCAGCCGCTAATTGAGAATGGGTAAAGAGGTAGGTCAGGGCGGAGGAACTTCCCGGCCGCGTATCGGTCAACGACCTCACGGTTACGTAACGAACGACGCGTGGAACGCCATCGTCGTCGTCGTCGTTGTCGTCGTCGTCGTCGTCGTCGTATCTTCATAGCCACGATGTCAGAGAGTGGGCGCAGGCGCGAGCGTGTGCATGCACGTATGCGTACGGAATTGGCGACACAGTGTTGGTCGTCAAGTGACTCTCTCGTGACGTCAGACACGCGACCTCGCCTACCTCAACTTCGTGTGCACGGGCCGACAGAGAGACGAGAGAACGATGTACCGTTGCACCTCCGCGCCCGGCCTGTCAATCGGTGCACGCGTTCGATGCAAGTCAATGAACTGTCAGCGTTGCCAATGTTAAGCTCTCTTCTTCCCTGTGCGCCGCCGTGCCGATCACCGGCCACCACACACACCGCACACTCCGTTTCGAATCCTCCTCTGCTACTATACACGCCTTCGACTACCCGGGCCAATGAACCCTGCCTCCGCGTTTGTTTTCTACGAAACGCGGCTTCCCGCACTTTACGAGGTCACCAATTCGTTGTACGGAAATTGTATGGTAATTAAATGCCGAGGATTATGATACACAGTTGACCTGGTTTAGTTTCGCGTGAATTTTTCTTCGTTTTTTTTCGTTTCTTCCACGGGAGAGGGGATTTCTACGAAATTCGAGCTCGTAGATCGTTCGAACGATAAGGAGTAAAGTAGATTCTTCGGGAGCTCCGTTCTTTCTCTCTCTCTCTCTTTTTCACAGGAGAGTTCGTGAGAATTTCAACGTTCGAGGATCGTTGAATAATTAAGCACAACGAAGAGCGACAGTGTTGGGATGAATTTTCTCGGGAATTTAGACGAATTTCTTTTTTTCTCGGCAGATTTGAGATCGTCGAAAGGAGTTGAAGGTGTTTCACGTCGATGGGAATTTGGGAATTTTATGGAAATTTTTGGAGAGGCTGCCGGGTCAGTTACGGGGTTTAGGGGATTAGAAAGGGAGGACGGGAGGTGTAATCGGACGGGAGCTGAGTGCCGCGGATGCCCGGACGAGGCCAGCAACCCCTGTTGAACCCCTTGCTTGGCGGGAATCCGGCGGAGGTGGAACCGGCGTTGGGGGTGGGATTGTGGGAGAATGCGGTGCATCGATCTCTCAAACTCTGTACATTCCCCCTGACGGGTCAGGGGGCGACCACCTTTGCGTGCTGTGCCTCGACTTACGTGAGTTGGCGCACGCGCCACCATTGTGCCGCCGCCACGGAAAATGCAAACAGATCGCCCCCGTCGCGGGGATCTTTCTTGGGGATCTACGAAAAATAGATGCTCGGGAATATTTAGGTTAGATAGGGGTGTTCTCGCCTGTGGTTTTATCTTGGGGAAACATCGTTTTCACGATTGCAGGTTTCGATACCCTTTAAGAAAAGGAAGAAGGTTCAAGCTCGAGGAAATGAAATTAGAATTTTACTTTGGTCGACAGGTGGTGGGTGAGATTTGACGAGTATGGATGGAGAAGCAATTTGAGCAATTTGAGAAAGTGTATCGAGAATGGGTAATTAATTAGCTTAACTCTTTATTCTGTTCGATGTTGACAGGTGACAGAAATACGTTCTAAAGTATACTTATTACTGCTCGATAGAAAATGATTCGCGAGGAAATGATTTAACGAGTAATGCAAATGAGAAAGCTTAGTGCAAGAAATGATCACTGAAACATTTCGACAGGTGTACGTAGAGATGCATTCTAAAATACATTTCTCCCCTGCGTTCATGGCAAATGTGACTAAATTAAGCCGCAAAAGATTGGAACATTTTTAACAAACAGGCAAAGTGTTAAAAAATATTTTCCCAAATATCATTACCAGACACTAAACCCCACCGTACTACACCAAAAACCCTTCGATCTCCCCATCGAGATCCGAGAACGCGTAGCCGGACGAACTCTAAAACAAGGCCCACGATAATCTCCGAAACTTTCGCCGGAACGTTCGAGAAAGTTCCTCATCGATCTTCCCGATCCCACCTACGAAACCCCTTGCATTCCGTTCAATCCTCAAATACCGTATTCACCCTGTCGAAAAGGCGATGGAAACGGTGCGCGAGCGTTAACCCCGCGTGTCCCATGTCACGTTCACCGGTGTGTTCGCTTTTATTTTCCGCGAAAGGAGCGAGTTCGCGGCACGGCTGCTGGCTCGCGTGCATGTGCATCGGTGCACGCGTGCACACAGCCGTGGCCGCATACAGATGTAGGTAAGGAGAGTGTGGGATATACACACGACATGGTCGCGGGGCCAACGACCGGAGCGCGCGACTGCAGCTAGGTGGTGGGGGGTGTTGAGCGTTCCTCTGTCGTCGTGGAGGGGATGAAACTGGCGGCGGTGGTGGGGGAAGGTGAGTGTATCTGCTCCCACGGGCGAACGGACGGGCACAGCCGGGAGGGCGGAAGACGGGAAACGGGGGAGACGAAAGAAAGAGAAGAAAACGACGAGAGAGAGGAGGAGAGGCGTGACGAAGAAAGAGCAAAAGACGAGAAAGAGGGACGTGCAACGAGTGATACCCTCGGTTAGACCGTGCGGGTAGTGGGGGTAAAGCCAGAGAACAGGACACGAAACGGAGTAACGGTGACGTACATAATGCGCGCGCCCGTGCGGGCGCATGCGCCTCACTCGAAACGCCGCGACACTCTCCTCTCTGCTCGGGGGCATTAACCGCTCGCGCGCGCTCGCTCCGACGCGCACCTACGACCCCAAGAATTCGCAGCTCGCTCGCTCGTTCGCGCTCTGCACGCTCCCCGGACACCGATCCCTCTGATCGGCCCCGAGGAGCCGATCGTCGAGGTCAGAGACGAGAGCTGTTGATCCATAGCCAGCGCCATGGGAAATTGTTATGGAAAATTCAGGAGGAGCGTGGTAATTTTGGATTGCCGTATCTTTCCATGTTTCGGAATTCGAAGAGTGAAATGAAAATATATCTGTATATTTTGAGACAGGTGATGGGTTGAATTCCGGTTGGAAGCCATTGAGTTTTAGGAATATTCGTGAACTTGTTAGATGGGAAGTTTAAACGAGATTCGCAGGTTACCTTCATTTCCTCGATGCATATTTTCATTAGGCGCAACTGATTTGGTAATTGGCGATTAAATAGGAAGTTTAAAGTACAAGTGTATAATAATTGTGTGGGTAAAGAGAAATAGAATGGAAATTATGTTTTGAAGTGTTTGGAGAAGAGTTTGGAAGGATGGAAATCTGGCAAATTCAGCGGAAGCGCGGAAAAGAAACGGTGCCGTTGGCCGACCAGCTTTTATACTCTCGTTTGACCTCGAACAGTTCGCTGCTCTATTCTCCGGGCATCGATACCGGGGAAGTCGATCGCCGAGGTCACCACTCGAACTATTTTCC
>NW_017100255.1:258286-274557 GCF_001263275.1 Habropoda laboriosa | reverse complement strand
AAGGACAGCAAATCAACTAGATTTCAATTGCTGGCTTATTAAGTCTGCGTTGAAGTATCGCGAGACAGTCGAAGAAGCACGACAAATTCTCAATTCCAATACAACCCATCGATCGAAAAAAACCATACGAATTACTTCAACCCGAAATCTCAAAAAATGCAAGCACCTATGAAACTTGAAAATTAACTATCGTTAAATCTGTTAAAACTTGTCCAAACTTCCCTTACGTATCTAAAGAAAATACCAACTAAAAATCTACCATTCCCCGTCAACATTCTCTCTTCAACCCTGGCGATCAGCTGAACGTTCGAAAATCCCCCGAAAATCGCGCGGTGACTCGGGAAATGAGAGGAAACACAGGACGAGAGGCGAACAACGTTCGAGGAGAGAGCTTGGGGTGTCGTGTTTCACGGGGTGGCTTTATCGGGCGTAGAGGAGCGTGACGTTCGATTCCGCGCGCGGGCGGCCGCGCGGCGGGGCGGCGGCGTTATCTTGAAGCGCGCTGCCGCTCCGGCCGGCCGGAGATACCGCGTCGAGCGAACACCTACCACGATAATAAGCGGCTGACCCGATTCTAAAGTAGATGCACTGGGGTCAGTAACCCCAACCGAGCACCGAAATACCCGCGCAATCAAATGAAAATGAGATCACGACTCGTTACGACATCAAAAATGACGGTTAGCCGAGAGGGAGGAGAAGAGAGGAGGAGGAGGAGGAGGAGGAGGAGGAGGAGGAGGAGGAGGAGGAGGAGGAGGAGGAGGAGGAGGAGGAGGAGGAGGAGGAGGAGGAGGAGGAGGAGGAGGAGGAGGAGGAGGAGGAGGAGGAGGAGGTGGTGGAGGAGGAGAGGTGCAGCAGCAGCAGAGTCACGGGATGGTGGGGAGAGGAGGGAGTATAGAGGGGAAATCGGTGAGCGAGCGCGGGAAGGGGGCAGCCAGCTAACGATGGAGGGGGTACACTGGCCGGGGAGGGGGAGTAGGGAACAAGCGTGTGACGTAACTGGCTCGGGGGTCGACGACCGGAGGGTTAATGCACCGGTCGCCTGGTTTCAACCCTCCGGATAAAGAGTCGGCGTGCACCTCCACCGCTGATTGTCCCGCCGGGGAGATTTAAAGAGGAACGTCGACGCGAAAATAAAAACTGGAAGCAGCCTCTATTTGGCGTATACGGTACTACGAGCGACATTTTCGTCCTTTCGTTATTCGTTCGTTAATTCGACACCCTGTGGATAATTTTGAAGAGCAAAATATATATGTACCTACTGCAAGAAGAATAGGGAGTTTTCGTCAATTGGAACGAACGAAAACGATTGAACTCGTGGAGAAGGGTGAGTTGGTGGTTGAAAGGGGTAAAAGTGTTCCAGCGGTGGACACTGAAATATAAGGGAAGAAGTGGATTAGAGGGACAAGTGTGTAGAATGATATATTACAAGGAGAGCGTGGAGATCAGATTCGGATGAGCGTTTCGTGAATCGGACCGGTTATACTCGGCCGTCGCCTGAATGCCGTGCCTTTTATCGCGGCTTTATCGCGGGCCGCGCGCGCTGATTGCGCCGCCGCGAATCTCTCGTGCCGTAAAACTGAGCCCAGGTCAGTGACGCGTGCACGAAAAGTGTCGTGGGGGGCAACGTCCTAGCGAGATCTGGGCCAGTGCGAGCCGCACACGTTCGCCGCCATCTTCCCGTCACTTTTTCCATCCCGAAAAACCTAACCTATTTACACCCGTTTGTACTCTCTCGATCCAACCTATTCGTCACCAGTCCCCCACCCGATAAATATATATTCTACGTGAAAAGAAAGAAAAAAAAACAAAAAACAAAAAAAGGAAATCTCGATCCTTTAAATCCTCTTTCTCTATATACGTACACGCTATCTTCCCACGGCCCTAAACCAGGCAAATCCAGCCAAATCTCGTGAACCTGCGCGGGGCTGGAGCGAATCGACACGCAGGGGCCGGGGAAAAGTAGCTTGTGGCCAGCGGTATGGCGAAATAGTGCAACAGCAGCGCGACCGAGCGACCTAGTCTTAAAGATATCCAACACTCTTCCGCGTTCTCTTCCCTTTCCACCACCGCGGCTCCCTCGCAGTGTTCCAGTACCCATAAGACGGTCTCTACCGCTAGCGGCTAGGTCACTCGACGTCGACTCGTTCGCCATAAAGCAGCGGCTGTGTTACGCCTACAGCCATAAGTTACTGACCCAGTCAACCCAGGCTCGAGGGTCTTTCTCTCTCCCTCCCTATCTATCTCTCTTTCTTTATTCTACGCTTGTACATCGAGGATCTCCCCTGTAGGGTGGGGGAGCCTAGACAGAAAAATCTTCATCGAGATATGAATCGGCAAGGAACGCCGGTCGATCCAGTTCTCTCGTTTCGAAGAATCGGCCTAAGGGGGATCGGAAACACGCTTGTTCCGGACCGCTGCAACCGGCGGGGGTTAAAAACGGGCACGACACTTTCTCTTTCCCGTACACGCGGTCCGCCGCCATCATCTCTTTGGCTTTTCGGCTGACCAGCCGGGCCACTCTCTCTTTCTTTTCGTCTGGACGAGGGACCAATGACCCCTGGGGTGTCTCTACGGGTAGTCTGGGATGAACAGATTATCCCGGGAAGAAGTCATGCCCGCTAAGAAAGAAGCTTAAACTCCCCTTGCTCGTAGAACTACTATAATATTCATTGATTTCTCTGACAAACAGATTAGCTCGGGTGAAAAAAGATCGATTTATCATCGGAGATCGTTTTTTACTGTATCAGAGATTGAGATTTATGTTAGATATATACGAGACGAGGACGATGTTATCAGGTCGACGGACGAAGATGATCTGCGAGCACCGCAGCACTGATTCACAACACCTGGCGGAGTAACCCCCACTATGACTCCTCGAGCGAGGTGGAGGTGGTAAGGGGACGCGGGTGAGGGTAGCGTGCTGCCACTTCCTAAAACGAATTCGCGGCCTGTGCTGCCCCTACCAAGCGCCTCCTTGAAGTCGCACAATGACGAGCACGAGGACGTTGGCCTTCGCGAGGCGTAATTATCAGTCTCGAGGGAAACGATTTACATTCGATTCGAGGTTTCGCGGGGAAAGAACGCTTCTTTCGCCAGGGGAATTCCACGTTAACACAGTTCTATCCTGGAAATGACTCATTTTCCGCGGGAATTTTCAAATGAACCTTTTCGAAAAAAATCGAACGTCTCTTTTCGTCCAGAATGAATAGCTGAGGCAGAGAGTGAGAGACAAGTCGATTCGAGAGGAAAGAATAGAAGAAAAAAAGGAAGAAGCCGGACAGGAAGTTGCATGAGCGGATGTGCATTCTTTACGTTGCACATACCTGCCCTAAAGCTCGGCCACACGAAAACCACCGACACAAAACTGTCTTTAACGAAAGGAGACACGGTCGTCTACCTGTACAGACCCTTCTCACCCGCGTTCCCATCCCGGCTTGTAGGTTATCGTTTCACAAAGAATTTCGCCACATTTTCCGCTCCTTTTGCGTAACCGCCCGCGAAGCTATTGTCCAAGGCACCGACCTTCCTGGAAAATCTGATCGTCAAGTGACCGCGTATCCGGCAGACGCGTTTCGAAAGTTACTTCCAAATCTATTTCACCTTTTTTTGGTTTGGCAATGAAAAATTGATTTTCATTTCACTTGGAATAATTTCCGTAATATATGCTCGATCTCGGTCGTATTCGTCGTCAATTCGAAATATTCCGAATGTCATTCCGCTGACCGTTCGATACAAGTTCTGCGCGGCGGCGGACTGGTCGGTTAAGAAAAGAGACCTTGGCAAGATTTTTCGTGCACGCGGAGAGGCTGCCCGATGGAGGAGGCAACGTCAAGGACCAGTTCGAACGTCTCTCTCGCGATTTCCGCGTGTACAAGGTCGGACGGCGCTCGGTCGATAGCTTCTCCGTAGCCTTGGTCGCATCGTACATTCACATTCAAGCTCCGTTCACTTCCTGGCCACATCACGTCACGGCTCCCTCGACATTTTCGATACCTCTTCACCGAACAATTTCGTTCCACGTTAAAATTCCTTTGCGAATTTCCAAACGATGGATAGATGTATATTTGTCACACGAAAGACGAATTTGAAGAGAAAATATCGGAGGAGCGTGAAATAATCGTCCGATTGTATATTCGTGTCGAAACGTTTGTCCAGATCCGAATTATTGCAAGAGAGAAAAAAGGAGACATTCCGCGTAGAAATTTAATCGAGCAAGCAGAAAATTTGAAAACGGATCCAAACACGTCGAACGAATATTGCGTATCGTATATCGTAGTTCGTGTTTCCGCTCACCTTGCATCCCTCGCAGGAGTGTACCCCATAGTGAAAACCGGACGCCTTGTCTCCGCAGACACGGCACAATACTGTGGTCCCGTCGAATTCTGCAAGAGAAGAGAAGGAAAAAAATTGGCATTGATTACACTTTTGGTTCACTTGGCGATGCACGATATAGCCTGTGTGCCGATATAGTATATATGTATATACGTATGTGTATAACGTGGTGTCGGGTTCACGTTGCTCTCCACGTGGCGGAGAGCGCGCGTCTGCTAAGAGAAAGGTGGGAGAGAAAGAAGAACACTTTCTCCTCTCTCGCGGCGGGTTACAGCATCGGTGTGTTACAACTTTCTGCTTTCACTCGACTGTCACGGCGCGTGATCGTTTTTCAGTTCCATGGGATCCAACGAATAGAGAGGTCCCATTGCATACGATATTTAAACCTAACTCGCGATCTATGTTATATCTCTTATTTCTAGAACACGTTTGACAAATGTAAACACGTCGGTTCTTTCATTTTTTCCAATAGGGATTTTTCTTATTTAGATGTTCTTTTCTTTTGGAATAGCAATCCCGGATCGTACCTATGTTCAATTCGGGTTCAGGTTTAGCCGATGAAACAGTAGAGTCCATGGTGGGCATGTTCGGGCTGAGATGATGCGGTAACTGAGCCACGTGATAAGGACTGGACATGCCCTGTGAGACGCAAGACATGCGCGACACGCTGGACGCGCGCAATCCATGCGACGACATGCTCGAGATCGGCGATTCCGGTGCCGGTGAGATTGTCATCGTGGTCTGTGCGCTGCTATCCGGCGTCAGGATCATGTTTGTTGCAAATGGTAACACGTGGAATCCAATCGAGTATCTTAGGTTCTTCGATTTATCATCCACTTGACACGGCACTGCACTGAGCTGAGGACCGACATCAGTCCACTCTCTATGTTCCCTCGGTTTCCAATCACTGACTATAATAATCACTCAATTCACTTTTCCTCGACATCACCAATGAAAATGAAGAAAGAAAGGAAAAAGAAACCTGTATATCCCTCCTCTCCGTTTCTCTGCCCGAATCTCTCAGTTTCTCGTTACCTCGATCACGTGACAATGATAACGAAAAGAAAAAATTATCGGATCACACTTTCGGAGAGAACTGTTTTCAGAGAGCTCCTACCGAAACGAAGGGCAGGTGCGTTCTGTGGCGACCGATGGACACCTCGTCCGTGTTATAACACCGTGAACAGAGGAAGAAGACCGGGTGCACGCGACAAGACGAGGAAGGAACCGGAGCGAAAGAGCGCACGGATGGAAGGCAGAAGAGAGAGTGAAAGTAAGTGTTCGCTCGAGGGAGGTTCGCGTTGGTCTGACTGGAGTTCGGCGCTGCCGAGTGTTGGTTACCTGGGGGCCGTGCAGCCCTTACTCGGAGCGACGCCGGTATGGAGGGGAGGGATTGATGTGGCTGCTTGCTTGCCAGGCTGCCTCGACCATCTACAATGTCTACGCCCTGGCTACCTAGTATGTAGTAGAGGACACACAGCGCACCGGTGCGCTCTTACAGAGCCCCCCGAGAGAGTTCATCGTATTTTCAATGCTGGAGGTCACTGACAAGCGGCTGCGGGCCCGGGCACCGGCGTCACGGGCCCAACCAATCCGCTGGCTGCTCGCTGGGCCGCGTGCCGCTGTGATTGGCCGTCACCTATCCCCACTACGCTCGCGGACCTCTGCCGGCCGGCTCTCCTTCCTCCCATCGGAGGAAGTTCATCGGCCGAAACCTTGACTGAATTACCCCGCAGCAGCGGCCAAGGCCATGCGCCCTCTCGCTCGAGCCAACCGCGAGAGACCGTAGCTGTCGTTTCGCCTTCTGCCTTTCCTCGTCTCCCTCTAACCTTGCCGGCTTCCTCTCGGCCTCTCCTCTTCTACCTTCTCGCTTCTCTGTCTTTGTTCCAGCGTAGCGCTTGATCCTCCGCGATCTTTTATCCCGTTTCAATCCTGATATTTCGCCTCCTTTTTCTCTCTTCCTTCGAGATCGTGTGATTCTTTTCATATTTTTTCTTCTTCTTCTTTTCGTCTCTTCTCGATTTTACGAGACGCTCCTCTTTTTCTTTCTTCTTCTCTGGAGTTTGTTGGTGCTTCTTGACGGGAGTGTGCTCTTTTAGCGATAGAGGGTGAAAGGTGGCTCGGTTCAGGTAGCTTTTTCCGAGCGTAATGGGTTTTCCGTATTTGTACAGGCTGTCTCAGGTATACAATGGGATATATCGACTGGTCTTCGTACAAGATGACGTATATACGTAGCCAAGGATTCATTCATTAAGGCGAATTGCCCGTGTACTCTCCCTCCTATATTGTTTCATTCACGCCCACCCTCTATTCACCATAAATTTGCACATCTAACCTGTTCCCTCGTATCCCATTCTACGTCAGAGGGAAGAGTCTCATAGGGATTTCCTGACCACCTACATACACGAAATCGTTCCACGAGCTGATACAGAATTCCAGACAAGAGGTGTCGATTCAAAGGACGATAGGCACGTGCCTGCTCGTGGGCAAAAAACGTGATAGAGGTTCGATGAACCTGAGGCTGCTGTCGTTACGCGGTGAATTGTCTCGAGATTTCGTATATACCGGTGTTTGTCGTTCGTTTTAACGTCCCCCGGTAACTAGGCCATCGCTTGTGGAATTTTACGGCTGCACTCGGATCGACTTACCGCTGATCAAGTGACTCGCAAGCGGAACGCTCGATTTTCACTCGTCGACTGTGAACGACGTCCGAACGTGTACGTGTTGGCGTTGATTTCGCCTCGTTAGTGGAATACTTGGATAAACCATAGGCGATTAATTGTACGCGGTGCACCTCCGCGATTTATCGCGCACTGATCGCCCTCGAGCTGCATTGTGCAGCCACCCACGCGGTCTAGTATCACTCTGCCACCTGTCCAATGACGACCACCCACGCGTTCCACGATGAGAGTGCCTGGTTCGAACTGGTCTCTCTCTCTCTCTTCCTTCTTATGATAATCGGTAATGAAGCGTAATATTGTTGCGAGTCGAGAGTGGATCTCATTGTACGTTTGGCCTCCTTTCGGAGGAAGAGGATTGTTGATTTTTGATTAAACGGGAGAAAGTGTTGCGTTGTTACGTGAGATGCTTCTTGTATTGTAGTAATTATTACTGTTATGTACACGACAGTAGTAAATTCGGAAAACTAATATTTATGATTATGGTAAAAATCTCAGTTGTCAGGTAATATTTCAACGAATTGCAAATATTCGTGAAAATAACGACAGATACCAGTAACTCCTTAAAAATAAAACCTTCGAAAACCAGTTAACTCCTTGCCTCGCGATTTTTAAACGGCTATCACGTTTAATGCTAGGCACTCGTCGCTTTAACACGTTCGTCGCCCAGCGTGAATCGGTCGAGTTTCTCGCGGGGCCCAAATCCGATAGTCGGAGCGCAAGAACGTAAACAGAGCGATTAGCTGGAAAATAGAAATTACTGTATAGTATAATATAGTGTGATATTCCACTAAATTCTTGTGTTATATGGATTTTTATAAATTACTTGTGAAATCCTATTTAACTTGACGAAGAAGGGCCCCCACGGAAGCATACCCGTCACCCAGATATGGCTGACGTCGCGACGAACGTGTTAATAGCACGTTGAATGAAAAAGATTGCAAAATTACGCGTGCTTTCTAATTAACAACTCTCAGACTTATAAATGAAAGCTGAAGCTAGAGTTAAAACGAAAGTTGATCGCAGACAGAACTCACTTTTGTGGTATCTTAACCATGACCTACAACCACGAGTACGATTCGGTGTTACAAAGCGAGGTGTTAAAATTTCATTCGAAAGAATTAAGAAGAGGTGTCTTTGTTCGAGGAATTTATTACAGCTTTACTTTACACACCGTCGAACGTGAATTTTTCCGAATCTCGCTATGAAACTGGCAATTTTACAAATTGACGAAAAATAGAGCACTAACTTCCCCCCTGGTTCTCGATTACCAGGCCTCGCAAACGTTGAAAAGGGTGCGTCTTCCGTAGGAACCGGAAGTATCTCCCATTGTCGAGCCGAAATCCCCACAACTCCGTGCTCCGGCTCTCGGAAACTCGATATTTTCCCGAAAAACCTGGGAAAAGGGTCGGCGGTCACAATATAAGCTGGAAACCTAAACACTGTCCCTCTAACCCTTTTCTCCCCCTTCGCCCTTCGCAGTATCGCAACCCTTTCGACCATTGGAAAGAGGCATTCGCTCAGTCTACCGGCCTCGTAAACGCACCGACGCTTTTTTTCTCCTTTTGCTTTCGTCTTATTGGGCGTTTATTGCTGCTTCATAAACGCATAAACGGCAACTTTCTCCGGTTCTGTGCGCGACAGCCACTCGACAGGCTTAACGGAGCAACAACGACGACGGTGTCACGAGACCGAGAGTTAACGTCCACCATCATCTACGCAATAATTTATTTTCATGATTTTATGGCAGCGCTATTACGAGCACTGACCCTGTCCCTCGCATCCACCGTGTCGACCTTCTCTTACACTGAAAGCCGATTGCTTTTTTCCTCCTCTCTGTCTCTCTTTCTCCTTCTTTCATTCTTTCTTTCGTCTACCGTGTCCTCGCCCGTTTATTCCTTTGTCCTTGTCTCGCGGCCACGTCCGGCCCGCTTTCAATTAGAATACGCCGAGGATAGACGATACGGACACGTCTCTCCCCGTGTCTCCTTGCCGTCACCGTCCCCACTGGCCAACGATTTTTCGGCCGTACGACTCTCTCTGTGGACTACTTCGTGATCACTCGTGTCCGTAAGTCTCTTGACGAGCGACTTCGACAGGTTTATGGCGTTTCGAAGCTGTTTTCGAGCGTTTTTATTGGTCGTTTCGACACGCTGTTTTTCGGAATTTCGAGCGATCGAAGGTGAACTGTTCGACGTAGAGTGTGAAGAGCTTGTGATTGCATGGGATTGTTCGATGATTCTTCTCGTTTTCGTAGTTACGTAAATTTGGGCCACTTTGAAGTTTCGAAATATGTTTTAAACGGTTTATTGTTTTCAATGGGATTTATTAGCGTTCGTAGCAATAGATTCGTATCTTTTTTAATGCTTTATTATTATTATTTAATGATTTATATTTTTGTTAATTTTTTTTTATTAGCACTCGCAGTGACAGATTTCGCGTAATTCTGCGCTGAAAAATAATAACTTAAGAAAGTTACTATATTTCACAAATTTCACTTTATTTGTGTATTGCTATACTATTGCATTTCTACCAGCCAATTTCTTCGCGATAGATATTAATTCTCGCTTCCTCCATCAAAATTCTAATCAGCTATAACATTTCTCTGACGAACGAAGAAAAATCGGGTTCTTAGGTGATTAAGAAATTCATTTATTATAATCAAAATCACCAATTATTCACGAATTTAAAAATCTGTCTTACGAATTATTCGATTATCTTTATAAGAGATATTAATTCTCGCTTCTTCCGTCAAAATTCTAATCGGCTCTCCCGAACGAAGAAAAATCGGGTTATGAATGGTTAAGAAATTAATTTATTATCATGAAAATCACCGATCGTTCGTGAATTTTAAGCTCCTCTTTCCGATTGCCGTTCGATTATTCCCGGAATAATCTTCGGTCGGAAATTATTTACAAGTTTCATTCGTGGAAAACGTCCGTTTGTGGGGGGGAAAAAAAGGAAAGTAAATAGGAGATTACATAAAATCGGAGTTGGAAAAGGGAGCAGAGTAGCTAGCTGGTGGCATCAGCGAGCTATCAGCAGCAAAGTTGGACAGACCTCGAACATAATAGCCGGCGACGACGGAGGTCAGACGAAGTCGTTTCCTTGAAATCGGCTAGTGACCTGCAGCGATACGCATTTATATGCAACGAATACACCATGGCCCTCGCGTGGCATCTATTTTTAATCGGCTAGTGTAAAGCGATCGCACGTGTCGGCATTATTGGATTCCAACGAAGAATAATCGTGAAAACGTGCCAATAGAAAAAATAGAAAAAGACGGTGACAAGTAAAAGAGAGAGAGAGAGAGAAAAGAAAATGAGGATTTCGATGGAATTGAAAGAAGAAATCGTCAGAGGGTCGCTTGAAATTTCTTAACGATTTACAAGGATTTCATGCGTGTAATATCGTGGGCACGCGAGAATATTCTCAAATCATCGAGCAGATACTTCCTGCCTTTTGTCTCGAGGAAATGGATACCACCTTTGGTTCGTATCCCAAGCTAGTTATCCCGGTTGAACTAATTACGACAAATATCCTCGGTCTCGCTATTATCCCCGTAACCGTAGCTGGCTGGCTAATTAAACTAATTGTTCTAATTATCGCCGATCGAGTCTCGGTTGAGGTTGAGATGTCTCGAGTGAAATTGAATAGCAACAGCCTTCGTGTATTATAATCTTACTTTGGACGATAGAATTTTGGAAAATTTTAGAAAAATTCGACGATGGAAGTTGGAAAATTTCGGTAGAATTCAACGATGGAATTCAGAAAATTCAATGATGCAATGAAGGAAAATTTCAATAGAATTCAATGATGGAATTTGGAAAATTTTAGTAGCATTCAGTTTTGGAATTGAGGAAAATTTCAATAGAATTCAATAATGAAATTTGGAAAACTATAATAGGATTCAATGATGAAATTAAGGAAAACTTCGGTAGAATTCAATGCTTTAATTTGGAAAACTTTGATCATTCCGCACTTACACTAAAATTTCCAATATCTCATTTCCCTGTTAACGATACAAATTTCAAATTCCATCGCTCCTCGTATCTTTAGTAAAATTTCAAACACTATAAAATAACGCAAATGCAACAATTTCAAACGTTATCCTTCCATGTGGCTAATAAAATTCCAAGTTCAACGACCTCGCGCAAAACGACAATAATTCAGCATTATCGCGCAGATAATGGAATTGCGAATTCGACCAGTAGGTATCCTAAATCCTAGCGAAAATTTCAAACACGTCCATTTTATCCAGGTGATAGAATTTCGAATTGAACGATCGGCATACGTTATGAAAATAGCGTAACCTGTAATAACCCTTTCCGTGTAACGACACTCCGAAATTCCTCCGTTCACGTTCGTTCCTCGAGTTCCAGCGTTCGATTCAACAATAAGAGAGACATCGCGTCGAAAGCGGCTACGTGTCGCGTTCGCATAATCTATCGCGGCTCCCGAGAAATTTATACAAACGATTATCCGGCCGCGAGCGGTTGGTCGACGACCTCTGTGTCTCGCGAGCGCGAGCGCAGCTGCGAACCGCGTTAGCGAATTCATCATCGTTCTCAACGCGTCATTCACCATATCTTTCCTCCGTGAATCCCGGCTTCCCGATGTGTCATATTTCACTGCATCATCCGGGGATCGTAATCAACCGCTAATTATGTTAATCGACGGGTTGTTTGTCCAACCGATCAGAGGCATCGAAGGAGGAATGCGGCTCGATCATTCCGTTTAATTCAATTTTCGATCGAGACACGCTCAGTCAAACGGTAGTTAAAAGAAAATCAATTAGAAGAGGATTTATAGTCACCACGTGCGCTCAACCGGGATCGTTTCGACGGGTTGTTTGGAGGAGAAACGATATTGGGTGAAAGTTTGAGGCTACTGGTTAATTTGTATCAATGTCGAGTTTGTTGTTAATTGTTTCGATTAATTTTAAATTAATGTTCGAGGGCATGATAGTAATTTGCTTTGGTTCGATGGATCAGGGTAACAGGATACGATTAAGTACCTAATCCCAATTCTTGAAATGACTGCTTAATCGTGTCCTAACTCTATCGTTGAATTCTGCTAAAATTTTCCGAATTCCATCGTTGAATTCTAACTGAAAATTTTCCTTAATACCATCATTGAATTCTATTGAAATTTTCCTTAATACCATCATTGAATTGTATTGAAATTTTCCGAATTTCACCATTGAATTCTAACTGAAAATTATCCTTAATTCCATCGTTGAATTCTATTGAAATTTTCCGAATTTCACCATTGAATTCTGACTGAAAATTTTCCTCAATACCGTCATTGAATTCCATTGAAATTTTCCCAATTCCATCACTGAATTCTACTGAAAATTTTCCGAATTCCATCATTGAATTCTAGTGAAATTTTCCCAATTCCGTCATTGAATTCTACTGAAAATTTTCCGAATTTCACCATTGAATTCTAACTGAAAATTTTCCGAATTTCACCATTGAATTCTAACTGAAAATCTTCCGAATTCCATCATTGAATTCTCGCTGAAATTTTCCCAATTCCGTCATTGAATTCTACTGAAAATTTTCCCAATTCCATCGTTGAATAAATTTTCCAACTTCTTTCGTGCAAAATTCTTGCTCAGCTTGGGAAGCACAGTAGTCCGAAGCTTTCCGCCAATAATGTATTCTACGAGTGGATTTACCGCCGTGTGATAGTGTAAAACAATTACGAGTACGCTCGAACGGTATGCCGGAGGGTGTAGAAGGGTAACGTTCGACGGGTTTGGAAGAGGCAATCGCTCTAATGTCTCGCTTCGATTACAAATTGCAATAACGGTGATAATCGGGCGGGGGGGGGGGGGACTTTATTGCACAGTTAGAAATGATATAACAGCGAAGGGAGAAGGAAGCAACGGGTAATTGACAGGTAGTAGCACGGACCGAGATTAAATCTAATCCTCGCGTTGATTAATCTTTATTAACTTAGGTTAATTTCGTTTAACGATATCCTCCTTGGTTAGTTGAAACAATTTCGAAGATATCGTGCAAACTGCTACTTTAAAAAATTTTTCATATTACTTTTGCTATACCTATTTTTTGATTGGGTTAGATTAGGCTTTATAGTAAGCGGACATTTTTGGAAGGTAAATGTTGCATTTTTTTGTACCTTTTGAGTTGTGTATTTAACTCCAGTTGTTATAATTTTTTACTTGAAATCATATTATACGAAATTTATTAATATTTGTCAAGCAATGACATTTATTACAGATATCAAAAATTCCAGGACTCTGAGTTTAATCATTTATCGTGTTGGAATGGAAGGTTCGCTAATTCAAATAAAAAACGAATTGTGCTAATTATAAGTCTATTAATGATTATCAAGTTCTGAGATTAATCATGCATTGTGCTGCAATGGAAGACAGTAAAAGAGGCTTCTTCAGGTATACCTACTAATTCGAATAAAGTCAAATTTCCAAAAGATTTAAAATATTCTCGAATCTGAGTCCAAAAACTTTGGTTCCGCACATAATTATTACTCCAATTTACACTTGCGTAAAGAATTAAAAGGAACGATTCTCTTCTATTTAGCTCTTTCTCCACACATATTGTCAAAAAATTACCAATTACCAAAAGACGAAAATAAAATACACTGCAAAAAAATTTCACCAACAAGCTAGATAGCCCAAGAAACATCTCGGTCCTGATACATAGTGGCTGCCTAAGCTCAGGAGCCACGCAGCAACGCGACGCACAATAGGGAATAAAGCAAATAATAATTACAGAGCCGTTTTCATCGGAGGAGCGTAGCGATCGTCTGCTTAACGAGAGAGTCGGCAGCCCATTCGACGGTAACGTTAATTGGTATAAACAATAAGCAGTAAACGTCAGCGTGGAATTTGTACTGGCGGCGTTAGCCTGAGAAAGCTCGAACAATCACACACAGCTGCTTAAACTGTTTTTTCCCGCGGCGTCGGCGGGGGCGAGAGATAAAAATGTAACGAGCCACGGCATAATTAGAAGGCATTTCCACGCGGCAAATGGTGAGGCTTCATTGTGTCTACCTTTGCTGCGGTGTCCTTGGCACTGAACGACCGGTCGCCGACCGCCGTTCTGCCGTCGCAAGCAACTTCCTAGATCATCGACACTTGGTAACTGGAGTGTGCCTCTGTCACGTATCGATGACCTCGTGAAAAATATTTCGTTTGTTTCTCTTTGTTTTGCGAATGTAAAAGGGGGGGGATCGACGTGGACGGCGACGCGATATCTACCGGTATTACGCCAATGTGTCATAATGACGCCTGTCGTTTGGAAGAATTCCGAGGATACTGCGATTAAGAACTGCTGGAAAAGAGTGACTATCGCTCGTTTCTATGAAACTTTGGTATTATGGTGGTACTGAAAAAAATATTCGACGCTAATCGTCCACATTGAAGGGATGAAAATCGCCCTCGAAGATTAGGATAACAAATATATTTGCTCGAAATTGTTTAGTATTTTTTATTTTCCAAATTTGACGCTGGAAAATGCAAAATTCGTTAATTTACGCTATTCACACTAATTTACACTGTAGATAGGAAAACATAATGTGAGAAAGGTGGATGTACAAACCGGAAGTCATCCTAAGCCGCGAGGCAAGGATTATGTACCAATAAATAATAAATAAAAGTATTATTATTGCAGATAAAAAAAAAATTACGCGTCGAATCACACTTCAGGATGTTCGTTTGTCGGATTAACACGCTGAGCGATACATTCTGGAACGCATACGCTGCGTCGCTGGCAGCGAACGTGTTAAGGAAGATCGTAACTGAGATGTTGCATTTTCTGGTAGGAAAGAAAATTGCTTAAGTCAACGCGCAAAAAAGTTCAGAAGTTTCCAACGTTCAAGTAACAGAAATCAGGATTACGACCTAATATTTTGTGTTCCTGCAACCATGTGAAATTTACCTACAGCATTGTGGTATATGCAAGGTCAATGTCTCAGGCATATGCACATATTTCATTAACTATTACACTGGAAGCACGTTCATAGCTCATTGTCTCAAGGTTCTACTTCCTTTAAAATTGAAGCACCGAAGACTGACTTACAAACAGAATTTCTACACTGCGCTAAATTTATCCAAGCTCTGAATCCTTTACAATCTACAAAAAATTCAAACTGAGAGTTTTCCACGATAACGCAAAGTGATATAACGAATAATCGAAAAAAATTCTTCTTCGAAGACGCAACTCATCACCGTTGCAATCGCCTTGGAAAAGTAACAGATTTCATGATCTACAAGAGGATTCTGGGACGAGTTCGCCGATTCAATGCAAGAAAAGAAGCAAAAGGGAACAGAAAGAGACCACACGTAACATTTCACATTGCAACTTTTCTAGGACAGAGAATTAAACGGCCGTCATACTCGGCGAAACACCTGTCTCTCGTCTATTAGAGTCGGTCAATTACGCATCGATCGTTTCCATTACGAGTAGCAATCGGCTGGCGGCGCTCGATTCCGAGGGAATCACTCTTCGATCTGACGGATTTCGCGTGGTCGCGACGACGAGGATTCCGTTGCATGTTTCATCGATTATTATGGATTATTATCCAGCTTGGCTATTAGGAGTTCGAGTCGATTTCTCGGGCTTCAGGTCGTTACAGAATCCATCGTCGATCGCTTCCTGGTGTTTTCTCGGCTATTAGGTGATCGGACGCGGACAACTCCTGACGGTAGCTGCGCTGCAATTATTGGGCGCGCGCCTTTGTGACGTGTTATTAAGTAATATCGCGGCATTACATAGTAGCATCAGGTGCGACGATCCTAGAAGAACCACCAAAACCGCTTGCACTTAGCAACCACCACTGAGCAGTTTTTTTCTACCTCTCTATGAGAGATCATTGTCTCGAGTGTTATTAGCTTGTTCGAAGGATAAGGTCTCTGGCGCTTTTTGCGCCGTGAAATTACGATATAGTTGATAATCTGCGGTGTATAGGGTGTAATTTTGTGGAAATGAATGTGGAGAGAAATTTTTGGCATTCTTATTGTTCAGTTTAGTGTAATCTGCAAGTAACGATTACGTAAATCAGTTTGTTTCTTTTGCGGGATATATACTTTGTGCAGAGATGATGTTCGTTAAGAGGTTGTCGGTTACCTTGGTTTCTAAGCTTATCTATCTGTTAAAGTATACGGAACCTGACAACTCCATCGAACATTGCTTCCGCTTCAAACATAAACAAAGCTCTTGCGTAACCGTCGAAATCACACCCACGGGCTGAATACCTAATGGCACGGACCTT
>NW_017100255.1:218987-258262 GCF_001263275.1 Habropoda laboriosa | reverse complement strand
TCTGCATAATGGCCCAAACAAGAGTCAATAGTCGGGAATGAAAGTACTTGTTAGAACGAAAAATTTCTACTTCTTATTGAAAAACGTTGTCGAAAATACTAAATTCTTTAGAGGAATCTTATCGATACTCGTTAACCTTACAATTTTGTATAAGTTAATGGTAAACCTTTCCAGCACCTCTTAACAAAAATTCTTAGCCTGAAAATGGAAAGCATTTTCAACACTTTGTATCACTAGAGAATACCAAATTTTCAATAGGAACCTCATCAATACTTAATACCCTTCAAATTTTCTAATTGTCAATGATAAATCTTCCCAGTATCCCTTACCATTAAAGTGTTTACTCTTTATTAGAAAACATCCCCAATACCTCTCATCGCCAAAATTCCTACGTTTCTATGAAAAAACATTCCCAATACCATTTAAGACCAAAATTCCTACTTACCAGTGGAAAACATCCCCAATGCACCTCTTATCATCAAAATTCCTACTTTCCTATAAATAAACATCCCCGATACATCTCAGATGGCCAAAATTCCTACTTCCCTATGAAAAAACATCCCCAATACACCTCAGACGGCCAAAATTCCTACTTCCCTATGAAAAAACATCCCCAATACACCTCAGACGGCCAAAATTCCTACTTCCCTATGAAAAAACATCCCCAATACACCTCAGACGGCCAAAATTCCTACTTTCCTACGAAGAAACCTCCCCAATACACCTGAGACACCCAAAGTTCCTCATCTCCAGTAGAAACGTCACCGTGGCGATCCGTTAATGCTCGTATCGTTGCGGGGCTCGGCGCGTAATTACGCGAGTGGGCCTTCGTGCGAGTCCCTTGCGGGGCCTCCATTGTCCCGCGGCCCGTTCTTTCGTGAGAAAGAACCACTGGAGAGATTACATATTGCGATAATAAGGTGGTAATCTCGGGAAGGTGCAGCAGGCGTGCAGAAAAGAGAACGGTGCGCGCGAGCTCGTGCGGACGCGTTGCTCTTTGCGGTCTGCGAAGCTCACCCGCTGTGCGAGGCAGCTTCGCGTTGCTGCTGCTGCTACCGCTGTTGCTGTTCCTGCTGGCTCCGCTTCCTCGCTCGTTCAATGGCTGGCTGGGCTGCTGCTGCTGCTGCTGCTGTAGGTTCAGTGACATCAACGCACGCATGTGCGTGACGCGGCGTGCGCACCGTTATGCCCATAGCCTGCCCTATAGCGCCCACTGCGGAAGTATAACCATATACTTGCCGGCACGCCGTGTGCGCGACGATCGACCATCGATCTACCTCGATGACCGTTTCTTAGCCTGCCAGGGGTTTAGGAATCGGACGCACCGCGATACGCGCGTTCCTCATTCTACCGATGATGAATTATGCGGTTGATTTGAGACGAAGCTGAGAACTGTTCGGAGATCGTTCCTCGGCGTCGATTGGAATGTGTAACGAGTGGAGGACATGTTAGTACATGTTAGAAATAAACTTATTTTTTACGTTTCACCCCTTGGAATTTTTTGATTATTGTTATTCAATCGTGAGGAGAAATGTTGATTATTGTGTTTGATCGATTTTTCTTTGCGAGACGAGAAATTGCTGTTGATTGTAATTTTATATTTGGATGAGAGAAGCAAGAGTTAATTATTTTTATGAAGAAATTGGGAGTGTAGTAATGTGACGATGTAATGTGATAAAAGAAGTTTGAGAAAGTGTGGATTACAAGTTGCAGTATCTTGCTGTTTTTAAGATACTTTTCACTCGGTATTCTAAATACTCAAACGCTGTTCCGCAATTCTAAAAGTCGCTTAAATGAAACATCTAAAAAAAGTAGAATTTATCACTCATTCTGTGAACTTTCGCAAAATATTCGAAAGTTGAACCGTCAAACCCTCGTTAGATATGCTTAAAACAACGTACAACTTCATTTTTATTCAAACACTTCTTCTTTCTTCATCATCGATTAAAGACTAAAGAAAGTTCTAAAAATCTCAAAAATTGTCATCTTCTCCCTTCGACCACCTTTCGTAATCACCGGTGCACAGTTAACCCACGCGTCCGAAGAAACCGTATCAACGAAGAAAGATGAAAGAAAGAAAGGTGAGCAGGATTGATGGACGTGAGGGAGTCGGTGATCTGCGGAAGTGAAGAAAGAGCAAGCGAAACGGTAGGAAGAGGTTTATGAAGAAGAAAAAACAAAGAGAAAGAGAAGGAAAGAAAGATGGAAAGGTTTCGGTGGGCGTGGAGAGAGCAGCTGCTTCGCGCGACGTGCTTGCAGCGGTTGCACTCGCATTAGGATGCACGCTGCGCTCCGCTGGCGTAATTCTTTTCATGCGACGCGTGTCCCCGATCATATCTCGCCCGAGAACCACAGTGGCCCAGGATCTGTGTCAACGGCACCGAACGGGTTCGGTGGAAGCTCGTCGCGAGGCCAGCCCGCGGAATTAAATCATCGAGAGCTCCGAAATCGAGAGCCACTCGCTTTCGAGCCATACTCGATCTGATTTAGTCCTGTAAAGAACCATGTTTCTTCCAATCAGTTGTTTAGAAAATGTCTAATGATCGCTTAACGATGGTTTTATTGTTTTACGTAAGGAGAGAATTTACGATTTGAGTAGCTTCTACTACATTGTTGGTTTATAAGAGAAAAAGTTCGAGTACGAAAGGAGGATGTTAAAAAAAGGCTATACGGCCGGAACGAAAAATTTTTTCACAGCTTGATTCTACGCATCCTAAAGAACGAAAAATGTAAGTGTCATTTTCCCCGGAAATGATGGGAAAGTTATGAAAAATGCGGTTCAAGATAAGAGTATGACCATACTTATAACTTATATTCCGTCTCGTTTACTTCGGATGATGGTCTGTTCGTAAATTAACCACTTAGAAACTTATATTGAGTACTGTTTAATAAAAATCAAAAATAATGAAAAATAATTAATGACAAATTAATCGAAACAAGGAATTCTTTGATGACACGATGCTTATATTCGAAGCAATCAGAAACCAATAGTTATTTATTCTCGAAGTGATAAATATAATAAAATAATCGTCATGACAGGAATACAATAAAAAAGTAAGACTCTAACAGAATTTGCATTTCTTAACTGTGTATCCGGTGATTTCATTTCTCCACTAATTTTTTTTCCTGACTTTTTTTACTCGCACGAGAGTTCTGTCAAGATTACGAAACTTCTTCGTGTCTGCAAAGCAACTGTTTATTCGAGTCGTAACTCTCAGAGAGTTGAGCGATGCTCTCACACAGTCACTCTCAGACCCAGTGTCCACTCGCGAGAGATACTCTCGAGAGCAACTCGCGATAGTTTTACTCTAAAAAGGACAGTGTAACGGTTTGAATTTAAAAAGGGCGCGTCTTTATACCGTGATCGGCGTGCGTCCGCCGAGCGGCGTTGGGAGCGGCGACCGCGCATGCGTCGAGCGAAAAGAAATATGGCGTACTGTATTGTATTAAGACCACGTGCGTGACGTTTGTTCTCGGTTTTGCCAATAAAAGTAATATAAAATCAGAAAATTCTTTTCCCGCTAACTCTTTTCTGTGCGCAAAAAGACAGCTAGCTTTATGTTTGACTCGATATACGTAACGCGACCCAGGCTCGCGTTTCTTATGTTTGGCTCGACGTACGTACAGCGACCGAGGCTCGTGTTTCTTATGTTTGGCTCGCAAAAAATATCACGAGTTCTAAGAAGTTAAGGCCTCGAATTTTTCCCGGAACAGTTGCGAGCGTATAGCGATCAGAAATCGGGCAGGACGACTCGTCCTCAGTCGGTGTTTACCAAGCTGTCGAACGAGTGCCTCGACGAACGACGAACGTCGCTTATACTGCGCGATTGTAGTCTTGTAGGGAATACATCGAACAACGCGTTTTCGATTATACGCGGATTTCCAATCAATTTACGTACTTAGCATATTCGTTCGTGTGAATTAAGTGCCGCTGCATACAAGAAGCTAGTGCACCGAATTCAAGTACACAACGAACAGCTCAGCTTGGGAGAAAAATGAAACGAGAAGCGTGCCTCTGCGAGCTACACAGCTACAGTTTCACGGTATGTGTATGCGTGAATATTATGTATGTATATATGCGTACACAATCGAATGATTGAGTTAATTGAAAATAGGGGAGAGCCAACGTTTAACAATTTCGTTTTATCGTATCCTAAGTTTATTTTTCTTGCAATAAGATGTGTTATACCTATGAAACAACAACAAATTAGTTTTTCTACTGTCGTCTCCCCGGGACATATACGTATTCTATCCTTTTCTGGAAAAACACTGTCTCTTAGTAAACAACTAAGTCTTTACACACGACCTACTTCGTTTGTTATTATTCTGACAATTGACACGCAGTGCAGATGATCAGACTTCAGTTTTCTATAAAACCGGGGGATGGTTCTCAACTACGCGGATTTCTATGTACGCGGACAGTCGACGTCTCTATACCTACGTGCAGTTCGACGAAGAAATGCAAATCGGCCTTTTTTAAACATCCTCCTTCAATTAAGAAAAGAAACATACAGTGCGTTTTTAGTGCCATCGATTTACAAGCGATAGAAGCTTTTGCATACACCTAATAAACAACCAAAAACTACACACACATAGCCAATACCAACTTTCCCTTGAACTAAATAAGAAAATAAAAAAAATTGCAAGATTTCCGAGGAAGCCAAATTACTACTCTACCAATAATCACCCTCGATCCGCATAATCTCGGAAACCAGACGTGTTCCATTCGAAGAGAAAGGTAAGAAGAAGAAGAAAGGAGAACAATCGCATACATAGACGAAGAGTAGGTACGGTAGTCGATCGATTGGCGAACGGAGGCAGCGATTGCGCCCAAGTAGAAATCGTCGGAGCGGCTCGAGCCCGAGCCGCGGCGAAAGAAAAATGGAAAAAGTAATTTCTCTGCTGGCGCCTGTGATTGCAGGTCGGCCGATGGACGACTTGCGCCGCGACCTGCAAACCGAGGCAGCAACCAGGCCGTTCGATCACCTTGTTGCACGCGTGCACATGCATCCATTCCGCCGACTAGTTTCTCCATTACGGTTTCGTTTGCCGATACATAGTCATAGGGAATGACCGGCCGTGTCGGCGCCTCTACCGTGAAACCAAACATAATTGAAATGGAACCGCCACGGTCGCTGCTCCGAATTTTGTACACACACACAAGCGCGCGCGCGCGCATCTTTTATTCCGCAACTTTCCGTAACCGTGATTTCCGTGCGGTTAAAAATCATCTTCGTTCCTCGAATTCTGATACTCTAACGCGCAACACCGTGGAACCTTCAGATTCTCTTCCTTGGAATCTATCCTATTGGTGATCCTTTTTGGAAGATCGCGTTGTTTATTACATTTATTTGGAATATTCATATACGTGGTATTAATTTATTCGTCCATTTGGTTTTGTACTGTTGCAACGTTAAGAGCGTTTGGAGACATTGCGAAAGAGAGATTTCTTAATTATCACGAAACAAGTAGCTTTGTAAGGTTCAAGAAACAAATTCGAGCCAGTTCTTTATCGGTGGTTAATTGAATTGTAAATTTGATACGTGATATTATATGTTATTTGAATCAATTTGAGTGGAAGCACGGACAGGTAGTAATTAGATTGGAGATATCAAGGCGGGATCCCTAGCGAGCGTGCAACAGGTGTCTCTAAAGATCAATCTGATTCCGTCGTTAAATATGCATTTATAATATCGGTGTAACTCTTAAACCGGTCGGATAATTAGATACCTGAACGATCAATTTTGTATTAAATTTTGACGGATAAATAACTGCTTCTGACCAATTCGAATTAATTAAATTATCCTAACCGTTCGTATTACACCTGCCATTCGTATAAATCAATCTACCTGTCAAAGCGTAGTAAAAAGAGGAACGAAATAAAACAACAAGCAAACAAATAATTGAGAAATACTGAATGAAATTATTCTAAGGTTAAGAAACTTATAGTAACTCGTCACTATTGAGATATAATTACAACTAGTGTGATTGAATTAACCAAAATAAAAAGTTCTGTCTAAAATTGAATTAAAATCTAAACAAAGTCTAAAAATTGAAAATCATATTAAGAATGAAAATCTAAATATTAAATTGACAATTCTGAAAGGTATTGAAATTGATCCTAGTTGAAATTGCCCTTCGACAAGCTTTTGAAGGAAAGCGCGACTGTCGGAATGCCGGGGAACGGAGAAGTAAAAAGAGATTAGAGGTGGAAGCAACACGGGTGGCCAGAGAAAAGGGGACCGCGAGAAAGACGAAGAGGAAGAGGCGAAAGAACGTGTGCCACTAGCCGCGGCCCCGAAGTGGCCTGCTTCGCGTCGCGAGCACGCTTCGTTCCTCCACTTTGCGCCTCCTCCGCCTCTCACGGACGTCCGCGGTAAACCGCTTTTTCTTCCGTCGATTAATCGCGAAAAACAAGGAGAAACGCGGACCGGCCACGCGGCTCCCTCGGAAGACGCTCTTGCTACTTGTTGAATCACCAGGGAACCACAGGATCGGATATTTTTGGACACCAACCTGACACGTTTTCGCGTGTTCTTTGTAAGAAAGTTAGATTCCAGCAGATATCCATAGATTTTAAAAAATTTCAATTAGTAAAATACAGGAGAGTTTTAGTAGAATTCAGCAGATTTCGGTAGACGTCTGTAGAATTCAATAGAATTTAGCAAATTTCTGTAATTTAGTAGATTTCGGTAGATTTCAATAAATTTCAGTATGCTTCACATTCATTAAATGTCCTAATACTTACGAATGGGAGTGTCGTAAGTATGTATTAGGTCACCTGTTAGATTCGTAAAGAGGGTAAATATGATTTAAATTCCATTTTTTCGAAAAACTTAGTCTCGTGTGTCACTGAAAGTATACAGGGTGTTCATGCAACTAGTTTCCAACGTAGGATAAATCTGGGTACCTAATATATCTTTTCTGCTAACAACAAATTAGAGGGTACAGACGGTTCGCTGCATCACCATTTGTCTTAAGCGGAGTGTGCACAATCAGAAAATGAAATTGTCAAGGGATATAAGACCCTTCGAATGTCGAAATACTCGATTTGTTATTTTTATTTTATTTTTATTCATTTAAATGCACCGGTGGAATAACCGTTTGGTATACAAAGACAAGCGAGCATCGGTCAGGGGCATTTAATATTTTTAACACTATATTCCATACTATCATACTTGAGAATAATGGACTATATGAATTTCTATACGGGAAAACTTGGTGCAATATCGTAGGTAGCAGTTTAAATGCATTAAACAGCTCACTCTAGCCAGCTCTAATCTCACAAGTTCATTTTACGACCCACGCTAACCAGGTATCTAGCATGACCAGTCAAGATTAGTTTCATCAACATTTTAAGTAATGGAAATTACACGTTTTTTTCTTTTTAAGAATAGTAGGTCGGGGGAGTAGGTTGATAACAGGAAATACAATTTTTTGGAAGTTATAATACACTCGATATATCATCGCTTAAACCTACATATTAATTATAACATCAATTAACTAAGAACCATCATTGGCAGTCAGTATTCCGAAAAACAATTATCCCACTTCCACCAAAAGAAATTCCACAAACTCTCACCGTACAACTGCCATACACCGCAACAATAATCCACCAATAAAACCCCGAAACCCGTAAATTCCCCCGGTTCCATTCTTCCTCGAAACCGAAAATTGCTCATCTCGGCCGAAAGTCCAGAAGCTAATTCTCGTCAACCGGGTTATTCACGCTCGCCACACGCGCTGACTGTGCACCTATTCACTCTCTCCGTTGAATTCTCAAGGAAGAAAGAAGTGGCCAAGGTTTTCAGTGGTCGGCGTGAAATTTCGAGCGTACCCGGCAATCGTCGAATTTACGAGCTCTTCCCCCGTGACCGATTGACTTCTTAACCCTTTCCTCGGCGGTGGCCACGCCTACAAGAATTCCCGCAATGTAACGAGCCCGCTATTGTCTCCCAATTACGTTGAAATCTCCGTACGGGCCAGAGGGGACAGCATGGCAACTGGCAACGCATAGACAATGGAAGAAACCGGTGTACCGTATCTTCGATTCGAATCGCGCGAACCCATCTTTCTTCTCTACCTCGTTTCGAGAGGTTTCGAGAGGTTTGTTTTGGATAATCCCTCCGTTGGACGGCAAACAGACGCCGGCTAATCACTGGGGCCCAAGCTGACAAACAACGCCCTGTAATCGCATTAACGCTACAGGTACCTGCACGACGCGGTTTTCCTTCTCTTCGCGCGGCCGCCGCGGACAATGCAGCGATTTTTCGTGGACGCGAGAGACGCACCAGGACGAAGGATTCGCAATAAACCGTTAAGCGATCGATCTCTTCTTAGGTGAACGCCGTGAAATTCGTGTGGGAAAGCTCGCCGGGGATTAGGGCTGATATATTGCCGATAATATATTATTCGAAGGAAGTGGAAGAAAGGTTCAGCGGTTGGATGGTGGTACTTACTGATGGCGCAGGAATGGTTTATGCGGAGAATTTTTGGAAGAATTTTCGAGTCAGTGGTGCGGATTCTAGGCAGAGTAAAATTTAGAGGGAACATTATTCGAAATACTAGTTTGATACTGTTCAAATAAAATCATATTTTGCATTTTAATTACACGAAGTATAATGTTAAATGTTTGAATCTTGTGCTTGAAATATTGCAGTGAACTGAGAAGAAATGAAAATAGAGGGAATGTTTGAAAATAAATCTCCATTTAAGGAACTTACAATTAGTGCAATCGAGAAACTATTTTATTTTCATGCTTACATACAGCAGGGTTTAAAATAAGGTAGACAATTTTATAATTTACTTTTAGAGAGATGTTTAATTTGTCAGTTTGGGGAAGTTCGTTAAGCTTAAGGTTGATGTGTTATTGATGATATACTGCTCGAAGGAAGAGGAGTTAATTTGAACAGTTAATTTCTCGCCAATTTTTGTAATAATCTTCACGCTAGATTCTTGATTTGAGATAAGTGAATGTTGGAAAGATATTTAATGTCTGTTTTGGGAAACTTCGTTGGGTTTTAACACTGATACATAGCTGATGATGTATTATTCGAGGGAACAGGTTTGATTGGGTGATCTTTCAAGTAACATCAATTTAATTTTTCTCTTTCTTCGTGAACCTCGGTTAAAATATTTAACTTGATTTAAACAATTTTTAAATGAAAGGAGAAGATAAATATAACACGGAAGTTTAAATGGAAACGTCTGATAACTGTAAATTGTAAAAATGTTTGACTAAACGTGGAAATAAATTAATGACTAATTTACCTACGATATAATGGAACGAAAGGTCGAGAGGAGAGGAACTAATTCTTGGATCTCCTAAAATGGAAAGGGAGAGCTCCATAGGTAATTGATATACGTGAACCGAAAGTAATAATCGTACTTGATCGGAGAAAGGCTTGTTTCCCTTGATATTTAAGGCAAATAGAATAATTCATCGGGTATTTATAGAGCATTAAGATTCTCGTAGGTTCGTTAATCTTCGAACGATGTTGAATCGTTAGGCAATCAGACGAGGGACGATCACACGCGGAAGTCGTGGGCGACCTTGTGTTTCGGCCACCGGCCGTCCCTAAGGCCGTCTAGAAAGTACGTGATGAATCGTTCGATGCTATGCTCAATTTCACGGGTTCCTCGTCGTGAATTACACGCTCGTTTGGACCTTTAGGCAATAAGAAAAACACGACCTAAATATGTCAGAATTGGCCCGTCCTCGCGAGCGTTTCTGTTTTTCTGCTTTAAGCAGAATAGTTCAATTAATGTTCCCCTTTTAAATCAAACGATCCGGTAAGATCAATTTCGTCACGAATTTCTACTTCAACGTACCTTGTAACTTTTTTCAGTGGAATATTCAGCCTAGCAATTAATTTTATTGTAGGCTTCCGGGGTTGAAGTGTATAGCAGTAGAATGTATGGTACCTGAATATACGATACTTCAATATACAGTGCCTAAATGTGCAACATTTTAATCTAAGCAAGTACCTGAATGCGCGTGAATTGGAGTGGGTACCTGATTTATACGTTAAATACGTTATATATTTCAGGCTGAACACTTTCTTGGATCATAATAATTTCGTAATAATTGTTTAGTTTAGCTTCACATTCGGCAAGTGTCTAAATACTTATAAATGGGAGTATATATATACATGAATGTTTGAGTACCTGAGTACCCGAATACCTGATTGCTAAACACTCGAATATTTGTGCACCAGAGTACCCACTGAACACCCGATTAATCGAGTACCAAAAGTACCTGAACAATATGCCAGAGTATGCAAGTACCTGAGTACCAGAATACTCTAATACTTAAATATCCGTGCATCCAGTACTCGAATAGCCGAGTACCTGAATACTCCAATGGTGCGTCGAAATAATCAACTAATTATCACAATTATGTACCTAAAATTTTTTGTGTACCAGAATAAAAGAGGAACTTGATTTTATTGTCTTGTATCTTACTATCGACTTTCCATTTTCTACGAAAAATCCTTCGAATGGTCAATTGAATTAGTTACACCGAGAGTGCTTGATTGTCACGTCTATGTCTTCCACCGACGAAGTGACCCTTGCACGCGATATCGTATTCATGGATGCGCATATTTTCACGCTCGTTAACAGAAGCACCGCCTAATTGAAGGCGGCGAAGGTTCGGGAGTCGCAAAGGTCGATTTCCGCGGTCAGCTTTGATCAGAACTCGAGGAACGAGCCCGGCCCGACTCTCCTTCCGAGGCCCTGAAGGTGGGGGACAAAAAGGGGGAAGGAAGAAGAGAGGCGATCCTCTGACGGTCATCGATCCCAAGAACCGCGAGAAACCCTGAACGAGCCTCGGTCCTTGAGCCGACGCCGGAGACAATGAGCGCCTACCAAGTCGCCGTCCTCGGAGCGTTGACCCAGAGAACGAGTCCGCAAGCGATTAATGAGGCCTTTGCATAACCGGCCTCGCTCGATCGATCTTCGATTCGGGGGAATCGTAATTCCTTCTCCCTCTCTACCGTCACTTCTCCACGTTTCTCAAACGTCACAGACCCGCTTGGTATTTCATCGATCGTAAATATGACCTTTGCGTATCTTTGGAAATTTTCTTTTTGTCATTTTAACGAATTTGTGGCGACTTTGAAAATTATTGGAACTGGAACATTTGGTTATAGACGTGCTTGATATTCGATCGAACGTAAATATAACCTTGGTGTATTTTTGGAAATTGTCTTTTGTTACTTTTGGGTGAACATTTCTATGACGAATTTGTGGTGACTTTGGAAATTATTGGGTTATAGGCGTGCTTGATATTAGAGTATTTTTGGGAACTTTTCTTTCAACTTTTAAGTGACAATTTTTGAATAAATTTGAGGTAACTTTGAAGGTTATTAAGATGGGAGTATTAACAGAATATTTTTGCAATAATTTTTGGGACTTCTCGAAATTGTTGATCTCGACATTCAATCGTCACAAACTGCTTCGCTCTAGTAGCCGCGAATATCTCTGAGAGGTATTTATTCGAATTCTCGAATGAAAATTACTTAATGAATTTATTACGAAAAAAGTATAGGGAGTGAACGATGAAAGGAGCAATGTATCATGCAAATCGTACCTGAAAGTGTTTCCAGGAAGAAAAATCTCGCCGCGAAGGAGCTTTTCCAAGAACAAAGGCAATGGTATGGAAATCAGTCTGGTTGTACAAGTGTCCGATAATAAAGAGCGGAAGATTGAATAATAAATTGCACTGGTAGCTGAAATGGTAATAGACGGCATTAGTTTGCTCTTTGTATTTAAGGGTTATTATTCGCGTGGCAGTGGAAACGTGAAATTTGCGTTCAATAGCGGAACATATTGTTTCTGCACGCTTAATGTTCTGCCGGACGATGAAGTGTATACCCTTTCGAGGTAGCGTTAAATTTTAAATTGCCGCTTCCACCGTTCGATCATTTGTTTTACAGGCTCCTCCATCATTTTTTTTTTTTTAACTATTCGTAAACAGTGAAATATGTAATTGAATTCATCATTGCTACGTTTAATCCAAGAATGAATGAAATAGTTTTCCTATTTGCTAGGAAAACGACAGATGTAATTTTTCCGTATCGTTTCCCCCATGTAATTCCTTGCAATCAAACCAATACAACCCTCGTACAATTCCACCCTTGCTATCCCCGATGCAACAATCAATCAATCGAATCAAGTGCAATCTAATCGCCCCAAATCTATTACTCTAGCTTCACTACCCTATCAATTACTCGATGATATTTGATAGGAATCGTTCATCCACCCCTGTTCCATTATTACCACTCTCCAAACTGACGCAAACGCGAGACGAGTGCTCGTCGACTGCCTAAAACCTTCTTCATTTCTCATACCTTAACGTGTTCTGCAGTGCAAATCATTCATTGTCTTGTATTCTATAGTTGTATCACACTTAGAATCAATAATGTACAAAGAAACTAAGAATATTCAGTTCCCACAAACCTTATCAAACCTCTTGAAACCTCGTAGAAAAAAAATTTTCTTACTAAATTACTATCCCCTCCTGAAGAGCATTCACCTTTCCATATTCCACTTCCAACAAACCACACGTATGTACCAACATCAAACATATACATCTCATCAAACCTCTTCAAACTTGGTATAAAAGAATCTTCTTACAAAATTACTATCTCTCCTGAAGAGCGTTCACCTTTCCACTTTCAATTAACCACACATATGTACAACGCAAACCCTCTCAAACCTCGTGCAAGCCTCAAAAGCTCCTCGAACCCTTTTCCTCAAGCAACCCACCCACGAAAATCATCAGAATTACAAAACAAACCTCTCCAAACCTCGTCAAACCTCCTCTCCCTCAAGTCACCAACAAAAAAAAAACCGCCAGGCTTCCAAACATCTCCAACAAGAAGAGCTACGAAGAGCAACAAGGCTCAGAGCTTTGAGGCAAGGGTACCAACCGAAGGTACCAACCCCGTTCACCATCGCTACCAGAGAACCTAGGAACGGCGGGGCGAGGGGAAGAGTGCAGCGGAGCTCGGTCACGGGTGCATCGCGCGGTGTGGTTGCCAAGTCAAAATCGGTCCATGCACAAAGCGGCCTCTCTATGCCGCCACGAAACCAGGGAACGAGTATAGAACCTTTCGAGAGAACGAGTGCCTGGGGAGGGGTAGAAATAAAGCCAGAGTGGAGCCAGGAGAACGAACCAGAGAGAGACAGAGAGAAATGAGAGAAAGAGAGACAGAGTGGAGTGAGGAGGGGCAAAGGGGAGGGGGAGACACGGCTTCCGCGAATGTTACGGGACTGCATAGCGACGTGGGAGTGTAACGACTGCACCGGCGCGCGTCTTGCACCGACATGCACGCACGTGCACACGCGCTGATCTTGGGAGTGCGCCGACCCCTACCAGCATGGAAAACGGTCACTGACCTGCACCTGCGACGGAAGGCGTCGCGCGAGGGTTGCCGAGGGTGGCGCCGGAAAAATCGCGATCAAACGCGAACCAGCTCTGGTATCTTGGATCGAGTGCTCTCGATCTTCGAGATTCGACGACGGTTCGACGAGTCGGTTTCATCGTATCGAGGGTGGATCCTCTCTCTGGGATTCGAAGGGTAAACGTTAGGGTTGCTTTCGAATTCGAGTGAAAGACTTTCTGAGGAGACTTGTGGGCCACCGACGGGTTCTTTGCAGGTATCGAAAGTACTAGATAGCGTAGAATTATTGTACTGTAGTAGCTTCTGTGAGTTACCTTCGCGGGATTAATTGGCGCAGGTAAGTGTGTTTTATAGGATTGTGAAGATGTAATGGTAGAAATTACGGGTTCGTGGAAATATTATTTTGATACCCGGAGACGGTTTCGAGAGATGCACTATTGTAAATTCGATTAAGTTTGGAAAACGTGAAAATGCCAATTTGCACCGATAATGCTACGAATTCTTTATGAGTTTGGATTTGATGTTGGGAAGATTGATAGCAATTTACTTCATTCCGATAGATTTGGGAGATATTTGCTGACAGGTTTTCGAAGTTGCTAATTTTTTTCTGGAAATTTGCGATATACGGTGCACAGTGGTCCCAAATTTTTGAATCGGTCATTTCGTCGATTTTACCATTTCTAATGTTAGAAAGGGCGAGTTTGAAATATCTAAAGGAACTTTCAGGTTATCATTCTACGATAAAATTGAACAATATCCATTTATTACAACAATTTTCAGAAAAATTGAAAAAGTGTTTAACAAAAAAATCGAATCAATTTAAAAGAAGCTTTTGATCGATTTTCTATACATTAAATATCGATCTTTTATTAGTTCATAAAAAGACAAGCGTAAAAAATTCGTAGTTGCCGGTGAAATATTTTCCACGATATGCAATATTTAACAATTCTTCCGTCCAATCGAATCCTCAGACAGGAATGGCGAGTGGAATTGAACTGGAAGTCATTTAAACGCAACACCGAGCGATTTTTGCCCCGAGATCGAACGTGACCACCGACACAGAATGCTCGGTGACGCGCTAAAGCAGCGTCATTTCCATGCGTGCAGTTTATCTGCGTTTCCCCGAGACGCTAGCGCGACGATTCAACGAACGGAGATAAAGTATCGCGGGGTTGTCAACCCGTGAAGGAACCGCGGTGTCCCGCTTCGAAAAGGACGGGCTTATCGGGCAGTCAGGAACGCCGATCGACCGTTAGTTAGTTGTCAAATAACGTGTGCGAAACGTTCAAACAATTTGTCATCGCAATAATAACGCGGTACAATTCGAAAAAAGCTGCAAGTGCTAATAATCAAAATTTCGAGAAAACTTAGTTTTTTACAATGTTTCCATTTTCTTGACGGACAAAACAAAAATATACAAGTTCAATCTACCAGATACAGTGCATTTTGCTGCAGTTGTTGCGAAGTTCCAAATTTTTGTGTAACACACCTTCAATTTAACTTTGAACTGGTGCAAAATTCTTGGAACAAAGAAGTGTATACTTTGTAGCCTAAAATTTCCCTTTTCGCAAAATTTCTTTCAATTTTGAATACAGCCACTGAATATGTAAGAAATAACCTCTATCTTTTCAATTAGCCAACTAATACGACAATTAAAAAATGAACGCAAAAATTTTAAAATATACACAGAACAGTAAAACCGTACAAAAAGAAAAATATTAAGTCCCACAAAAGAGCATCGCCTGCACAGAACGTTCCTAACTTATCTATCATACCATCACTGACCACCTCCCTCCGCATCTCTTTGATCTAGCGACAATAATCTGACGGTCCATTAACAGTGTCCGTACTCATGCATCAACCACGATTCTTGGGTGTCTCTAGTGTCCCTAATCAGACGTGTCGCAGTCGAAGGAAGTATCAGAAGGTGGCCCGATGCGCCTATACCCCCGCCTAGTTAATCGTACGCGGTTTTCGCTTCCCGGTGTGCGTAGGAACGTTCGAGAGGCGGTGTCGTGGAAACATGGACAGCCAGACGATGCATCGAGCAACGTATACCGAGCGACACAGACGGCGACAACGATGAAGAAAAGGAAGCGAAAGAAATGTAAAGGAGGAGAAGAAGAAGAAGGTGAAGAAGACGACGACGACGCCGATGACGATGAAGAAGAAGAAGAAGAAGACGAAGAAGAAGAAGAAGCAGAAGAGGGGAACGCATCCTCGGGGCCGTCCTAACGGTAGGGCGGGTCACTGCACGCGGCTACGCGAATGCAACTCTTTGCAGTTGCACCGCGAGCGTCGGCCAAAGACTTCGACTGCAGCGTCGCACCGGTGCAATGCCCTACCTAGGTGTAACGCTCTCGGCTACCCTTGCACATCCTCGCGTCCTGCCTCGGCTCACGCTTCTTCCTCGGCCTCCTCTTCCTCCTTTTCGCCTCTCCACCTCGCCTCTCTCCGGCTTCTTCTCGTGGTCGGTGTAACCGAGTCCTTGAACTCGCTCGCAGGGAGGGTGACGTCTGGGAGGAGGAAGAGACCTCTCCTCGCTCGGGGTTATTCTCTTTGCACCTGGTTGTCGCGCGAGCGATCACTTGCCTCAGACCTTTGCGCGATTCTCTCTCCTGCATCCCTCTGCCCGGAGGAATATTCTGGTTGATGGTAGAAGGATTAAGATTCAAGGGAATTCTGATTTACTTAATTAATATCTTGTATTTGGTAGTTTTGATATTTTCTCTTTTTTCTTTCTGTACAGCTCTGTAAGGAGATACCGGGGAATTCTGATCTTCTTAATTGAAATCTGTTGTTTGGTGATTTTGATTGCTTTTAGGGCATTTTTGGATATTTTAAGCTCCACGTGTTCCTTTGTAGAGCTTTGCAGAGAGATTTCAGAGAATTCTAATTTTTTTAATCGAATCCTTCTATTTAGTAATTTGTCATTTTTCAGAGTGTTTTGAAATATTTTTCTGCAGGGCTCTATTCCAAGGAATTCCTTAATTAAAATCATCTATTTTGTAATTTTCACATTATTCAGGGCGTTTGGTAATATGTGGAGTCAGGCATGTTTTTTGGTAGGGCTTCGTAGGGAGATTTCAGGGAATTCTGATCACCTTAATTAAACTCTTCTATTTTGTAATTTTGACATTGCTCAGGGTGTTTTGAAATATTCCACTTTTTCAGTAAGAACAGTCTAAGCTCCACATGTTTCTCTGTAAGGCTTTGCAGAATTCTAAAAACAGTCTAATTTATTTGTCCTAACTCTTTTGCATTAAAAATCCTTCTGTTTCTTAGATGTTCAAAAATATAAGGATAATCAAGGGGAACAGAATTAAATATGAGCGTCGAGATGAAGTTTGAAAAGGTTCCGATAAAAGTATTCCAAAATTTTTTAGTCATGGTTGACATGTCGTGCACTCGTTATTCTCTGTTTGGCTCTGAAGATACAAAACGAACTCTGAATTGTTGAATATTTTTGAACAATTTTCGCAATGTTTGATTATTATCAGGTCCACAGATATCTATTTAATGTCACACGCACTGATTCATTCATCTTTCAAAGGGACTTGATTCGCTGCACCAGAAACACCTTTAATTTTACGATCTTTCGGAAAGATTAATCATCGTTACAAAAATTACACACAACCCCGTAATCAACATTATTCAAACATTCAGCACACCTTTCGCATCTTTCTCCACCCATAAAACCACGAATTCATCCATTTCCATTCGAACGTCCAATCTAAAGGGTGTCATTCCCACAAACTACTTCCAAAAAATCAACAATTCCCTGAAAATTCACCTTCTCCCCAGAATACGAATTTCCAAAACGACGAAAAGTTTCACAGATTTTCCCACCGATTCCAACTAAAGCTTTTAACCATTCCCCGTCCGAGGAGAACTGGTTCAACGCGATCTCTAATAATCGTTTCAGCATAATACGCCAGTCCCCCGGTCTCCAAGTGCTTCGACAGAGTTCACCATTGAATCTCATTTGAGAAGGTACCCGAAGGAAAAGAATTCCTTCGAGGAATCGCGACCTACAATTCCGCGGTACGAAATTCGTCGTATTCCGCGGCGGTGCACGGTACGTAACAGTACTCCTACGTCTCTCGCGCTTAGAACGCATGCACACGTTCACACGCTTGCGTAGTGAGAGGTTACGTGCGTGCGTAAGAGCATGAATGACATAACGATCGTAGAGACGTCGGGCGTCGACCCTGGGCCAGTGCACTACCAGTGCACCGAGTTCCCGCCACACACACCGTACGCCTTTCTTACCAAACAGACGATAATACCGTCGTTCCCTACCTTTGGCCTATCGTTGCACGAAGAAGAAGAAGGAAAATAATTTTCTCGCGAATTCACGATGTTGCCACGAGTGAAAAATCGCTCGACTGGTCGATTAACCACTGTTTGTTCTTGGAATGTTTATTACATCTGCACAGAAACAGCACAATGAGATATTAATTTTAACTGCATAATCGTATTGGTTAAAAACGAATATAAAAATCGGTTAAAACGAATCACACTAGAGTAGATTCTTTTTATTTTAGAAATTAAAAAGGTCGAACGAGTGCGATTGAATGTTTCGTTGTTGGTTGAGTATAGGATGCAAAGCGGAGAAGTTATTGTTTGTAACTTTGCAATGGTTACTGCATATTAACTAGGCACGCGTATCCTAAAAGAATCATGATGCATTCACATGAACGTGGATTTAAACGAAGCAGAACGAAAAAATCGAATGTCGATTGGACAGTTTCAGCGGGAATTGAAAAAGGATAAAATAGAAACTTGTTACTGCAGTAACTGAAGGATTAATCTTGTAACAAGTTGTAAAAACGTGTTGTTATACAGAGTAGAGACGCAGCTTTAGAGCGTATTCGAAAAATATTTCGGTATTTCTTTAATAACGTTTAGGCTGACCGGTTTGATAGATTGCACAGCCTACGTATCGCTGAATTTTTACCATTGTTCGACACATTTGAAGCTGGAAATATTTTAATATTTGCAAATTTTATCGTAACATTTGAGAATGAACAACTTCAATTCGTGTTTACAGCTAGGTTCCTTATTTCTGAATCACCCTGTACATCGAATACTTCCTGCCTCTCTCGGTAATTGTCCGAAGGACTCTTATTTACATGAAAATTATTCGAAAGTCCAGGATGTTTGCTTCGATATCAGCGCTCCGTAGCGGGGAGAGACGCTCTTATAAAATTCTGACAATGAGCCTGCATAACAGTACTCTCGCGTTTCTACGCTTACGCACGCTTGCGTAAGAGTATGAATGACAAAGTCATCGACCTGGGCCATTGCGTCACCAATACGTCGCCATCTGAAAAGAGCTCATTTGCAACCGTTGTTTTGACTCGACTCTGCATTCATTACTGCTTTCAGCCGCTACTCATCAACTCCACCACACTCCTCTCGTTTATCATTTAAATCCTTCAATTACCGTCACCTCCAGGCCGTCGAAATTAAATTACGAATACACAGGGCGTGCCATGTAAAACAGACCACCCGTTATCCACCAAAAAATGTTTTTAAATGCCTTTATTTTTACTTTTGCTGTTTCTTTTTCCAAAGGCACTTATGTTTCCTTTTTTTTTTTTTTTTTTTTACACGAATGTATATATTTTGTATAACTTTAAAACGAGCTTGGACTCTAAAATCTTCTTCTGTTTTTTGCCATTTCTTCCAGCAAGAAAATTTTTCTTCCATTCGAAGCCATTTAGATTACCCGTAAAAATGTTCTCGTACCGCTATACTTAGAGGAGACGATTAAGTGGCCTGTTTCACGTGGTCCATCCAGTATAATCGCTAATTAATCGTTTCAATTTAATTTCATATATAAATTCGACACAATTCCTCCAATGAAACGTTTCACTTTAGTGCTCACGATTACTCTCGCACGTTCTCGACAAGCTCGTTAATTAATTCGTAGCGATCGATCGATCGCTACGAAAAAGTGATCAGCTCCTTTTCACCGGCCGTGCTCGATGCTTTTGTTTTTCTGACCCACATCGCCGAAAGTTCGTTGCCTCTGTGCAAGTTAGCTGCGCAGTTTCGTTAGGTGAACGATCTTCGTGATATCCTGCGAAGTTATGCGTTGATGTAATCCTCTCTTCGAGGACGTTCGAGGCACGTGTAAGTACGCAAGAATCGTTGAACTCGATTTCTTCTTTTCTTCCTTCTTCATTTTTTCAAGCACTCGAGTACAAACACCGTGGAATAAGGAATTTTCATTGAAACATCGTCGTGACGTGAAATTGGAATGCAAATCTCGTTGAATTTACACGCTTTAGAGAAGAGACGCGCGAATAACGACGACGAGATCGCATAGAGGAGGCAAGTAGATGATCCTCGTCGGTGATCAGACGAGACCTCCGCTAGCGTAAACCGCGAGTTTCTATCTATCGATCGTAAAATAGATTAGGTATCTCAATTGAGATCACGTTTGCTTTGATTTCCAACTGACGATATTTACGGTGACTGGAGTTCGTTTGATATCGAGGCACAGATAAGGGACTCAGAATGCAGTGAGTAATGGCGTTCGAGGAATTGCCTGCCACAGCTCTTCATCTAACGAGAAGAGATAGCAAGTACATGGTTGTGAGACTTTTCGTACTACAAAATTCATTCTGATTCAATTATTTCGGGTGCAGGAAAGAGGTGCAACCTCGAATATTTCGCTTCAACTGTTTCACATCGAAATATCGAGCGCAGGAATGAGTTTGCTGTTTTTAGTTTTGCGGTCTGTAGGAGTGAGTGTTGATCGAAGTGTGGTGAAGAGGTGGAAACTTTTTTTTGAATAATGTAGAAATATCTTATCTAATTTTTAATCACTTCAACTTTGAATGCATTCGATTCCTGATATTTACAATGTTAGATTCTATCTGAACCACTTGCAAAGTAAGTTCGAAGTGTTCTTCCGTAAGGAGAGATATTTTCTCGCTCTTTAGTTCGTTTACAGCGTTGATATTCATTTGTTTAAAGTAACGACTGGGAAACTCTTTTCGAAACGATGAAAAATATTTCAACGATTAAGCTCGTATACTTTGCGTGTTTTAGTACGTTATAACTCTGTTAACATCGGCGAAATGACTTGAACTGAGATCCTCGGGTGAACAAAACAGTTGCATTACGGGAATTTTTAATGGAAAAATACTTAGAAACCGGGAAAATAGGACAATACAGTTATAGCGGTTACAATCTGCCAAAAAGTTGCAACGAACCCTTTTCTGCACCAAATGAAAACGAAATCATAATTCTTCTTCAATTCTGCAATTCTTCTTCTGGAAGTCAAAATCTGTTTCAAAATACTCGGAAAAGTATTTGTCAACATATTTCCAGAATATCTGAAAAAACATTTCTCCATCCCATTGAGAGAAGGCGAAGCAACCGTTCCGCTATCAGGAAAATCTCCGAATGGTCCTCGTCATCTGGCCAGCTTTATCGCGGAAAAAATCATGGGCTATCTGCGTGGGTGTGGCAGAAATAAACCGTGTGATACAGAAATAGGCGGTTAAAGCGGATCTATCAGCGGCGTTGAGCAGGTTACTGAACCGCGATCCCGGGAATCCACTTGTTTTCTATTCGATAAATCTCGAAGGGGGAGAGAAGGCTGCCCGCCTTGCACACCTACTCGTCATGGAGTGGCACGCACGTGCGTGCGCGTAAACGACCTGCCAGCGTATCGTCCTGTGCGTCACTCGGCCAATCGGACGAGCTAGATTAGTCAGGCTCGTAACGAGCCTGAATTCTGAATCATCGTCCGTGTTTTTCAACCACTCGCATATGCCTAATCTGATCGTTTCACGGACGATTTTCGGCGGTTCGATAACCCTTAGCCACGTCGAATACGGTCAACAGGATCGACGACTGTATTCTGTTACGTTTGTCTTCTTGTTTACTTTATCTCGAGAGATCCTATCTCTCGTACACTTTGCATACGTTATTATCGCGCCTAACATCGACGAAATCGGTTAGCACTGAGCTCCCGAGGCGAACGAAAGAGCTGGATTAGAGGAATTTCGAATGGAAGGAAATAGGACGATGGGTTTTGAGTCGATAATGAAATGGAAATATTGGGTGAGAAGAGTGCAAGTTGCAGGAGACGAAGAAGTTCTGAATGAATTTTGAATAAAAATAGCAGTGTCAAGTGAATCACCGCGAAAACGACGAATAGAACGAATCTCAAATTTGAGCGATGAAGGGTTAAAATTGCGGTTTGAAGCTGAGTGAAATTGTGATAGAAGTCGAAGAATTGGTGAAATTCTGAGTGGAAAAGGTAGCCGCAGGTGAAAAGAAAATCTCTCTTAAATTTTGGAAACTATTCGACATAAGAGCTGATACTACAACACTTGGTCGTCGGAGATTGAAGTCTGCCTGAGAGATTTTTAGTTAACGTTCAGTCTAGTGGCTAGTCTTCGGGAATTAGCAAATCATGTCATCGAACGGTCGACGAAGCAACCAGAGCAAGATAAGACCCGTGCTTCAAGAACAATAAAGTTCACCGATTCAGCCGGCCGTTGATAAAAGGGTTGCGTATCTCCATACACAAAGAGAGCAACGAGACCAATAGCAATATCGTTCGCTCGCCAAAGTCCATTTGAATACAGAACAGACACTTATTCCACTCTGGCCAAACAGACGAAAAAAGGAGACCAAAGGCAACAGTCCATTACGTGCACGACCAATTCTCTCGAGGCTCTTCCCTACGCGTCTCGAGGAGAACAATTTATATCGCTAACAGCGAACACAAATTCCATCGAGTGAAGACCTTAAACGGAAAATGAACGACCAAGTTTGTTTGCATATGTGCAGTTCATTTTTCGAAGGCAATTGGAATTTCCAAATTGTATTTATCAATGAAACACTTCAAATGTCCCAAATAGAGCGGAGCAAAAGAAAAGGACTGTATGCAATTTGTGATCTTGAGGAACCATGAAATTACAAACTGTACAATCCTTGTTGACTAAATGCTTGGAACATACTATACAAAAAATCCACTTAACTTACATTTCAAATTTTCTACAGAGGAGCAATTTTGAAGTTAAGAAGACTCTCAACTAATCCTACAACCTTTCCAATCTACCTTGTCAATCCTACACTCCTAACTTTTCTCTATATTCGATTCTGGGAGCAAATATGTGTTCCCGCCACCCTCTTGAACGTTCGAGGAATATCGATCGGAAAATCAACAAAAACAGTCCCACTAGTTTCTCCCCTCAGCTTCTCTCGACACCCCTCTATCAACCTTAAACCGAACCTAGCAATCTCCAAACCACGTCAAACACACCTCGAACCCAGCGAAACTGTCAAATTAAAAAATAAATAAAGAAATCCGCTTGCACGTCTCGTAGAAACTCCAGCAGTACTTCAGAGGCCAATTAAGCCCGAGGGAGGTTCCCGTGAGAAGTTCTCATCAGCACAGGCTGGCCTGAGGGAACCGGTGAGGACGTAGGGTTAAGAGGAGGGAGGGGAGGGACAACAAGACCAGTAGCGATTCCCTGTTCTCATGCTCGTTAATCTATTAATAAACGTGTCCTTAACTGTTCCAGCGGGCGGCTGCGAGCGACAGCGGCGGCCCGCGGACAGGCACTAAGGGAATCTCTCGCTTTCCAACGAGCAAAACGACCAAGCAGGAAGAAGCGAGGTGGCGCGGGCGGAGCGCGGGACGAGGGGGGCGGGCGTTCTCCGTTCGTCGCGAGATTAGCCAACCTGGAAGAGGGCCGATGCCAGTGAACTCGGTTGGCCGGTCACTAACCAGGTAACCCACACTAGCAGCAACGTCAACGTGCTATGCAGCGCCGCGAGCAGCAGCAGCAGAACCAGCAGCAGCCAGCACACCACCACCAGCCATGGCAACGGTTACGCTACAGGCTTTTTCAGCCTTCTCCTCGGCGAACAGATTGCCTCCCTCTTGGCCACGCGGGACACGGTCTGCGCAGGATAGATGCATCTGCGGGTAATTGCTCTACCTATCGCCGAGACTCGCACTCTAGAGGATAGTTTGTACAGTTGAGATAGCTGATGCTTTTGTACACCTTGGAGTCCTTTGTTGCGAAGGGGAAGATGAAGCAGTTAACGTTTCAACTGAGTCCTCGGAGAGGATTTGGGGATTTAACACGTTCGCTGTGTAAGGAGTAGCAGAATGAAATTAGGGTTAATCGTCTGACAAAATGTACTTTTATAAGAATTTGGATGTGGATTTCTTTGTTTGTATTGAAAAGCGTGTCTGCGTGGACGAGTTCGAGTTAGTCTGAGTCATGTGTGATTCAGTGGATAGAGTATCCAGAAAATGAACGAATTAAAAAATTCTACGAACACAAGGTATCGTAGAATTTCGAAGAAATCGTTGTTCCACCAGCTCTCTCGAACTTCGCCGTAGAAAAATCGCGAACGTAGCTGAAACGTGGAAGATAAGCGAACCTCGGCTCGTCCGTGCGATCGCACACGAACGACGTTCGCGCAAAACGAAAACTTCGCCACGGACACACTCTTAACCCTGTTTCCCTCCACGTACGCCAGGATTCTAGCTCACGACGTGGAACGTAATATTAACGGCCTGTTGGAGTATGCTGATAACGGTTGCCATGAAAAACAAGACGCCGATGCGTCTCTTGCCTATCTTCCACTCGATTATCCGGAACTTTCGATCGTCATCGTTCACAGAATCGGATCTGTCATTCGAGCAATTTTTCCCTTGGTTACCCTTGTAACGTACCGTTCTCTCGTTTCTTCGGGAGTTGATCGAGACGATACGATTTCGCGGGTAGCTTTGGAAAAATCGTAATAACAACTTCGTCGTAACGACGAAGAAGCTTCGAGTCGTCGTTACAGAACTGAAGAGGAACCGCTATTCCGCACGGGCGTTCACGTACGATCCGACACGTGACGAGGAAGGTTCGTGAGCCTAAGTAAGAGGAAGAGACCGGTCGTGGAGGTGGGGGCAATGTTCCAGCGAGAAGTCACGTTTCGTCACCGAATTACCTAATGCCGCTGGCCGAATCGTGTCGTTGGGTCACCGAAGTCGAACTCTAGTGACCGGGGACGACTACAGAGGCGGTCTAGAGCTGCGAGGATAATTATTGTTCCATTACGGAGCCTTTCGTGTCTCGCTGGAAATTCATATTCGAGAGGAATTTTCTGGACAAATTGTTCAATCGTGCAGGTTTTTTTAAGATTTTTTAAATGTTTCAGATAATAAATTAGTGTTCTATCTGTTTGATATTTTGCAAAATTTGTTGAATTTTAACGTTGGTATTAGAGAGGTGGAATGGGGTTGCAAGGATAATTGTTTTATTCCGGATTCCTTCCTGTTTTGCTAGAATATGTAATTTAGAAATTTTTAATTACACAGGCTTTCGACAGGCTCTTATGTTTTATCACTTTTTGCTATTTTTCAGTAGTGTTCTATACTTGCCACTATAAACTTGTAGAAAGAGTAATTCGGTCACGAAAGGGTTAATCCACCTTTTGTGGGTATTGTATTTAGGCCATAAGTTCAGGAGCATTTTTCCAGCTAGCAGAAGTTCTACTACCATTAGTGGTGCACGAGGTGCAGAAACTGTTAACTATTATATTTTTGCGTCCTACTTCTTTCCCCAAAAATTCAAAAATCTGAGTCTAACGTAAGCTCAAATTCAGTTCCAAGCCCAACTTTCAATTTCAAAAAAAGAATTCCACTAAAGGGGAGGCCTTTTAAAAAATCCTCAGAATAAAGGCAGACCTTTTAAAAAATCCTCAAAATCAAGGAAGACCTTTTAAAAATCCCCAAAATCAAGGGAGACCTTTTAAAAAATCCCCAAAATCAAGGGAGACCTTTTAAAAATCCCCAAAGTCAAGGGAGACCTTTAAAAAAAAGATCCTCAGAACGAATTCTCCGCGAACTGTTCCCCCGGAGCGACTCTTCGTCGTCACAGCCGAGCGATTCCGCTCGATTGTTCCACGGCGCAGCGGGAACGTGTTCAGAAGTTCACGGTCACCTTGAAAAGCATCATGAAGGTGTATTACGAAACGGTGGCGTGGCTCGCGTGTGCACAGACCTTCTCTTCTTCCAGAACAGAGAGAGGAGAGATGCCGGAGAGCCACGAAGAGAAAGAACGCCAGGGGGATAGAGAGAGGGAATGAAAAGGGGAGAGAAAGAGAGAATGAAGGTGGCTCGCGTTGGTGGGGTCTGCAGTTTGTTGCCCGGTGACCGAGTTCATCGCCTCCTCGTTGTCGATGCCCCGAAATCGAGAATCTTCGAGAAGCGGCCGAGCAGCTCGAACGAGACTCGCTTTTTCATCGAAAGCTGCCGGCTGCCTGCCTGCCTACCCGGCCAGGGGAAATCGACAAGGGAAACGAGACGAGGAAAAAATTGATCAGAGAGCAACCTGGCCAGGGAGGTATGCGGCAATATCGAATCGAGCTGAGCTTGCACACACGTTCTGCCTTTCGTAACGGTACACACTGTTGCACTTTGTACCCACCGCTTCATAAACTGGGGTCGTTGCATTGTGGCAAATTCGAGAATTCTCTGTAGACATTGCCGGAGCAGAGATTCGAGGTATTTTCTGGGAGATTCTCGGTGAAAAACGCGTGAAAATAGCGTTTGGTACACATGTTTGTTCGATTGATAACATTAGATGCGCCAGGTAGGTCAAATTGACCCATTAGCTCTCCTTCTCTCTTCTCCTTTCTCTTAAGAAAGAGAGAGAGAGAGAGAATTTAGCACTAAAAGGACCGGCCGGGTCAAAAATGACCCATTGGCAATTTTCCCAAAAAGCGAATGTTCCATACTGGTAAGTATTGTCGTTTGTAACTTTCCGACTTCATTTTCTGCATTATACTTCTATTTGCATCGACATGTATCTAATTTTTCATTCACGTTCTAGTTACATAAAAATTCACTTTTGGAAAGCCGCTAATGGGTCACTTTTGACCCGATCGGTCGTTATAGCGTTAAACTGAGATTGATTTTTAATACCAATAACGATATTTCATCGAATCTAATATATTATACAGATGAAAAACGCAAGCACTGAAAAGAAAAGAATTCCGATGAAAAGAATCACGATTTTTGTTAAAGCTATTCCCAGAGGATTATAATGTATTCATGCAATCTAGTTTCCCTAAGGTAGTCTGGTAGGTAGTAATATAGAAAAGATTGTAGTCTTGATGCATTAGGTGTTCTAGTTAGGAGACTTTGATAGATCATTGTAGATAGGCATGTGTCTTCTAACACATATGTAAATATTGTAGAATGACAAATTAGGTACCCCAGCTACGAATTAGACGTTCTAGATATAATCGATAATCCATAGATCGAAGAGAATTTGTTATCGTAAGTTTTCCATTCGAAGCATTCAAACTGACTTCGTATTCCACTGAAGTTTCTTAAATCTTTAACATAAAAAGCTCTATTACTTTATAATACTAACTGTTCTTGCTCACACATTCCCCAAACTTTATTTTTCTACTTACTTACATTACTAATTCTATTTTAATTAAACTCCAAATTAATAACTTACTTCAATTAAATTTTCATATTTGATATTTACCTCCTTCCTGAAAATTTGATGTTTACTTAAAGTTTCATAGAAGAGCTCCAATACACTGCAACGATACTTGAAACCATAAGTGAGAAAAAGTTCAATCGCAATTCTCTCGAAGAGTTGAAAATAAAGAATCTGAAAAACTCTACAAGCTCTCCACTTCATATAGACTTCGATCGTAATCGAGAATCTTCGAGGCCATCGAACGGGTTGGTGACTAATTCGCTTTAATCAAGCACGGTTTAACGATTCAATCGCCAATCTCTCGTGTCTCTCGTCGCGTCGAAAATTAAACGTACGACCGTGAACCCTTCTCTCTTTTTTCGCCTGGCCTTTACAATTTTTGCCTATCAGTCCTTGAACACGTTCATCTCACGAACAAGTAGAATCGTCTCTACGGAAGTGGACCTCGGTTTCGCGGCGAAGAAAAAGGACAGCCGGTCGACCGTGGCTGTCTTATTCTACTTTGAGCCTTTATTAGCACCTAGCATGCATAACTAATTTCGTTCAAAGTCGCCCGCCTCGTGTTTTTCTTTTTTCTTCTCTCTTATTTCTCTCTGCTTCTTTAAAGGACGTTGATCTACGCTTTTGATTAAATTTCACTCCTTCCTCGTGGAATTAATTTCGGTTATTTATACGACATTGAAATAGCCAATCGACCAGCGATTTATCTGCCGCGCGCGTATTTTTGTAACAATTTTATAATTACCATTGCTTGGTATTAAGATAAATGGGCATACGAAATGAGTGTCTTCGCGTTGAAATTTATCACCGAATGCGAACTTTGTCGCTGAAATATCGCGACTAATTTCCTGCGCGATTATCTGCAACCATCTTCGAGATTAATTGAATTTATTATTCAATTAACACAAATAACGAGACAATCGTAAAAATTCTTTTTTTTTAAACAAATACGAAGGCCGACACCTGGAGATCGTCTTATTTATTTATTTATTTTTACGAGAAGATTTGCAATTAGATCGTGAAAAATAAGTAAGCACTACAAACATACGGAGGTGCATTAAAAATGAGAAAATTGCAAGGCTCTGTTTAATATGTGAAACATTGAAAAAATGTAAATCTCTTCTAACAAGATCTCGTTTAAAATGAAAGAGAAGAAAAGAGAAACATTGTCAATCAGTACTCAACAAGCTGTCGGAGAGGTAGCAAAGTAACAGAGAAAGGTGTGCAAAAGTTGAAACAAATATTACTTTAAAATTCCAATTCCCAGGGATCATTTGATACCAAGATCTCGACTTCGAACGGGTTAATAATGAATCCTCGTCTGTTCGTTTCTACCCGAGCAAGTCGATAATGGTCGCGGCGCGGAGGACCGATTTATTCCCCGGTTAAATATAAATCACGAGTCGAACGAGAACGTTCTGTCCAGCAGCAGAAGTTCTACAACGCGTGTCAGTGTTCCCGATGCAGCGGCGAGTAGGTAGGTGGTGAACTCTTCGTGTCCCACCTTGGTAAGCGCGCGCGTATACAGAGGAACACGTCATCCTTCTCGCAACCTGCTTGTCGCTCGTTTCCACGCTGCTCCCTTTGATACGCGCAATCGAATCGCTCGTTCAACAAAAGCGGACAAGTGCATCGACTCGTCTCTCTCGCCTTTAGCCGGCTGCCCGGCTCGATAGCACGACGACGCGCTAAATATGCACGCGATACGCGATGAAATTCTAACGAAGCCGATAAGCTATGTGCTCTAGGTGCCAACCGACCGGGATTTTTCGAGGGTCAACGAACCCTGCTCTGACCGAGTTTTTACTTTCACTATTCGCGCTTTTCGTTTCAATCGGCGTTTCGTCGTTTTCGATTGGATTATGAACGATGGGAGGTGATCTCGTTGAATAATACGATAGAATTTGAGGATATTTTAGGTCAGATGGTACCGTTTTCGAGGGAACGAATTAAGCGACGAGATTTGGTACCATTTTGAAGTGAATGGATAAGCGATGGAATTTGGTACCATTTAAAAAGGTGGAAAGGTGGATGTGAGTTTTCTTCTTTTCGATGGATTTTCGGTTAAATATATTGTTTCTTAAGGGGATTAAAATAAGTGGAATAATTATTTAGACATTATTGATACGTGACATAGACATTTAATCCATGAAAAATAACTAATTGTTCAAAGAGCAATCTAGTCGATATTTGCTTCAGCTAAGAAGTAGCAGAAATCATGACAGAAAAGTTTGAAAGAAAGATCAGAAACACTCAATAATTGCTGTATAAAACGAATATGCGCATCAGTGTGTCGAAAGAATGCCAAAAAGTGTAACTAACTTCACAAAATCACAGAAACCCTGTTAATCTCTCGGAAACTGTAATAAAGAAGAAAAAGCGAAGATACAACATCGATATATTGAATATTCCACCGTACCAACAATAACCGGGAAAAAGGAAAAACAAATAGAAACATCTAAAGAAAAAGAATCGTCGAATAACGCTGAAAATTTCCATCGAATCTACACAAGAACAATGAACGCTGTTACACGCGGAAAGCGTAAGAAAACCAGCAGCGCCTAACCAGGGGAAACAGGAAAAATAAGTAGAAAAATGAAAAAAAGATTCGTCGAATAACGCTGAAAATTTCCATCGAATCTACACAAGAACAATTGAACGCTGTTGCACGCGGAAAGCGTAAGAAAACGCTCGGGCCCGATCTTTCGTTATCGAGATATCCCCGCTAGGTTTCACGGGTTCACTGCACCCCGCAATGGGCAAGATAACTGAATCTGCATCCCACTTTTCAAACGGCGCACCACGATACTCGAGTAACCGCATTTGGACGGTTGCATCCCGGCGAAGTTTCATGCCGTCGATGCTATTTTACTGCTCGACCAGTCTTGCCGGTCAACGAGAAATATGAACTGTATCGGCTGTTGTATAGTTCAGTGAACCGCGGAACATTACCACCGCGGCGCGGCGGCGCTGTTGCTGCCGCCACACCATCCACCGCTCTGTTGCTTGTAAATCGCGATCCGCCGCCACGATTTACGACCAGCATTAACCGGAGAGTCGAATATAATAATCGAATAATGGACGAGAGACGGGTTTTGCAGAGTGAACCGTAAGGCGCGCGCTGCTCGGTAATGAGATGCGAAAAAGTGGTCCGCGAGATGCTCGTGTACGGTTCGGAGATATTACGATTAGGTTAGGCTAGGTCCACTGTTATTTGCTGCTTTTGCACGAGCAGGTGACTACGTGTGGGTGTTGCAATAGGAGTTTGGTGATAGTGGTTGAATTGTAGGTGTTAGGTGTAACAACAGTTGAATGTTCTAGGTCTTAAGTGTCGTTAGGACACTTCTATACGCTGTTACGTACTATTTCGTGCTGTTTGTTTTTTTGTGTTTTTGTACTGCTAACGTTGTGGAGTTGATTTAGGTCTTAAGTGTCGTTAGGATAGTTGTATGCTATTATGTATTATTTTGTATTATTAGGATTGTCGAGTGTTCTAGGTCTCTCGAATGTCGTTAGGATACTTGTGTGTTATTGTACTGTTAGGCTGTACGAGAAATGTTTCAGATAAATGGATAGTTTGGTAAAGGTGATAGGTAATTTAAGAGCAATTACAGATGTCAGAAATTTCAATTGTACTTCCGAAAGAAATATTATTACCCTCGAAATTTCCACTAATTTCCCTGCACCCTGAAAGTACCAAAAACTAGAGTATCTATTGCGCTCAATGATCGTTACACAAATTAAACGCAGAAATGTTGAAAATAATAAAAAATGTTTTCTCTTCGTGGGCACCTAAGATCGTCAATTATCCTGCATACAACATTCCATTACAGTATACTCGTCTCGATTTCTAAAAAACCGTGTCGCATAGGTGCAACGTTCTGTTACCGAACCCTTCGAGCACAAAGCAAGAAACTGCACACAGTAACACGTTCCAATCCGAAAAACCGTATCGCCTTACCTCAAATCGACAGAGTACAAAAGGCGCAAAACCTAACCCAAAAATCCCACACCACTAAGCCTAACCCGAAATCCAGCCAGCTATCCCATGAAACTCGTTCACGGACCGTCTGAAACAGCCTATAGAGGCACAACTGTAAGGCGTCAGTTCGGTATCGCCGAGTTGCGAGGACAATGCACGGGTTGAGTCGGTACAGCGTCGGTCAGTGGCCGTGTGCCTTGGACGGTTACGTATCACGTATTCACAACGCGAACTTCTCTTTGATCGGTCATCGGCACGACCCTCGGCCAGCACGCACATACACACACGCACACATGGACACAGATGTATAGCCACACCGACACGTACCTACCTCTACGTGCGCGCACGCGACACATACACTTAATACAGAGAGAGATAGAGACTGGTAGTTAAGAGGGAAGCAGGGGAAGGGGCACTCCTGCACACGTTCGCGATGCCACGTTGTTCCTTGTGCATTAAACGAGCCTCATTGTGCCGAACGAGCGAAAACCTGATCAGGATCGTCGTCCTGCCGGCGCTTCTTCGATTTCCTGTGCACGGAACTGATCGATGTTTCGTCGATCGTGAATCGTATCGAACCGATCAGCGTCTATGAACTGGTGGACCGCAGATCCCTATCTGCCGCAGCTGAGATAGCAGACCCTTTGTGGCCTGTTAATTAGATGAACGTTGGCCGAGGTTTGGCAGAGTTGGAGAGGTCAGTTCGAACGGTGGAATTGACTGTTTGATTTTAGGGGAGGGAAATGGGTTGCAGACGCGACTGTGTTCTGATACAATTTCTGAGGAAATTGTTGAGATGCTTGTGCACACCTGTTGCTACTGATTACAGATTTCCATGATTATTGCGCAATATGTATCTACTTACAGCATTGGCTAAAAGGGTAACTTTATCGTTGCAACTTACCGCGAAAATGATTTCTTTGAAACCCTTCTGTTGTTCGTCCAGAAATTTTCAGACAGTTGATAAAGTTTGGAGTGTCTATATTTTGTGTTTCTTCCAAAAAGTCACAGTCTGCTGTTAATATTTTCAAAGTCAGAAGGTCTTCTTGAAATATACCAAGAAAGAGTGAACTGAGCGACCATTAACGCAAGTTAATTAGTTATAAAGTCAGAAAAAAATTGTTGTGGTCATAAAATATTCTCGTTGTGCAGTTCAAGCAAAATCTTGACAAAATTACTAAAAAATGATCGTCTTCACATTTCAAAAATATTTTTAAATCATTCATACCTACTTTATGGAGTGCCTAATACTTTTGGCCAAGCATATCGTAAGTTTATTGTTTTTCAGACAGTGATTTTAGAATTAAGTCTCTTCGCGTATTTTACATGACATAGATCTAGTAAAAATGTTCTCGTGACTTAGTATGTCTTACCGGTAAAGGAGTAATTTTTACACACTTTTCCACTGTACAGTAAAAACAGACTTTTTTTGACTTGGCGTATTTTACCAGTATACCCGCGATATATGATTATGGTAATTTGTTCTATCTCTTCGTTGATCGCAGTATCCGCTACGAATTACTTGCTATTTCTTACCAATTCGTAATACCTGTAATCGATATTAAGCTTCGTCAACCACTTGGCTATTTTCGCTCGCTCTAAATTGTCGTGTATCGCTTGTGTCCATACACGAAGAAATAAAAACATCAAATTGAACGCATTTCGACGATTTTATTTCAATAACAACCAGCTGATTTACAGCATCCCGTGAAATAGCATGCACTCTCGAGAAATGTGACAAATAAGCGGATAATTAATATAAAATACACGCTCCATAAATCTAACTAATCCACAGATTCACCAAGAAAAACCTGTCCACATCGAAGACACATTAACAAACGCCAATTAAAAACAAAAAACCAACAGTTCCCAAGAAAAGAGCATCTAATCTCTCTTCCTATTCCAAACACCAAAAGCACGTTACAAAACAAAAAATTGTAATTTTCACATACAAAAAAAAGAAAAAGTTCGCCGATAATCATCGGTGAAACTGAATTTTCTCAGCTCCGAGAGAGGCGGACACGTCGAATGGAGGAGGTTCGTCATATATCGGGCGGTCGTAAATAATGGCGATTGCGGCGTCGGTCGAGTGAATGGCCACTGCCGAAAGTAAGTTTCGGGCTGGAGTAAAAGTGAAGCGATAAATGCAGACTGGGAAGCAGGCGGGGTAATGGGTGTGCGCGATCGAGCGAGTCAGAAAACGGAAGAGCCGGCGAACGTTCTTCCGCGAGCGTAATTGTTCCTCCCATTACACGGCTTAACTGTGAAACGCTAGACTCCAATTGGGCCAATCGTACGGGCCACCGAACACGGACAACGCGGACCTGGTTCCGATAAGATCGAACGAGCGCGCGCCGCTCTGCACTTCGCTTGTCCACGCACGAAAGTGGTTCTACCAGCGGCTACTTTCCTTCCTGGGGAAAATGGAGGGAAAGGGGAAGGACATTTCGAGCCGGTAGTTAGGCTCGGCTAAAGAGTGATAATTTGTTGCGTTCATTTTTACACGATCGGTTCTTTTGGTTAGGTAACAAGAAGGAAGTGGAGGTTGTTTGCGGAGGATTTATCGAGTATGAAGAAAGAGATGATGTGAATTGCTGAGGAAGATGAGGTAAATTGCTGGTATTGGGTAAAATGATTTTGTAATAGTTGGATTCGTACGGTGTGTGTAACGAGAGTTACCTGACTGTGAGTTTAATCTGTTTTACGGTGGACTGGGAGAGAATAGAGAGGAAAGCATGATACTCTGGCAAGTTAGCAACCCTTGCCGAGTGACGTCAAACGTGTAACATGTTTGAAACGAAAAGAAATGTATTTGGAATTTTTTTGGAAGTACTTGTAACTTGTTCTGGTTTGGGAAAAGAAACTAGTTTTCAAAGTGAGATGCCTGAAAATGTAAAAGGGTTCAATAGGAGACCACCTATGGCAGTGGTTGATAAAAATCTCTGGTCGTGAATGGATAGTGTTACTGTGTCATTATAGAATTCACCCACATCGCGCTGACAAAATCTGTAATGATGGAACTTACTGTCGCTTAAATACTAAATGGAACCGAGTATAATCTAGAAAGGAATTATGTACAGCAATACTTTCACCTCACAGTAAAGGATCTTCGATTTCTAAAGAAACTTTCTGAATTAAATATCCTCCCAAAATAACACCCTTGAAAACTTTTGTCAGAACGACGAAAATCTCCAATTTCAATGTCAATTTTTGAGTTATCCAGCCATTACAGTGACGTAACTAACCGAAGTAAATTTTTCAGGAAATCAGTTTGATAGCAAATTATTAATTACTCTCAAAATTTAACAGTAAAAGATTTCTTTCCTTTTCCAATTCAGCTAGTAGTCCAATTTTTCAGGGTCCCTAATACATCTAATCCTTAATATGAAAAAAAGTGTTAAATTTTAAACGATTCCTGTTAAATAATACAATTTTAATTTTAGCAACGTTCTTCTCTCTGCTACAAAAATAGCTCACATTTGGCTCCATTTTTTCGCAGATATTTCGAGATGTGTCACTATTCTAGTTGGAAGCGCCAGGAGGGACAGAAGGTCGTCGAGGAGGCGTCTCGACCGCTCCAGATCCGTCGCTCTAAATTCATCGGTGTGCCGATAGTGCAATCGAGTCCAGCCTGCGCATCGTACAGTCCCCTGTTCGCGTGCCTGGAGTTCTACAACGAGCGTGAAAGGGGGAGAAAGAAGAAGAAGAACAAGGCTCATCGAGCCGGTCCAACGACGACGACGACGACGACGGCGGCGACGTGCATATGTACTGTCGTGGCACGATGTTGTTCAGCAGCAACAGGGACTCTCGTGTAAAGTTGGCCGACGGGGAAACACGGGTGTTGGTGTGGCCTGGACAGAGTGGGGCCACAACACGCCAGAGGCAAGCCAGATACCCCCATCGTCGTGCCTGTTGGAGAAGGGAGGTTAGTGAACGCAACTGGACGCCGGTCACTCACCTCCAACCATATTGCTCCACATCCATGGAAGATAAAGAGGCGAGAAGAGGGGTGGCGGCGAGGCGGTGCACCAGCTATGCAGCGACGCGACGCCAACCCGGGGCTTATGTAATTGCGTGAAATTTCACTCGTTGCCCCCTATTCTACGCCACGCCAATTAGAATCCCGGCTGGTTACCGGCTAATTAATCGCCGCGCTACGCGGAGAAATTAGCTCGACGTTTCGGACCAAGGCGCTTATCTGGGCCACTGAACGACTATCGGGCGATTTTTAGGTTAGCAGGGAGAAATTTTGACGATCTGTTTTTGGGAAAGATCTGAGAGAGAGATGAAATCGATGAATTAAGTGTTTGGAGCTGATGCGATCGTTTTGGATTCGACGTGATTGGGTATTTCGAGGACTCGAGGAAATTGGAGTGAGTGAGCAGGTAATACATTTTCTAACGTGAAATGTTGCTGAGCTAATTCGGAATTTTTCGTTTGATTTGGTATTATGAGTAGAAAATAAATTTTGCTTTTATTTTTAATTATTTTTGAAATTAACGTTTTTATTTATGAAATAAACGTTTCTCTTATATTTCACGATGACTTTTGGATCGCTTTTTAAATAGAAATGACTTATCAATTGAAGATTAGAAAAAAATAAACCGTGGGTAGAATTAATCGAAGTATTTTTGGTAAAAGTAACGTGTTCCATAGTTGCGATCTGAACGATATCGACACTTGCACTTGGTTCCCATCGAGGAACAAGTGGATCTAGGTTGGAGCAGTTCCCTTCGAAAATTTCATTAGACGATCGAGTTTCCGCGGACCCGACGATTTACGCGCTTATTGTTGCATATGTCGAGGTAACGACCAACTCTCCAGGTGAGAGTGTCACGAAACAATACACAATACGGTGCCGGAGAAAGTATCCGCGAGTACGTATATCTGGAAAAGCCAATCGTCGTTGCGTGACGAGTGAATCGTGTTTCCTCCTCAGGATCACGTTTATTTTTCGCGAAACGTCGAACAAAAACAGCCATCAGATCCTTTGTTCTCCGTTGAATGAAACTTTCTTTCTGTCCAGGTACATACGTATCCCTGTTGATTTCGTTGCATGACATAATCGATTTCGTAATTATTCGAACTACGGGGCAGTGTGCTATTTCGTTTCACAATTTTTGTTCTTTTTTTGTGGGTTCGAACGAAGTGAAAAGAATAACAGATAGCGTGGTCCGTTTTGAAACGGGTCCCTTGGGCTTTCTCTGGTTTCGAGTCGAACGAAACAGCCTCTCGTTACGTAACGACGAAAGTAGGCAAGCATGAATTTGGTTATTCGGTCAGCGGCGCAGCCTGAGGACCAATCGACTGCGCCTCGGGCCACCTCGCGGCTGATACTGTGTCTTAAAGGTCGTAAAGGAGAAAAGAAAATGGGGACGATATTGGTGTACGTGGTCGAAAATATCGACAAGAAGAATTTCGGGTGTTTTTCTTGAATATTTTCAACGGGGAATTTCTCCCCTTGCAATTTCATTCTCGTAAATCTGGCGGATAAACCAAACCGGATCAAACCTCTTTTATAGTAATGCAAAATTCATTTCCCTTTTACTACTTTTCATAAATATTTCATTCTCGTATAAAAAAGAATTAACTCCACACGACTTAATTGCATTGCTCAACCCGTAATAATCTCAAATTCGTTTCTGCCCGACTACCAAACATCTTCAAACAAAATTTCCCAACTTCCATACTCCTCCAACCACTTGTTGCATAATATTTCATAATCGATCTCTGTAAAAACGAGGAAGAAAGCCAAATGAAATAATCAAACATCTTCAAACCTCTTCAAACCTCTTCAAACACGACCGTCGAAAGCTCAACCTGACTTCTACCATACTAAAAACAGAAGAAAAAAATGCACTCCCACGCCGCAAGTTTCGCCCAACATGCCCCCCACCAAACTCGACCGAGTCACCGTCAGCAACACGGCGATCCCATGATCGGAAACGGCGATCGAGGCGTTCTAACGCCCGTGGCGGAGCCACTTTTCATTCTTCGCTCGTTCCTCGCGATGCACCGGCGCACCGGAGAGCGCGATGCATCGGGTTCACTGAACTCGACCTGACCCTCGCTATATCGATGCTAATGCGGGACCACGCCAACGCGTGCATATCGCGGGGACCAACAGCGGTGGACTGTTTCTACGGGCATATTGGCTCTCTCTCTTTCTCTTCGTGGCTCGTTACCACAACCGGGCCGCACGCAGTGCACCATCAGTGACGAAGTTGCTGTTCCCTGGTCCTAAGTGTCCGGAAGGAACGCCTTCTTTCGTCGAAATGGGAATAGCTAGGCTCCAAGCGCACCTGTGCTCCATGGATCTAACGAACGCATAAACTGTAACTCTCGAGTTTTCATGAAACTACGTAGACCCATAAAATATCAAAAAATGGTACGTATGCTGATGTACAATTCTGATTACAAACGCTCGATAGTTCGTGAGATATTCGATAGTAAAGGTGGGGCAGTAAAAACCTTTGAAATAAACGGCCAAATCGAGCTGTCTTAATGGTTACAGCCTGGTGAGCTGGAAATCCACCCGCCTTGGGTTGAAAATTTTTACGTTCGCCCAAGTATTCTCTGAACCATCATCCTCTCTGGTTGCTGGATCCACGAGAGTGCGAGACGAAGCTACGGAGACGTGTTCGAGGAGATTGTTGCTGATTGGTCGGGTAGAGACGCGATTACCAGGCCGTTTGCACGAGCTCACAGGGGGAATTTAGAGACGGTTTGACTAGCGCGTTTGACAGTTTGACTGCCGCGGTGCACTCGTGAGAAACTTGCCGGCCGGGATCGATTTTTCTGCCGACCCTACGACGCTCCGCGTGCATGGGTGTTCCGAGCTAACGGAATCCTGCCGGTGAAATATTTCGTCCCCCCCTTCATTGCATCGTCAGGATCACGGTTTCGCGCGGCGTTCGACCTCTAACGACGCCTATGTGAGTTAATTAGATTTCGAGTCGGGGAGGGCAATTCTGACGGGCTCGTTTCTCGTTTCTTCTCGAGGATTCTTTGGGTTCGTGACGAATGATGAATGGAACATTGAGAGAACGAGAATGTCTCTCTCTTTTCGGGATAAATTTTAGTGGAAAAGAAGTATCTGTGCGGAAATCTCCCGCAATCGTAATGATTTTTGGTGCAGAGATAGGATTTTTGCGAGTGAACGAAAATCCAAGAATCTCTCCCTGAATACACCTCAGTGTGCAAAGATGCACTGCTGTTCGTAAGTATGTTGCAGAAAGTATTGTACGGTTTAAATTGCATTTCTTCGTCAAAGTTAGTATCGCGTACTAGTAAAAATATATGTATATATTTATTATTATACTAGGAAATTCCAGACTGAATCATTTTTCTAGAATCTTAATAATTTTGCAACAAGTGTCCTAATAAATTACGAAAGGGAGCTTTTCTTCCGAAACACTGCTACTCGTAAAATTCAATCTTTCCTATTACCGTAAAATTTGCATATACACTTAACGAGCAGAGCAACCGTGGTTATTTAACGTAATACAAAAAACGACGATATTTATGAAATGACCTAATCAACGAAACAGAGACGCGTTATCTCTTACATCGAAACCATTCAGAGAGCCAAACTCACCACAATTTCCATTCCCTTAACAAAAATGAATTCAGAAACGAACACAGGCAGAATACACAGCAACAGAAAAGTAACACGTAACGGTAGAAAAATTCTACGGTGAGTAGTGGTAACAGTAGTTCATAACGAACTGCCATTTCAATACTTAACCCTAAGAATCTCAACCTTCCAAATTTTGTTCCAATTCAAAAAAAAAAAAAAAATAAACAAAATTACTATCTCCCACGAAACCATATTAACAGCAATTTTCGTAAACATTTTATCATTCTCCCGTCAGGTTCCTACAGTTAACCCTTTCGTGACCAGATGAACGTACACGCCCCGCTTAAGTACTCGACCAACATCCTAAACCAGTTCGAAAAATAAAAGAAACAATTCGGTGACGAAAGTGTTAACATATATTTCTACGCGTTTAAAATGTCGAGTTACGTTACTTTCGTATCACCCTGTATATTGAAGGAAGTTTCCATGAATATAATTGAAAGATAAGACACGTATAGATATCCATGAAAAGAATAAAAGGAATTCGTATCGCGAGGCGCAACGGTCCCGCGGCGCTTCCAGCGGCGTTGCGTTCGCCTCTAACGATGCATCGACCTCTCCTCCTCTCTCCCTCTCTCCCTCCCGCTATCTGTCTTTCTCGGCTGCACTCGCGGTCGTGGCATGTGCATCGGCTAGTGCACCGACGGATCTACAGTTAGGCGAACCGAATTCGCGACAATGAACGAGGAAGTCAGCCGCGGCTTGCTCACCGTCCGACCTATTTTTGGGATCCCGAAGCGGGC
>NW_017100255.1:193049-218343 GCF_001263275.1 Habropoda laboriosa | reverse complement strand
CGGGCGCGCGCGCGCGCGCGTAAATTTAAATGGCCCAGCTTCGGCACTCGGCTTCTTCCGCGCCCCCGACCGCTGATTCATCGACTTTTTGGAACCGGAAATCGACCCTCTATTTTCGCCCGGGGTGAACGACCTGCAACTACGTCGCGTGCCAGCCTAGGGCATTCCGATCCAACGGATTACACTCTTATCTCGCTTAAACCCTTGTAATTACTTCTTTTTCTTTCTGTCTCTACTTACGTTTCGTTTTTTTTTTTTTTTGTTTCTCTTACTTCGCACTGTGGAAGGAAATTGTGGGAAGATGTTTCAGCGTGATTTTGACAAATGAAATGATTGTGTGCCGGTGGAACGAGAAAGGTTTTCGAGTTTGGTTTAGTTTCAGTTTGATTGATTTTAATTAGTTCGATTTAATTTAGTTTAATTTTTCTCTTGATTTTACGTATGTAAGCACTTGAAGAGAGGTTTTACTGAATTCTTTTGTTGTCGGATTTTTAACAGTGTATGTGATAATAAGAGTTTAAATTCAAAGAATAAAATACCAAATGAGAATACTTAAATTGGATCTAAATAAATGTTATAAATTCAAGCTCTCAAGGGAACGAGGAAAAATTAGTAAAAATTTTAACCAATCACTGATGTAATTAAAACCGAAGGAGTCTAAAATAAATCAAATATTGCTTGACAAATACAAGTCAATAAATAATTACAAATTAACTCCTCTTCCTCAGTTAAAAGTATTCGACAAATTTGCAAACCTTACATTCACGCTCTCCTAGAATCTGATGATTATGATTCATTTTTCAGCGAACACAAAATGTAGATTTATTAAGATACTCATAAAGAATATGCAATAATATTAAAAGTATTAAAATTAATTTTTTTAACCCTTTACCACAGACCATTAGTCTCAGAGTTGAATGTGAATTTTTATTCACCTGCCACAAGCATGTGGAGAATTTTAGAAAATGTAGCATTTGAGTATCTCCAATTAACACTATATCGCATCCCTAATTTTTTGCATACCATTAGGACCATACTGTTTCAATTGTTAGATTTATCAGTCAGTTATATATAACAAAAATGAATCTAACGCCTTACTAGGAAGTATACATATATTACTTTTGTATACCACCTCTGTTTAGTAAAGATCTAAATGTTTATGATACGTGACAAAAGGCCTTTCGGTCCCAAGCGGGGTCGTAGACAATATTAGGGCGTTGCGTAGGAGCATTCTCAGTCCGAATACAGTGCTCTTACCATCAAGTAGAAAAGCGAATCTTCCTTGTGTCTAATAAAAGTTTATAGTTTATAAAATAAGGATTATTAATTATTTAACAACCAATAACTCCCATAATCGAATATCAATAAAATATCGTCAAAATCTTGATGAATAAACGTATAATACATCGTTAGATAAAATAGTTACATTAGACAAATTCTTATAGCACAATAATTAAATAAATAAAATTGCCGAATACTCTCAGAAAATATCCATTTGCGATAACGTTGATAAAGACAGAAGTCTGTAGTTAAGGAGTTAAGATTAAATCGAATCGCGATACAGACCACACGACGACGACGACGAAGAGAAAAGAAAAAGAAAAATTCTTTGCAAATTGATACAAGAAGAAAATGTTCGTGGTCGAATAATTCTCATGCGAAATTTATTCGACGCTCGTGTCAGCTTCGATCCTGTCGTTCTCACGTTTTCGAGGCGGCGCTGCCCCGTTCCCGTCGATCGATCCCGGCCTGGTGGCCGCGAGCGTTTCGATTGGCTTCGTTACGTGCTCCCGATTCCGATTAACCCGCTTCGATCGATCCGCGCGCGCGACCGCCGCTCGATCTCGCCGATCCCACCCACGCGATCTGCTCGACTTCTCCTTTAAAGGGCACCTGCCACCGCGATGAAAGCGAGTTTACGTAGATAACGCGAACAATATCGAGCGTGGCCATGCCACCACGAATCATTGTATGCAAATCTCGGGGGGATTTTTTTTTAAAGGGACGACAAGATTTAGTGCCGTTTCGATATTGCTCGGGGTGTGGAAGTATGTCTTAATTGGTCGGCGAACGACGCGGCTTTATGCTTGGTACTAGATAGATAGGTTCTTTTCTTAGGTAAATAATGGAAGCAAATTTTTTCGTTTTTTGAATTTTTAGTTTTCAGTCGAATACAGAATTTTCGAATATTCGCATTTTCCTTAATTCGAATATTTGCATTTTCATTAAGTCGAATATAGAATCTTGGAATATTCGAATTTGTCTGCTTAATTCGAGTAGGGGGAGTTCCCCTAGCACCGGACATAAGCTTAACGTTTTTCTTAAATAAATCTCTCTACCTGTGCACACACGACTGAAACGCGTAGGAAACTTATTTTTATTCCTTTTGTCTCCTCTAGGAGATACGCAGAATAACGGCTCGGTAGCGTTTCAATTATTGCCGGCGTTAAGGGAACTCCCCCTAATAGAATTTTCGAATATTCGAGTTTTCCTTCTTAATTCGAATATAGAATTTTCGAAAGTTTGCATTTTCCTTAATTCCAATATAGAATTTTCAAATATTTGCATTTTCCTGCTTAATTCGAGTACAGAGTTTTCGAATATTCGGATGTTCCTGCTTAATTCGAGTATAGAATTTTCGAATATTTGCATTCCTCTTAATTCGAATATAGAATTTTCGAATATTTGCATTTCTCTTAATTCGAATATTCGAGTTTTCCTTCTTAATTCGAATATAGAATTTTCGAAAGTTTGCATTTTCCTTAATTCCAATATAGAATTTTCGAATATTTGCATTTTCATTAAGTCGAGTGTAGAATTTTCGAATATTTGAATTTTCCTGCTTAATTCGAGTATAGAATTTTCGAATATTTGCATTTCTCTTAATTCGAATATTCGAGTTTTCCTTCTTAATTCAAATATAGAATTTTCGAAAGTTTGCATTTTCCTTAATTCCAATATAGAATTTTCGTATATTTGCATTTTCATTAATTACAGAACTTTCGAATATTCGAATTTTCTTCAATTCGAATACCTAATTTTCGAATATTCCAATTTTCCTTCCTAATTCCAATACAGAATCTCTCAAAATTGAAATTTTCTTCCTCTTTCCTACCACCGACATACCTGTAAGTAAAAATATTTTCTGCAATTAACAAACATCGATAGTGAATTATCACCGCATACCTATACAAACACCCGACACCATAAAGAAAAAGCTACTTCTAATCCTCCTACTATTGACCTTAAAAGGTGACAAAACAACTTTCCAAAGGAATCCCATAAATTTCCCCGTCTTTCCAAGTAAAAGCGGTTTAATTCCCCTCGATAACGAACAGCTGAACAAGATTATCGAGTACCATGGATTTACCAGAAAGAGAGCGAGAGAGAGAGAGATATCGTTGCGCGGAACAATGCGCGGATTTATTCGATCGTAAGCGATCGCTTTCGAGCATGCCGTGCGGACGTTAAAGGAAACTTGAACGTGGCCATTACACCCAAAGACAACTACCGCAACGTCGTTAACTAAGGCCAGGAACGAGGCAAAGTACAGGGGCACTGTATTCGTCGACCTTCTTCGGTCATCGGCTCGACCGGCCCGTTCTTTCGAAATTTTATGCTGCCAGCCGGAAGCTGTCACAATGTCACCTCCCTCCACGTCACATCCATCAAATGGTACCATGAATAAATGGACGTTTCTTCGACCTAACGTGCTTTCATGTTCATTGGTATAGATCTTGATCTTTTTCTTCTTTTTTTATATTTAGAAGTTTAGGGTATTTGTGAGTTGGCCAGCTATTTGTGAAAGGTTAACACACTTCCTCTTTGTTTCTCACCATTTTTTGGGGGCAGTATCGCGTAATTCTGTCTCGGAGATTGTGTAAGAGTGGAAGCTTGAAATTTTTTCACTCGATACATAAATGAGTAGATGTGCAACGATGGCGGATCTTATCAAGCGTGGCTTCCAAACGCTCAACCATAAGCTGTCTCTCTAAATATGAGAGAAACCTTCCAGAGAAGAAGTTTGGGGACGACGAAGGCGTCAAGTCTACGATCGCAGCTCATTTTGAGGCGAGAGGAAAAATATATTTTTATGAGGGAATAAATAAATTAATTCGGAGGTCTGGAGAATGTGTCGAAGTTAACGGGGAATCTATCGAAAAAGAAGAATAATACCATAGTTCTTTCTACCCTCTTTCCCCTTCGTTCCACGAAATTTTTCCTTTTACTTTACTCTTTAACACTTTCATTGCTATTGGCAGCTATAAGTTCTTCGAAAATTTGTTGCCTTTCAGGCGCACTTCTGTCTTAATTTTAGGCCTTAATTTGATCCTCCGCACACTTCCATCTTAATTCAACGAAACAAATTCTAAGGCGACACGGCCGAAAGAAAAGATTTGCTAAAATTTGCCACAGCGAAAGGGTTAATCTATGATAATGTAAATCAGTAGTTAAATAAAAAGAATAAAGGAGAGTTTAGAATGAGCAACGTGTGCCAGAAACATCGTTACCCACGTTGAAACATCGAAATTGGAGATTTAAATGAAAAACGAGGAAATTTGAATTTAAATGAAAGAATTCGACGTTATTTTTGAAATTTGGAAATTCACAGTTTCCATTTGAATTTAAATGAAAGAATCCGTTCATCCGTTTGGAAGAGCAGAGAGAAGCTGGAACGATTTCAATCGGGGCATAAATCGCGGATGTGATTTACGATCAATCTATAGAACGTCGCCAATAATTAATTCGTATTGCTAGCGACAACACGATGATGTAAGTGACGATGCGAAAACACGGCGCGAGCGTCGATAGTATTGTCACGATTGATTGAATTGTAACCGGTATCGGTATGATTATAGAAAATAAGCCGGGGGAAAAGTAAGGTGCCATAATGGCCGACAGCTACTGTTCATGACGTTGAAACGGCCATCAATTTCGCCTGCATGATTTATTCGTTCCCGTAAAACTCCGCTCTTCTATTCGTTCACCGGCGATAAAACTACTCTATTGCAACGTTACGAAATTCTCCATTACAACTGTAAAACAGTTTTCAGAAAAATTCTACTGCTTTCTGCAATTGTGGAAAATTGTATTAACCTTGGGCTAGTCTGGGATTAGTTTTCGTTCTATTCCTTTTACAATATCAAATTTGCAATATTGAATTCCCTTTATTCTTTGGATCTAGCAATGAGATCTTGATAGTCCGAGCCTTTGAAATAATAAGAATTGTAAATTCCCAAAGTGTCGTTAAAAATTTGAATTATTCAGACACAACATGTTCTGTTAGAGAGACTGAAATTTTCCATTTAACTGATCAATAAATCCTATTTACAGTATACCAAATTCAAGAGGCTCGATTCATCTCACGTCAATTTGAAATTCCCCTCATTCTCACATTTAACAAAGAGATTTCGTTGCTTCGAAGCTTTCAAGCAATGCAAACAGAAAATAAGAATTCTAAATTTTCAAAATGTCAAATGTTCGCCAAAATAACGTGAAAAATTTCAATTATGCCTCATCACAGTGAGTTTACTTAAATCCTCCACGTCGATAGATCCCAAGGAACTGCCTCTAGAAGACCCATCAGCGACCGAACTTTCCCCCAACTTCAAGCTCGAAATCATCACAGAAAACCATCTCAAAACAGCTCGAATGCATCGAGAAACTCTGTAGATCAGCTCGAACAGTCGATCGGATCGTAACCGCGGCTTCCTAGACGCGGACCAGACAACCGAAGTCGACGTTTGAATATTCATCACTCGGCTGAATGAAGAAAGCGTGGTCGCGTGGTCTGCGAGCAACACACGGAGTCCCTCGGCAGAGTTACAATCGATCCTCGTTCACAAAGGATCCTCTCGTGCATCCACCGAGTTCCGGATGTCGCGACGTGGAAAGAGGGGAAACTCACGTAATTCCCCATCGAAACGAAAGCATTCGAGTTGTTCCGGGTAGCGAGCTCTCGGGACCTTGACCACCGTGGCCGTTCACGGAGACGCTGGCCCGGTATTTTCGACGCTGATACTCATTGCTGAGACACGCCAGGGAAGGAACAACAACCGGGGGGCCGTTGACCCTGCGGCAGTCGAAGCCCGCTCATGGCGTCGCGAAGTCGTACGAAATAATTCGCCAAGGATCTTTCCGCAGGAACGCGCCAACGCTGGTCACGTGGATAGCCTGGCACCGTTTCGAAGAACTCTATGACACGACGCGGACGAGGAAAAAGGGGTCGAAGACCTTCCTTCCTTCTTCTATTCCGCTTCTCTCTACTATGTTCGAGGCTTCGCTTCGAGCGATTTGAATACTGAGAATGAGAGGTTACGAGGAGTTTTTTTTTCTTTGGAAAGATTGTTTCTCTTTGCTACTGTTTGTAATACGTAGTCTAAATTAGGTTGTTAGTGGACAGATTGACCCTTGACCCATAAACTGTCAAATTTCTTTCTCTGAAAATGTTTGCACGATTCTGAGAACAGGAATTATTTAGAAATTTGGAATAGTTCGATACGAAGAAAATGTAGATGTTTATTGTCTCTTTTTGCAGCTTTGCAAAATTCAACGTAACTGTTAATGTCACACATGAAAGGGTTAAGCATCGGTAATTAATTTGAATGTTTCACAGGAAACTGTCCAATTTTTCTTGATTTCAGTGGAATTCTTAGTATGTTAGAAGGTTTTTAGAAGTGTCACAAAGTGCAAATCCAACCTAAGCCACACCTATAATTTTCAAGTATTCACAATCTCATACATATTCCTAAACCATTCTCACAGAATAAATTGGCAAAAAGAGATCTACAAAAGGACCACCTAATCAGTTATTCTAATCTTCTATTCTCAATCACCTGTCCCGGAATCAATCACTATTTAGACTGACACTCCAGTCACCAAAATACTTCCTTCCTGAAAAAAACATCGACCTTGTCGTCTCTCGTACACACGATTAGGTTTTCACAGACAATGGATGTTATTCGCGAAACTCCAGTAGAATTGAACAGTACGTACTCGACTTCTATTAGGCAAACTGACCGTAATCGTAAACGCTCTATCGATGGTAGCAACGTGAGTAGTAATCAGACACACCCAGATAGCGAACACATCGAATCGCTTCGAATATGTTTACGTGGTGAAAAATTCGAATCACTTCGAACACACGATTCGATATTTAAAAGTCTCGATAGATTCGAAATTCTTGAAAATTTGGCTTGTAAACATTTTGAATGCATTCGTTCAAGCATTATCGTTGACATGAAATCTTAATGATATTAAATACTCGCTGTGCTTTCAAGATTTCCAAGATTTTCAGGACCTATCGAAATTTTAGAAGGACTCAAGACTGTTCAAGACCTTTCAAGATCTATAGAAACTTCGAAGACTCAAGATTCAAGACTTATCAAGACATTCAAGATCTATAGAAACTTCGAAGACTCAAGATTCAAGATTTCCAAAATGTTCGGGGCCTATCGAAATTTTAGAAAGACTCAAGACTATTCAAGACTGATCAAGACTTTCAATTACGTCCGAAGTGATTCGACTTTTCACACTAGTCACTGAAAAACCTCGAATCACTTGAAAATTAAGATTCAAAGATCCGTCGCCACGTCGAAAGGTCTACCTGTCGGTCATTCACGACGGCAGTTGGAACGTTTGTTCGAGCTTTCGGCGGTTCTGTCGATGACAGAAGCAACGGCAGCAGGAGGAAAGGAAGGAAAAAAAGAGCGTCCTCGCCTGAAGGTGTCACTGACTCCCGTACGTAGGTGATCGACCTCCATAGTCCCCACCTTGCACGCTCTGCTGAGAACCTCCGTCCCTTACCTTCTCCGTGTCTCCTCTTCCTCGTTCTCAGCCTGTTGGCACTGTTGCCCCTCTTTCCTCCAGGCCCGTCTGCTGAACGCGTACACGCCAGTGACGTAACGCCGGTTATTCAACCTGGTTGCCTGGCTGGCCAGTGACGAAATGCCAATGCCCACGCTCCGCTCTGCGAAAGTTCCTTTTTTGCCTCTATTGCGCTGCCATTGTCCAATCCAGGAGGAGAGGATCGATCGCGCGCCATTACGCTGGTTCCGGATACGATGGAATTCCAAAGGAGATTCCGAAGGAAGAGGAGCCGAGGATGGTGGCAGAGTAAACGATTCGCTTACAATTGGCTACTTTGCTGATTTATCTTTCTGCGAAATGTCTATTAGAGGGATGCTTGGAGAACAGGCGATTTACGCAGAATCGAACGCTTCGGAGATTTATATTTGTGGGATGTATCGACGAGCTGGGCGTTATTGGAAGCTTTCGTTTGGTATTTCTGGAAAATAATTGTTTTTTGGAAAAAGTAACTTGTCCGTCTGTAGGCAATCCGGTTCTTTGACGATCCAAGTGAAATTTCACTCCCGTACTTCTTCCAAACGAATGTTTATTTTTATGGAAAAAGTAGTAGAGACTTTGATAAGTGCTGAAAAATTTTCTCAAATTTTTTTGAAAGCTTAAGGCGGCAAAACAGCTAGACTTGGACAGAAACTACCCAGTTTGCCTACGGAGAAGAATGATTTTTTAAAAAGATAATTGTCTTTAGATTTCGATAGTGAATTTTTTGAATAAATAAATTTACACTTGGTTGTTCGTATTTTTTTATCGACAAAAGACATATTAATCGTTATTTCAGGGAGAAAATTCGTCAGTTATTCTCTACTTAAAATCAACGGAATCTCTTTTCTACAAACTCTTCTCAGACATTTTATGACTTTTTTATACTTCTTTAGGCGGAGAGTATCCACGAAAGAGAGTGTTAAAAAGAGGGAATGCCTTGGAGTACGCTTTTTCAGGGGTGACAGTGTCATAAAAAATTGTCCTACAACTTTTAAATCACGTTATAAAAAGAAATCTTATTATAGTAACACCTATAGACAATAACACTTGTTAGCAAAGGAAACTAACTTCTAAAAGTTCCATTTATAACCGTGTAACAGGTACAAATCTTCGAAATTGTTATCCAATCGCTGAACACGTTCGGAGCGAAAAGTTGGACAAGATCGAGATAAAAGCTCCAGAAAAGGAGATCGAGGAGGTCCACCGTGAACGTTCGAGGGTGTTGGTTACATAAGTTGGCGGGAATGGAATCGCTCGGTTTCAACGAAGAAAGAGAGAAAGTTGCGCGAGGCGGCCAGACTGGCGTCTAACACGAATCTAATGCGACAGAAGCGGTGGGGACCAGGTGGTAAGGGGGTCAGCCTAAATCCACAGGGCCTAGACCGAGCCACGAACGAAAGTGTTTACTGTTTACAGTCGTTGCTTTCGGGCTTTGCCACCGCGTCACCGTGCCCTCGTTAAACGGCCGTTAGAAATCGCCATTGCGATTCCATTCGTTCAATCGTAGCGTTAGATCTCGAGAAACTGACTTTTCGGTTTGTTCGTAATTTGTCGTCGATATTCCTGAATTTTTCACGTTTCTACATTAGGTGGATACAATTATTATAAATAGCAATTGTAATAATTAGTTTTACAGCAGGACTAAACCAATATTTTGAGACAGTACTGATAAGAAATTTACAGTTGTCTGTGAACGTTGAAATATTTTTCTTTGATTGATAAATTGAATTAGAAAGAGACAGTAATTTAAATAATAATTCGGAAAATCATTGTTGAGAGACTTTTAAAAAATACCAACTTGAAGAATTGTTATTCCAAATAGAATGTTTCGAGGGATTTTTGAATACTAAATTTTTGAAGAAACTCTGAGTTAATTGATTAATTATCTATGATTGGATGACAAGAGAAGTTATTCTTTCAAATAAATGATTTTATTCGAAATGCTCCAAAACTCTTCGAGAGTCCCTCTAAACCGCTGTCTGACCCAACGCGATCCGAATCTACTTGCCTCGTGCAAACTCACCAGTGATCACTTAATAGATCTGGGACAAGAACCAATTTATGTCATGGGTTGACCTAAATTATGAAATGAGACTAATGCTCGCTAATTCTTCGTATTATAGACGAATCATAAATTACATCGTCCTTGGGCAATGCTATCAAAAAATTATATACACTCCTCTGCAAGAATTGTCATAAAAATTCTCATAACTTATGTCCCTGCGCAAGAATTTTCTTTGGAACTTTTACAGCCATTCATTATTATTAGAACATTTACCAAACGTGTAACAAACTTGACCAACGATCAGAAAATTGTCGAGCTTCTATAAAACCAATAAATTCCAAGTACCATAAGAGTGACACATAACTGACAAAAAAAGAAAGGTACAAGCAAGCGAAACTCTTAAGCAACGAATGAAAATCAATAAAATTCCTGTACCATAGAAATTACATATAATTAAACAAAAATCATAATTTAAATCGAACACCACTTTACGTACAAATCACTGGAATTCAATTGGAATCGCCTGCCAGTTTAAATGAATACCGAATCTGCTACTAGTTCTTCATTGATCTAAAATTGACGTTGCGTAGATCAATAGCGCTTTACCTCATTTCGATTGATCCGCACGACAAAAATTCCTCGAAGAATTCTCACAGACGCAAACTTTCTTTGCAAATTTCTGTGCAACTCACAAAGCACGGTGATTCGAAAAATTTAAACGGCAGTGCGAATACCAGAGTGAACAAACCATCCAAACGAGATATCAGTTTTCGTACAAACACGATCCAACACCTACGGAACATCGACCGCACCGCCAAAACCTCTCCATCTCCGAGGATCTTTCCAGCATCTTCCCCGGAGAGTTTCCGAAGCTCGTGAAAAGACTCACGGCAGAGGGGACGAATAACACGCTGAAAGTTTGTCCGGGTGCCTGGATATGGGTCCTGGCACGTGTGTACAGCTCTCCGGTGATTCCGTTAGGCGGCAGGATCCTCCTGGCGGCGTGTGTACGCGTCAAGGATGCGGGAGCAGCGCGCGGTGAGTGACCTATGGCTCCTCTCTCGCGAACATTCCGTGTCAACGCACTTGGTTTGCGAGCGCGCGACCGTGTCCTCGTGCTCGAGCACGTGCACGTGCCACGTCCTCGTGAAAATGGGACCGGTTTTTCGGTGACTCGACGAGAGGTAAAAGAACAAGGGGGAGGCAGGACTACTCGGCTCTCCGGCCAGGCATTTATACTGGTTTGGCTAGCCACACACGTGCTTGCTAGCGTAACGTGTGACGTAAGAGTGTGGCAGTTTCGAATGGCGAACAGGCAGGAGTGTTTACGAATTTTCGAGTAGGACAGCCGAGAGAGAGAGAGAGAGAGAGAGAGGAAGGGGCACAAGTGAGGATAGAGTGGAGGAAGGATACCGTGAGAGGAGTTGGTAAGAGCATAGGCGCTTTTTGCCGTTGATTAGCGTAACGGTGAATCCTTAGGCGAGATCGCGGAAGGCTACTGTCCAGGACAGCCGATCCGCTGCGTTATTAGCGCGTACTCAGAGATAATTCGTACCGTTTCTCAGACGCTTGAACTCGATTGTTGGATTAGAGGAACCGTGAACGGGGACAAGCTTCGGGTTAATTTTCGTTTCTAGGTTTCGTTTTGAGTGTTAAACGTTACGCGGGAAGTTGTCTTTTTTATTTATATAAATATTCATTTTTCATAGTAAAAATAAAGTTTTTTGAGATTTCTTTACAAATTTCCTAGGTGTTCCATATTAGCTACGACTGTTTCAACTTGTCGCGTTTCACTTATTTCACATTTCTTACTATAACTTCGAACCACCTAAACTTTTACCTAGTCAATTATTAACATACGAATATCTATTAATTTCAACGTATTTTAACCCTTCGACAGTTTATCCCGAGTGCGTTTTACAGTTTTACTCGAGAGAGACTCTCAGGAATAATTCGTAATTTAATAATAATTTCAAAATCAGGTGTTCCATATTAGGCACAGTTACCCAACCTTCAAATTTAACAAAACTTTCATCATTCCGTCGCCGAACTAAACGAACGAACAGATCAACAAACGGCAGAATTTCGAGTTGGAGAATAGTCGAGGACGATAATCGCAGATAAAACGCAACACCCGTGGCGACGTCGTCAGCATCTTTAGGGGTCACTCGCATCAATCAGAGGCGACGCTCGCCAAAACAACCGCGCGAAAAGCGAGGCGTAGAACGAAACCAGGAAACACAGAGGAGAGGCTTACAAAGTGGAACGAGCGAGCGAGCGAGTCGGGGCCAACGACCGGCTTCGTCACCGGGGACCGACCTGAAATTTCATTAAGGGCGTCCAGCCATTGCGCAAGCGATTAGGATCGTCACGGTGTTTACACGGCGAGCACGCTCGGGACCGGTGAACGGGACAAAAGTCGACGATCATTCAACGTATCGCAGCCTTGCCACACCGTGGAAATTTTCCAACCTACGGACTTAACCGTACGGTACTGTGTTAGCTCTCTTCCCTACGCCTTCTCCTACGAGTGCCATTGGAACATTACAAAAAGGGGAGAAAGTTTGTGTGTAGACAAGTAGGTACCTACGAGGCTTTTTCCCGGGGAAAATTGAGGTGCGTATGATCGGAAATTTTGGTGCTTTGAATTTAGGAATGTTTACTTCTTAACGTAGAAATTATCAGTGTCAATTTTGTTTCGTAGCAATTCATCGTGTTTATTTCATTTCCTTGGCGAAATGAATGTAGGCTTAGTTAGAAACTTTTGTGCTTTATCGATAGTGATGTAATTGGGAATCTAGGAATGTTATGTTCTTAATGTATAAATTTTCATTGTCGGAGGATTGTTCCTGAGAAAATTAACGTGGATTTATTTAGAAATTTCTGCGCTTTATTGGCAGTGATATTGGGAAATGGTCAATTTTCTCTTTTTCTTTTACATCGATTCATTATCTGAAGATTGTTTCGCGGTTAATAATCGAAAACAGAGAAGATGGAATATGAACGCAGATTTCTTCTCTCATAAGTGTCAAAGTTAATACAATAATAGAAAAAAATAGAATTAAGGGACCATTGAAAATAATTTCAAAGTACAGTTTTGAGTAAACAACGTACTGTTCGAATAAATAAAAATAGTAACAGTTTCTCTATAACAATCCACGTTAGATCTATCAAAGATCTAGCAATCTCTGAAAGATCTCAATTAATTCACATCTCAAACCGAGGAACAACGTTCGCAAAAATGACTTCACACGCCTAGTTTCATATTGTGTATGTCAGAATTATGGTAATAAATTAAAAGATATTATTTTAATTATGAATCTTCTTTATTTTGATACGCGAGGAAGGCACGTCGCTATGCAATCAATCAAACAAAACATCGACAAGACGCAGAGAAAAAAAACGTATCAGCGTCACCCATACTAAACAGATTGTTACTATGTTATTTCTATATATTTATATTAATCTGTCTCAGTATGTTGATCATTTTTGCTGTTACTATTACACAGACACATACTCATTTCTCCTTATAATCCAACAGTGTACTCTAAATGTTCCTCGTTTCGATCTGGTTTAAAAAGATACCTACTTTGTTTAAGAAGAAAAAAAAAGGAAGAAAATGATCGAAGCTGTGTTTGCAAGCGAAGTTCAAAGATCGGTACGAAACGTAAAATCGAAGGGAGGAAGCGATTAATCAAGCATGGTTGCGGCAATCGTGGTCGTCTGGCAAGGATCGTGGGACGATACCATTTGCAGAATGCCCGGCATTGCTCGTGCAGGCAGAAACGAGGCAGATTCGACGCGAACGGATAGGTGGACGATCGAAAATAATCCGGCTTTCGCAAGGCGTTTCGGTCCAGCGCGGATAGCAAGGCCATCGGGGTCGTGGGCATCGCTCGATCGCGGCCTATTTGCTGACAGAGAAACAACGCGTCGCCTGTCGTTGACAGCTTATCGTAAATTTGAATGAAAAAAAGAACAACTCTCGAGCCTCTTCGAAATTTTCATTCTGAATTTGTTTGCCTTCTTCCAAAGTATTGCACAAATTATCGTACTGTGTTGCAAAGTGTTATACTACACGTCTTAATGCAGAGTATTATACATTAAATAATTTCTGGTCTAATTCCAAAGCCTTATGCTACAATAATTTTCCAAAGTACACGTTGTACCATAAATTATTTTACTACACTATAAAATATGCCAGAGTGAATCAATTTTTATCTCATTCCAAAGTACTACACAATAAATAATCCTTTATCATATCTCGAAGTATTACACTATAAATCATCTTTTCTCTCATTCCAAAGTATTGCACTATGAATTACAGTACTATAAATAATTTCCGTGCCTTCTTCCGAAGTGTTGTACTGTAAATTATTATTATACTATAAATAATCTTTTGTCTCGTTTCAAAGTACTATACCATAAGCACAGTTAACGAATGGCGCAGTGATAATTGAACTCTACAAACTCTCGTTAACATTTTCACCTCCTTTTAATTTCATCGAAACTTGCAAGTTCTATTACAATTTTTCCCTCTTTTTTTTCCATTTCAATTCAACCGCGACATTTATATGATAACCGGATAATGGAGGTGCCGCGACCTTCAAACGAGGCGATTTATCGCGATCTCGCATGATTTACGTCGAAACCGCCTCCGCCTCGTCGTTGTTCGCCAACGATCAGATATTACATTTTTACGGAAAGCTCGCATGTCCATGGCGAAAGTAACGCGGCTCGCGACCGCGCCGTTTACTTTCATCCAGCCATTCGAAAGTCTTTCCCCGTGGTGAAACGATTAAGGCATTCCTCTTCCACTTTGCCGCGTCTCGTCGGCCGTTCAGAGACCGATTGTCAGAAACGAGTACTAATTCTCATTTGAATGTCTCTCGTTTAAAGGGGCACAGAGGAGAATTACACACGGTGGGTACTTTCACGTTGAGCATTCAAACGAGAGACGAGAGTATAGTTAGGTGGTAAGTTGAACGGATAGTCGAAGACAGGTAAGATAAATGAGGAGAATTATTACAGTTAACGAAAGCAGCATTGATAATCGAAACACGGAATTTTCTCGGAGTCTCTATGGTATATGTCACTTTCTTTAATAACTCTCTCGACTATTATACTACCTCGAACGTGAACGTCGACAGGACGAGCAAACCGTGGAATTCTGAAATCTATAGAGAGCAGTTGAAGTTTCTCCCTGGAATTCTCAAGTTCCACGTTCTTCGTGAAATCTCGTCGAAGATATCGTACACCGAATCTCATTAGAGCCGAGCTGTCGAAGAAATTTTCCAGATGGAAATTATGGGAGAACGTTCTACGGCTGTAAAATATAATAATTCTCTGATATATTCGGTTTTATAGACACAATCCGTGATCCGTAAAGTGCATTTTATCTTTTTCAATTTTTCTGTTAATCAATTCTAACTGAAAGGACATCTTTTGTTTTTGACATCTTTACTCAGAAATAGTTTAAAAAGGAAAATTTTAATCTCTCAGTTTGCTTCATATTTTAAAGATTCAATTTTTCAAGCTTGCAATTAAAACTCGGTACAAAATTAAAACCCGTTTGATCTACAAGTGCGAATTTCGTGCCGTTCGTAAACTTCATTTCTCACGAGAGGACTTTGTCAATTAATGTAAAATCACGTTCGCGCTGATTTTATCTAGCAACCGTGCAATTTATATTACAAAACCACTTTGCCAATTAATGTAAAATCACCTTTGCGCTGGTTTCATCCGTCAACCGTGCCATTTATATCATAAAGTCAGCGCAAAGGTGATTAATTAACAAAGTGGTTTTATTCTCTTCTGAAAAATTGACTGGTGCGTAATTACCATCGTATCGGTGACCCACGCAGCCGAAATACCAAAATCACATGAAATTAGCACTGCACTCAAGGTGTTAACGGGTTGAATCCCAATTTCAAATGCACAAGTACTCAAATTACCTAAACTTCACTAGGTACTATAGTGTTATTGACACATGATAGATTTAACGAAAGCAATAACGTGGGCCATCGGTGACCCACGCAGCCTAAATGCAAAATCATGAAATTGGCACCACACTCAATGTGTCAACGTGTTAAATCCAAATTTCATACACCAAATTGATCGTCAACTCTGCCATCCATAGATCTCACCCATAGATCAGAGGCATAGAATCGAAGGCATTTCAGCTGTCTGAAACGAAAGTCGAAAGTTTCCCCATGGTCACGTCTCCTGTCCCCTGAGAAAGCGTATCGATGAAGGGTCGCGTGGGCAGGTTGGAAGCTGGGTCCCATGGACCGCGTAACATCTCGTCGCTGATATAAGCGAGCACAAGCGGCGTCTCTAACGCGTGAAAGTAAGAGCCGTCTCCGTGTGCGCCGGCCTTGATTCGGCTGGGGTTACCGGCCGACATCCAGGACGGCCGAGGCCCGTTTCACGTTGCTCAACAACAACGCTGGATATCGTAAAAGCCTGTGCTCGTGACGAAATTCCTCTTACCGACTCTTCAACGCCAGCCTTCGAGCCTTTTAGAAGGGGACTACTCCTCGAGCTTCCAAGCTTTTCCCTCCCTTTTCTGGCTTCGATACTACAAGTTTCGCGACAATAATGTTTCTACCTCTCATTCTGACGTGTCACGAGAATGGTGCTTTCGAGAAGTCAAAACATTCGCTCAGACAATTCAGAAAATTTTAAACTTTGCAGAAACGGTTCAATTAATGCTAGTAACGAGATGATTTCTTGTTTCGCTACTGAAACTGTCCTAGGGGTGGAAACAGCCCCTCGAAAAAATTGTAAGTTTTCGTATTATGGTGAATATGTACGAGATCGTTCAAGATTTGAGGGGAAAAGTCAAATTCGAAGTTGTACGGGAAAGAATTTTCATGGAACATTTTTTTCAAAAAGATTTGAGAAAATTGGGACAAAGTGGCACACGTGTGGTATGAAATATGCGAAAGAAATTTTATTACACGTGAAAGAAGAGTGAAATTTGATGGACGGTGATTTAGATCTAGTTTTGCGATGTGAATTATTGTGCAATGCTATGTCCAGGATTTTGAAAGCTGAATAGTATTCCAAGTGTTTAACTATTTAATCAGCTTCAGACGTGGAGAAGTTCCTTTAACTCTGTATTTAGAGAATAAAAGTCAGCACTTTCCTTTAAAAAATGTGTCCCTAAATTCTTTTTCATATTGTTTTCCATTTTCAAGCTCTAACGTTACACTTAACTTTACACCCAGGGAATAACGATCGCGAGAAATCGCAAGTGACGAGGTTTCTTCGAATCTTCGATCAACGCTGAATATTCCGAGAAAATTGTGAAACGACAAGGGTGGTTAAAGTGGTAGTTGAAAGCGTGACTTGTTAATTATCCTTGAAATAAAATAGGGCAGGAATTTCATAATCCGGAGCAGACTGGTATTAGACAAGGTGGAAGCTGTACGAGGAACGTTAGAAGGAGGGAAAGAAAAAATATTGTTTAAAGGATATTGTAGTTATTCTGGAATGTATTCCACCTGCGACCGCAAATCGCTTGACCGCAATCTACACCGGTGTGCCGACACGTATAATGATTAAGAAATTGTGTACAAGTTATTCAATCGATATGGTATGTGAATCATTGCCGCGACATGTAAATCTATAACAAAGAAGTTAATCTATTAACAGCGTCCCTGGTGGAACGACGGTGATCAAGGACGTGTGCGTCACGAGCTCTGAAACTGAACCCCTTTTCGCGTAAACGTAACACCTACTGCTCTAATTTGCACGGAAAATCACTTCCCCTTCTCCTGCGTTTCGTATTAAAACGCGTATGCAAATTTTCTGCGTTTAGTGTATGTAAATGCTCCAACTGAAAATTTTCAGAGAAATTTCTAAATCCCAGATGGAACTTGAAGCAAAGATTTCTAAGTCTGAAATTTCATAAAAAAAAAAAAAAATTCAAAGGAAATTCCCGCGTTCCGAATTGACCAGAAAGAGCAAGTGAAATCAGCACTTTCACGCGAGGAAAATTCGAAGGAAAATGAGAATTCTGCGTTTGCAAGTGAAATTTCCACGTCGAGTAGTCTCTTCTCTGACATCCATCACTCTGTGTGAACGGTATCGATACATTTCTAAGCCTCCGGTAACCCTAACACGTAAACCCGGCAAGATCCATCGTCGCTTAACCTACAACCTTTCGTACCTGAAATCCCCGCGAGAAATCCGAACTGGCAAAAGTTGCACGGAGAGAGATCAGCCTCCCATCGGGGAGAAACTACGCTGTGACATAACCTCGCGAAGGAGATGATTCACCGCGGAGAATTTCGTGACAAGAAAGACAGCGTACACCAGAAACACAGGGATAGTCTGTCGGGAAAGAAATGTCGCGGCGAACACGACGAGGTCAGACCTGCTTTCTCCGGTGGAGGAGCAAGCAACAGTCAGCAGCGGCTAGCAGCAGGTAGCAGTGATCGAGAGTAAAAGCGACTCGGGAAAGAAAGAGAGAGAGAGAGAGAGAGAGAGAGAGAGTTGTGTAGAGTGAAGCGAGAGAAGACAACGGCCAGGGAGAAAGGTGAAAGCACTCTCACCTCGCTTCGTAGCCACGGAACGATCTTTTCGGTTTTTATGTCGTGCTCCTCCGAGAATACGATTCGCCTGGCGCCTCAGGGACTTCGTCCCAGTTACGTGGCCACACGCTTCCCGATGCGATTCATCATCCTGATCGAGAGAGCCACCTCTCTCTCTCTCTCTCTTCTCTCTTTTGCTGCACGCGCCAGCACGTGACACGTTCGAACGATCCGCGAGAACTGGCTTCTCTGTGAATTCCGACGGAGGGAATTTCGTAATCGAACTTTCCATCGTGGGTGGAGATGATTGACAATTTTTCGACGTTTCAGATTTTGTCAGAGTGCGAGTACGATTTATTTTTTGTTATTTTTAACTCTTTCACTGTGGCACGCTCGAAATAAAAAGGTTTTGAGTCTATGCTGGCGTAAAAATAAAGGTACGTATGATTGAAAATCAACTGATTGCATTCTGGTGTTGCCTCGTTTTCTCAGTCGACGGCGGTATCTTATTTGTGAAGTGCGAAATGTGTCGGATGTACATATACAGGGTGTCCCAGTTGGTTTTGATCAAACTTTGCCAGTGTCTTCTATGGGTGTATATAAGAAGAAAATGTTATATGAACATAGGTCGTTTGAAGCTTCGTTCAAAAGTTACAGCAATATTAATCCTTTCAATTTCGTATTACTGCTGTAACTCGTTAACGAAGCTTCAAACGACATACGTTCATATAACATTTTCTTCTCTCCTGTACCCGTAGAATGTACCGACGAAGTTTGGTCGGAAACAATTTGGACACCCTATATACAAGCGACCAGTTCCATAGAGCGCATATAGTTAACGAAGGAAATAGCCAGTGTGTCCTATCTGTTTCTAGCAATTCGGTGATTATTTCGGTGTCGACGAAAAAGGAAGTGGTACGTGGAATTTGAAAGACTATTAACGGTGTGATACAATCGTATAAATGATTCGAGGAATCTTTCAATCATCTGAATTTCAAATTAGCAGAATTCGCGTTGATAGATAGGAAGATGTGTTCTTTTTACTCCTACGTGCACAGTTCCGTTTCGTGTTTTCGTCGAGTATAACGGTGATCTACGGTGATTAACGGTGATAACGCTGATGCCAACTTAAATTCAAGAAAAACAAAATCATCCTATCCTATCGTCTACCCTAACTGTATCTACCGCTCCGATTGTCAATTACATCCTCGACGAATTCTCGAAGGAGGAAGAGGCCGCTTTTGTCGTGTCCAATCGACAAACGTGCGAGAGATCGATCGTTCCACGCCTGCCGCCGTTTAATCCCATTTTAATCGAGCCGCTCAGGTGTAATAGGCGCGCGCTCGCCGGACACCTGATCCCGATGGAAGGCTACACTCGCCGCGGCCCTGAGGCTCGCGACAGGGGGGAAAAAAAATCACGTAATAATAGATACGAGAGCGTGCACCAGCGGTGGCCTGGCTCGTTGTGTTTCGCAACGCTTCGCAAAGGCTCAGGGCCGTTGTTCTATGACTACAACAGAACCGTTCGCGAGGTCTACGCCCGCTATCGAGGTCTCTTTATCCCTTCGCCTCGCTATTCAAGACAACCGTCGACGTCCCACATCGACGATTCACTCGAACCGAAATGACGCGACTTCCGGGACTCGATCGCGACGACACGTAACGTGGACGACGCGTCACTGATACGTCGTTCGTGAGTAGAGTACTTTGTACTCTTCTTTTTCCTTCGTTTTAGTAGTTTGTAGAGAATGACTAGTTGTAATACGAATTTCGTGGGAGTTTGATTCTTCTGGATTCTACGATTGCCTCCGGTGAAAAAGAATTGCATGGTGTGATTATATGGAGCACGTGAATTATGTAATTAACTAGGTAACACTTTTGTCCGTTTATCATATTGAATAATGTAATTTAATATATGCGAGTATTATATATTTAGTTCCTTCTTTTTCTATTTTTTTTTTTTTTCTTATTCTTTTGAATCTTGTTTCATATTACCTGCTTGTAATATATATTATGGAGTATAATGGATTTATGATTGTAGATTAAGGAAAGATTAGATGATCCATTTTGTGTTTGGTCGATCGAATGGAGGACAATTAAATTCTGTTAGGTTTTTGAAATCGTGGAATGTTTGAAGAGGAGATGAATTTGCGTGAGGGAATTTGTAGTAGAATGAGAGTTGTAAATAATCAAATTTCGGATGAGATATTTTGGTGAACATTCGATGGATCTATCCTTTTTAATCGCGAAATGGAACTACTGTTTATCTTACGTTAACGATTGCTTTTGCTAGTTAAATTCTATCAGGTATTCTAATCACTAGAAATTCCAATTTTTGCAATTTCAATTCTGAGTGAAAATTCTCTCACACTTGAAAAGCAATAGTACTCACTCTCACTTTTGTTCATTTAAAGCTGCGAACTGACGAAATAACAGCTGAGATTAATTAAAAATTTACTACTCTGTGACAGACGTTCGAATTAGAGCGTGAATGAAAATTTCTTTAACTTGCCAAAATCGGAATTTCTGATAACGAAGTTCCTGCTAATATTGAAATTGCAAAAATTGGAATTCAGCAAAATCAAAAATTGGGAGCGTGGGAGGGTTAATAAAGCTTAGATTGGAGGATTATAATATAGCTGAAACTATATTAATTGAAAAATTTGCTACTGTGACAAAAGTTTGAATTAGAGAGTGAATGAAAATTTGCAGGGGTAAGAAAGATTAGATTGGAAGTTCGGAAGATAATTGTTTCCATTGCAACGATTTTAATGGGACCGTAACGGCTGACCGAAAGGAGATACATATAGAGAAGCGACGTGTTGAGCGTGGCCGTCGCTCAACAGGACTAGCCGCTTGGCTCCTGACAGATAAATGCTTTTATGTAATACTGCCAGGCCTCTAGTCTGGATAAAGAGAAGTGAAGTCGTTGCGCAATGACCCCGTTGCGCGTTTCGGCCAGACCGTGTTGGGAAATCCATCGTGTCGTTAAAAATGTGGGCCATCGGCACATTCTTGTTCCACGAAAGCAAACCGCGATGCAACACTATACAGAACGACCCATTTGCCTTCATAGACCGCGCACCTTTCGTCACCAAATCTCGCTCCGCTAACCCCCTATCGAACTTCAACTCTGGTTCGCTCGTCGAACGAACGGTATTAATTTGAAAGCATAACGACGTAAAAGTGTATCTCTCCTTCGAGTAAAATTTTCGAATATGCGATTTTCGTCCCTGCGTAGGAACAATTGGTAAGTGAAAGAAGTTCCCAATTTTGTAGAATCTTAATTCTATCAGGAACCGAATTATGAAAAGTTCCAATTTTCGCGAATCAAATTCTGCGAATAACCTAATTATCAAAAATTCCAATTTTCGCGATTCGCATATGGCGAATAACCCAGTTATCAAAAATTCCAATTTTTGCGTTTTGAATTCTGCGACTAACCCAATTCTCAAAAATTCCAATTTTTGCGAGTCAAATTCTAGGAATGACCCAATTCCCAAAAATTCCAATTTTCGCGAATCAAATTCTGCGAATAACCTAATTATCAAAAATTCCAATTTTCGCGTTTTGAATTCTGCGACTAACCCAATTCCCAAAAATTCCAATTTTTGCGAGTCAAATTCTAGGAATGACCCAATTCCCAAAAATTCCAATTTTTGCGAGTCAAATTCTAGGAATGACCCAATTCCCAAAAATTCCAATTTTTGCGAGTCAAATTCTAGGAATGACCCAATTCCCAAAAATTCCAATTTCTGCGATTCAAATTCCAGCAGAAAGCAAACGATCAAGAATGGAGTAAATACGTCTGAAATCTATGGCAAGAGCGTGTTTCGCAGAAGTACGGCGCTAAGGACGCGCCGGGGATCGGGTCATTTTCCTGCGAAAAGCCGGTGAACTTGGGAGAGACTGAGAGTGGCGTACGAGGGGCGAATGAATTGCGAGTGTTCGCAGCGCCATCGTGCAGCGCGTCGTCTAAGTTCTTCGACAGGTATGCATCGGTTCGTGGACGCTAGGTGGCAGGTACTCTGGCCGTGGTAACGGGCAATGTCAATGTCAATGAGCACGTGAGCCCCGCTCGAGGAAAAATCGATACGCTTCAGTGTCAAAGCTTTCCCCAGCAAAAGGGAGGGTAGCTGTATACACGAGAACGAACCCGGGAATATCCGAGGGTTCATCGACGATACGGTAAAGTGTTTATTTAGATACTCTTCCTCCTGTTTACTCCTGCAACACGCACAAATTGCGCGTCTTTCGTTTCCTCGACAAAAAATTCTTATTCTTCGTCGATATACCAGAGAAACGAATTTTTCTCTTTTCGAATGCTGCGATAATTCTCAAAACCTTCAGTCGTCTCTTTCATCGAAACATCCAAGTATTTACCAATTTACAGAAGATACAACGATAGGTTACTTTTAAAGGGAGAACTGTTTCTATCGAAGCTGGTTAAAGCTGCATCTCAATCGTAAGATCCTCTTTAAGAAAGAGTCGCTCTCGTAACAATAACGCTAGCTACTAATAGACCTGCCATATAACGATAACGTTGATCAACAAAGATGTTATCAAGACAGAAAAACACAACGCACAATGGTTGCTTCTACGACTGATGTACGAATACATCGCAGAACACATCGAACCTGCGTGGAACACACACACACACAGTCTCCACCACAGTAAGATGAAAATAATTCATCCCTGGACCAAGAAATAGTCTCGAATCTCGTTACAAATACTGTCACACTCTTCCAACTAACCACCGTTCCAAAAATAAACAAGATCAATCATAGCTACACAACAATCTACTTAACCCTACCAAAAACTGTACGTCATTCTTCTAACAGACCACCTGTGCAACCTATTCCTCTCATCTCCTCCTCTTCGTTGCCATCGTTCTCCAACGAGAAGATCGATTAACGTCTTCAAATCCCTCTTCGTCCAATTTCAGTACACAACACACACACACACACACACATAGAGAGAAACATATCGCGCGATGCGAAAACAAAAACAGAAAGAAGAGGAAACGAACCTTTGACGCGTTGCTGACGCCTCTCGGGATTCTGCGTCTCGTTGAACGCGATGGTCGCCTCGCACACCTCTATGGGATACAGGGTTTCCCGATTGTTGAAATCGTCGGTGCCCGCGGCCATCGGTTCGTCGCGCGCCACGTTCGCTGACATAGCCGCCACCGCGTCCTTACTCGCTAACGACAACAGTGTCGGACACTGTCTGTGTGCCAGCGGTTAGAGGCGCGCCGTGTACTCTCGAGGGTTGATGTCCATGAATGGGGTGGTGGGGTGGCGCGAGGGGTGGCAGGCTGCAAGCGCGGCTCTGTGTACCCGCGCATGCGCCGTAGTAACATATACCCACGCGATTCGCGGGCCGGTACGGTCAAACGAGTGACCCTTCTCTTCTCCCGCGGATATATCTCCGGTGCTCTTTTGTGCCCACTTCCTGCGTAGGACTGATGACGCACGCCCAAGCCGCCCCGCGTTCGCCGGAACGCTTTTACCGACGGGGGCTGGCTTCTTTTTTTTTTGCCGTTTCACATGTGAACCCCGGAGAGAAAGGGAGAGTGGACGGGGGGGGGATGAAGGGCGGCGGAGGGTTAAATGGGCGATATTTAGAGCGCAGGCTATTTTTTTTCTTCTTCAAATGTACGAGAGCTCACGGTTGGCTGGTTTTTTGGGTGCCGAATGAATTTGTCGCGCGACAGCGAGACTGAGGGGTGGGTAAAGATAGAAGCTGCTCGTATGAAATAATAGGAGGGAATGTTTACGGATTACGTCATACGGAGTATCGGTCGCCTTTCAGCTTCCGCGATACGTTTCAGTTTATTTTCGATTGGTTTTACTAACCCTTTCGCCGCGCAATTACTTTTCCCGTGTATTTTATAAATAGGAGGGGTTAGAAATTATGCACACGCGCGCGAGTAATTGTACAGGGTGTTGCGCTTAAGTTTATCGGGAGAGATATTTCGTGGAAATGTTTGCTACGAAAGTTGCGTAGCTTTGAGGGATGTAGCAACGATAATTGTTTTTATTTGTATATATGTATCCCATTTTAATCGATCCACCCGAATATTTTCGAAAATGTTGACGATACCGACTGATGGTTTGTAGAAAATTTGAATTGCTTCGAGTAGTTTTTCTTGTAGGATGCATGAAGATCAAATTTAGTTTTTTTTTTTTTTTTTTTTGAATGGAAGTAGATATTTTCGACGCAGCACGTGATCTTCTATGGAAAATTATTATGCATTTGCATTTGTGTAAAAATATTCACCTATTTGCTGGTTTTTCCTCTTTCGAAAGATTTGATAAAATTTTCAGAAAGATGATACTTTTTTAAAATAAGGGCTGCAAAACAAGTTCAATCCTTGACTTCTTACTTGGAAACTGGTTAAACGAAGATGTTTATTCCAGTAAAGAACATTGTGAATATATGAACGGTGCTGTATACATTTGTTTTCCTACTGTTCTCCAGTTTCCATTGGAAAAAATATTATTAAACGTCGGACAGTGGCAGATTTCGCCGAAATCCTGGCCAAAAGTGGAAGAATTTGTTTCCTAGTTTTAAAAATCTTTAAAAGTTGGACGCTTGAGAAACTAACCTATCCAGCCTGTTTGATATTAAGATGTCCATTTTGCTTTCTAGATAGAACACCAGACTGTGTTTTTTCGAAGAATTCTGCGAGCGTATTTGTTTATTACAGTGCCTTGGATCGATACGCGTGTCGTCGCTTTTATCAGTTATGGTTGACGGTGATTCGTCAGTCGCTGCGAATTCGGTGTGGATATCTGTTTTTCTATTGGCGTCTGTAAAGTCAATAGAGTGTCGAAGAGGTGGAATTTGTGAAATTTCATGTGAGAGGAGGAGGATGAAAGAAGAAAAATTTTATA
>NW_017100255.1:182946-193032 GCF_001263275.1 Habropoda laboriosa | reverse complement strand
ATTAACATTTTATAATTTTATAATTCATACTTCATAATTTCATAATTACATTTTATAATTAATATTTCATAACAAATATTAAGAAACAACTAAAACAGCATGTATTTTACATTCTCATACTTACAGGTATTTATCGTCATATTTATATCGGATCCAAATTATTTTTATACTCGACATTTAACATTAAAAACGTACATTCTCATTTTAGAGTCGTATTATTGCAATTTAGTACGACAATTTATCTTAGATTGAGAAATATCACTTTTGGCCAGGATTTCGGCGACATCCACCACTGTGCGGCGCAGCGAAAGGGTTAAAAAGAAAGATTTTCTAGCATATCAATGGATTTTTCATATATTTCGACTTTGATAAAATGCGTATCGACGATACGATGTTAACCCTAGAGCGGTCTTCGGGTCTCTTTTGACCCACCGCCTTTTTATATTTTTAGTAATTTTTGCTGTTATCAAGTTTACGTTCCTTAACATTATCTTAAACGTTTATCGTCTAGGTTCGTATCTCGCGTTGGAAACAAAAATTGTTTCACATAAGGTCTTAGATCCTTTTTGACCCAAAAGTCTTAATACAGTCAAAACGAAGAACGCAATAGGGTTAAAAAGGTTAAGAATTGCTTGTTGACTATATACACTTTTCGACGCGAAACAACAATTATTTAAGGAAACAATGAAATAAGAATTCTCGTAAGAAACACGAATAACTCTACAAAAATTGTACAAAAAGCGCACAAGCTCGTTGCAAATTCGAAGGAGGATTATTTAAACCCAGCTTTACCGTCGATAAACTTTTCAAACACCCGAGAACATCACTTCGGCGCGAAACGGCCTATTTTTCAAACGAACCAGACGCAAGCTGATTTTGCGCGAGATTCGCGTGGATCGTTTAATCTGCGATTAATTCCTACATTACTTACGGCTACGTGGCACGCGTAACGATCAGGAAAACGGGCGTTAACTCACCTGTAACAGAGAAAAATGTCGTTAAATCGTTACGAAGAAAGAGGAGTGATTAATAAACGAGCGACCCTTTGCGGATCTTTAGTCCAGTTTTATTGGAAGTACCGTTATCTGGCCCGTAAATACGTCACTTTTGTCTCGGTATTTCCGTTTCGCTGTCAGGCGTCGCGCACAATTGAGCATCGTGCCTTTATGTTGCCGCGTGCAAGTGGGCCACGCGACGCCGATCGACCAAGAATAGACACCTATATCCCGTGTAGAAGGGAATTTACCGATAACCTGTCTACTCCGCGAACGTTAACTTCGCAGATCTTACTTCGTTGCAGATCGATCTCGCGAAAATTACTCGAAAAAAAAAAACGAAAGCGTTTACTTTAACGCTAGGTTTACGGACATTTCTTATATACCTATCTCTACGGACACGCGTCAAATTGACGCGTGAACAAAACCAAGGGATTTTCTTTAACCCTTTAACCTATGATAACGTGTCAGACTCGTGGCAGAGATTCTGGAGACAATGTGAGAAAAGTAGTTACATCAATAAGAAAAATTCATCGTAATCCTAACTTTCGTTGGAATTCCTAATACTGAGAATTACAAAATTTACGCGCGTCCCGTAATCTGTGACAGATTAACTTTTATTACTCGATACAGTACTAAAATAGAAAATGGCTGACGTTTAGGTGCACGGTCAGAAAAGAAATCATAGGTTAAGGGGTTAAAAAGCAACTTATTTCATCTAAAAACAACATGTTATACACTATTAACTTAAATATAAATGAAACTATGTGGTATTATGTATTCATATAAAATTTATAATAAGCATAAATGGTAGGAGAGATATGTAAACGGATTCTGTAATTTTTCTAGTGAAATTCGAAATGCGTCAAAATCGCGCGTCCCGTAAACATAGTGTTAAACATTTCTTATCTCGTAATAAAAGAAAAAGAAAAATCAGTGACGTCACATAATAAAATCGAATTAATAGAAGATAATATACCAACCATTTGCTAAATCACGTTCATAAAACAGAATTCCTCGTAAAACTATAAACACGCATCTTTAAGAGTGTCCTGACAAATTGTACGACATAAGGAAAGGATTATCCTGGTCATTTGGAATTTGCAAGATCGCCATTACGAGGTTCGGAAAAAACCTGCGAACTGAGGGTTATTCGTCGTTTTACGAGGTCTAAATCTTCACCGACCAGTCCCTTATACCTGATCCCTTTTTCCTCCGTTCAAACGCACAAGCGGTCTCCTCGAGGCTAGAGACTCGCGTGCACGGAGATTTGAATTTCGCGCCAATGGAGGAGGCTCGAAATTGATTCTTCTGGTATCTATTAGGTGATAACGTTATCAGGAGGAATTTACACGTTCCGATACCGACCCACGAGTCGCGAATTTCCTGTCGTACCGACTCGCGGCTCGGGATTCGCAAAAGGACAGTGGCGCCTCGTGGTGGACCGCGACGGAACCATTTTGCGATTACGGTTCGCGTGCAAACGCCAGGTTTATGAACCCAGTTATGTATGATCTTTTCCTTGTAACTACTCTTGCATCGATTTTCGCAAGTGCCGATGAATGGGCGGAATTTTCGAATTGTTCGCGAAGATTTTGCGAGAAATCGTAGCCAACGATCATGAGGTACCAGTTTTTAAGACGAATCTCCATGTAGATGAGAGGAAAGTTGAACGAAAGTGAGATCGAAAGATGGTGGTTGTTTGCTAATCTATTAGAACGTTTTCTATGGTTTGGTATTTTGCAAACGAACGAGATTTCTGTATTAAAAAAAATTGATTTAAACTATCCATTATATATACATATAATCTGAGCAGAATTTCCTTTGATTTCCACGAACCTATCGCTTCTTTTCTCCAGAAAAACCAAGAAAATCGTCTCTCCCGGTAGCTGCGTCAACCACGAAGCAGAAAATTGTCCAACCCAACCCAACCTAAAACCAAAATCGACAACCATCAAGCAGATTCTCATTCGTCCTCCGCTAACCAATTTATCAGCCGGTGTATCGAGAGAAGTGCTTCAACTCCGCATACAACCCAGCCCGGAGAAGAGCAAACGGCGATTTGCGAAACGGCGGAGCTTGAGATACACTGCGCGTATTCTCGGATGGAATAGAATCGAGCGAGGAGCGTTCGTGTTGGTGCACCTTGGAAACTCACCTACCTACCGGGTCGTTGACCGGGCGCTAAGGAAAGTGGGACGAAGCAAACAGCACTCAGCGTTAATGCGCGAAGGCCTTGAGAGATCACTGACGCATGCGTCCGCACGGAAAGATCGAGAAAGACTGTTCGTGTTATAAGACGAGGACGGAGCGACGCGGGAACGCGAGATAGAAGAGGAGAGAGAGAACGAACGAAGGAACGAGCAGTGAACGCGTCCTTTCTCTTTGATCGCGCAAGCACACACGCGTGTGCGTGCAGGGGAAACGAGGAAAATTCGCAACACCTACGGTGTTGTTCATCTCGACGTCACTCCTTTCTTCGCTCTCGTTAATCTCTACTACGTCTAAAAGGGAAGAAGAGAGAAACGAGGGAGATACAGCTTCTCACGTGTGACGATCCTCGCACGAGCGTCTTTTTGATCGCAACGGGACAGAGAGTGCCGCGCTAATTTTTAATATCGACGCCGGAAAAAAGTGGAGCTGCCAACGACCTCGATTTACCATTGCAATTTTTCTTTTTTTTCTCTTCTTCCCCGCTCCTCCGACGCGCGTTTACTCTCCGCATCTCGACCTCTTTCGCGGTTGTGCAAGAGCGGGGTGGAATCGTGGATGATTAACGCGTGTCACCGGGGGAGAAAATTGGTGGCAATTGGAGGAACGAGAAACCTATTTCTTTTTTTCCTTTCGCTTCCTTGTTCTTCTTTTTTCTCTTTTTTTTTTGCACTAGGATAGACGAGTTTCGTCATAGGTGGGCATTTATGTAAGTTTCGAGGGTTTATATAAGGCCTCGTGCGCGCAACTTAGTTTCCGCAACGCGACCCGACCAATTTAACCGCGTTGACGTAACGATGTCAATGCACCTTTAATCTCCACCGGCCGAAATTCGCCGCGCGCGACCTTAAAACCGCGGCCACCACCAACGCCCCCGCCGCCGTGGCGTTTCGCTAGCCGAACCTTCATTTATTATTGGAACAGAGCTAGTATGTTCAACCACCTGAGTCCCACCTATCAAGTATACCGCTCTTGTGCATTACTTGGGACCGTCTTTAGTCGAAGTTTCGCCGAATTTAGGGTTTTCATTCTAACCTAGTTCGACGGGGATTCCGGTAAATTATCGGAGAAGTTTCGCGAAACTGTTATTTCGCTTTGGTAGGAATTCGGAAGGTTTTTGTTCCAATTTTGTGGGAATTTTGTGTGAATTAATTTTTTTTTTTTTTTGAGGTTTCATAGTATCTGATATAATTTATGAATAGTTTTTCAGTATTCTCTGAATTTTTGATGTGATTTTAGCTGAAATTGGTGATTAATGATTTGACTCTCTCATCAAACCTTCCTTAAATTTCATAGTAGCTTATTGAATCCTGCTGTGTTTCGGTAATTGTCAATTTTATTCCATTTAATTCGTCTCATTTTCCACGAATTCGTCACAAATCCTAAAATTTTGGGAATATTCAATTCAGCTCTCCGAAAATCCCCCCAAAATCACACCATATCTTCCTCTAATCATAAGAAATTTGGCACTATTTAAAAATGCAAAAAATCAATCCAAACTTTTCTCAAACCTCCAAAAATTTAGCAATATCCACTTCAAGTCTCTGGAAGTCCAAAAAAACCGTCCGAATTTCCCAGAATCGGGCAATTTTCCTCGAATCTAACAACCCACATAACCACTTTCCCGAAGCTCGACAAAACCGCGGTGTAAACTTCGAACCGCATCGCCGAAACGAAAACGCCTCCGATCGAGGCGGTTGAACACAGCTTGTCCCCCGCTGACTAGCAGGACGACTGGACAAATGAGCCGGTTAATTGAACCGTTTAAGTCGATTTGATTCGCCGGCTGAATTGCATCGAGTGCCGGACGACGAAATAAATTCGACTGCTAAATCGGCCGGTTTGCCGGAAGTCGAGCGGATCCACGGGCGATCCGGGGACACAACGGGGCGACAAACACGCACAGCACGCCGTGTTGCGGTGATGTCAATCGTCGCTGCCACACTCGCAGAAAAGTGAAAGCACAAAACGGCTCTCGGTCTGTGTGTTGTAAACTTCATGGTTACACGCATATGCTGCGTCGGTGGCAGTGAAGGGGTTAACTCATTAACCCTTCTATGAAAAAAATTTTTCTTCATATACACGTTCGCTGCCACCGGAAAATCAATAGCACGTTGGGCAATACAATTTGGACCGCATATGCTGCGTCGGTGGCAGTGAAGGGGTTAACTCATTAACCCTTCTATGAAAAAAATTTTTCTTCATATACACGTTCGCTGCCACCGGAAAATCAATAGCACGTTGGGCAATACAATTTGGACCGCATATGCTGCGTCGGTGGCAGTGAAGGGGTTAACTCATTAACCCTTCTATGAAAAAAATTTTTCTTCATATACACGTTCGCTGCCACCGGAAAATCAATAGCACGTTGGGCAATACAATTTGGACCGCATATGCTGCGTCGGTGGCAGTGAAGGGGTTAACTCATTAAACCTTCTATGAACAAAATTTTTCTTCATATACACGTTCGCTGCCACCGGAAAATCGATAGCACGTTGGGCAATACAATTTGGACCGCATATGCTGCGTCGGTGGCAGTGATGGGGTTAACTCATTAACTCTTGCGTGAGAGACCATAGGGTTAATAAACAGAAGAAATTACGAAGAAAAATTGTACCGAAATGTTCAATTTGTAGGAAAATCGAGATATTGTTAAATATTAGGCATTTCGATTTTCGTTTGTATTTTTCTACCGTAGTCGAAGAGTATTGTCTGTTCGTGTTTAACGAAAATTTGACCTATAGCGACTGTCAACGTTACACGAAACGTGTCAGACGCGATGCTGCGACGTTTCTCGCGTGTTTTAAATGATTTACACGATTCAGTTTTAGTTTCTCGAGGTTTAAACTCCACGAATTGCGGTTTTTGATGATATAATTGTAATTTTCAAAGAATTTTCAACTACGAATTTCTGTTAATTAATTCTTAGGTAATTTATATCTGAAACGTGAAAACTTCGTTTCTCCACAATACGTTTCAAAACGGTCGACTTGCACAAACATCTTGCACATTTCATGCTTCAAAGTGATACAGCGCAATTGTGCCGATACCTTGAGAAATTTGATAAATTAACGGTATACACAACATTTATGAAATCGCGTTAAGCAATATACCAAACATTCGTTCGATACACAGAACACATTGGCCCCGATCAAACATTTCTCGAAACCAAAAGTTACAATTCAGCTGCCTAAACATTTCCAAATTCTCTGTGTACTTTGTCAATTAGCTACAAGTGTCTAAATTCACTTTCTCGAATCTCTATAAATACCTGTACGTTTCAACTATGTATACCGTCAGCGCAACACTTTCGTGAAACTTTTCAAAGATCTTTCCGAGATAGGTATTCGGTAATTGATAAGCTGGACATAAGAGTTCCATTAGGCGTCGATTTCTTCTGGTAAGAATTAATCGTCGAATCTACGATTCTAATGCAGGTATTGTGAAGAAAGGGCTTGTTACAAATCTGAATTTGTAATACCTATTGAAATTTTGAAATCAGTCGAGTGCGAAATTTAATTTCTGCATCATCTATGATCTGTGAAACCCTATTTAACAGATTCTTTGCTAAAATATCTCATTCTCAACGCTACAAGTGGTAAATACCCTTTCAAACGCTGGAAAAAGGTAGCAAAAAGCTCTTCGATAATACAAACAAAAATGGAGAAAATATCTATTAATTTTTATTCAACAAATTCGTCAAACTCCTTTTCCTCGCGTTTAATTCACGTACCGACACCTTTCAAAATTTTAATTGGAATTATTTTAAACGATTAATTTTTAATTGGTATGCTTGAAAAAGGATCTTTCACTGTCGATTGTGCAGTAAATTGTTACGCAGTAGATTACATTTTAGGAAAGGGTTCAGGCTTTTTTATCTGATATATAAATTTAGAGAAAAGGGAAGCTTCTGATTAAAAAAAAAAATAATAGTAACTAAGAACTGCTTAAAATCATAATTCATTTTGATATTCTCAAGAGAAAAACTCGACATTCTCTTCTCAACTTTTCTACTTTCGCGATATTCTGATTCTTGACTACATCAGACAGATTCATTTTTATAATTATTATCAGGTTAGAAGCAAATACGACAGAACGATTAAATATGGTACAGAAAATTGATTTATTCTAAAGATTAATTAAACTCAGAAATTAACGAATGCCTAAGTAAGAAACTAAAATTACCCAAATTTAACTATAATTATAAGTTTCACACTTAACCATTAATTAATCTCCAACTTCAATCAACTTCAGAATAAATCCATTTCCGTTCCCATTTAATCACTCTTCCATATTTAATCCCAACCTATTTCAACTACCTACTAAGAACCGTGCAATACAACACAAAACCCCCTCTTACTTGATAAAATACCAAGTGACAAAAAGAAAACCCCGGCAACTACCATACCACACGAGAAAAAAAAGAAAAAGTCCGCTGAAACCGGTCGAAATTCCTCTAGAAAGTCAAGTCAATCTCGAAAGGAGATTGAATTCCTTGGACGGTGCCATTTAACGAGCGGCCAGTGCATCGTGTGCACGCAATCGCGCGCGGCGTTACGCAAGGGACGGAAGGCGAAACGAGTGCACGAATCGAGGGTGTGCGAGATACGCTCGAGCGAAATGGCAGATCGATCGGCGGATAACGGAGGCGCACACACGCGGACACCGAACAGAGAAAGCCTCCGTGGACTCGCCGTCATTTACACGGCTCTTTTCCTTCTCGTTTTTCCTCATTTTCTCGTAATTCCCCGTCGCGCCGCCGATGCAGCACTATTCCTGGCCGCGGTTCGGTCGACGAACCCCCTTGCACACGCGCGAACGCGTTAATGAAATAGTTGCATAATGCGAAACTATCGCGTCGGGGCCGATTCTCCACTGACCGAATGCACGCGTGGCCCGATTGTGCAAAGTGAAAACTACCGTATGCTTCTGTTGTATGTTAATGTGCACGCTGTAGGTCTTCTTCTTTCGATTCTTTGTTCTCTTTTCCGTGTCCCTTCTGTTTAACCCTTTACCACGGGTGTATGTCTTTGTAGAGACCGCTTGGCAATTTTGTTTGCTGATTGAACGTGTTGGAGGAAGATAGTGTCGCAAGTCGGAAATGTGAAAATTTTGAGGGGAGCGAAAGGAAAATTACTTGATTGCAGAATTGGGAAACGTGCGTTACCTGAAATTTACTCGCTTCAAGTGTTTACAATTGCAGTTCGACTCCTGACTTTTCTTTTTAACGGTAAATCAATGTGAATTGATAAAATGAAAATTCTTTTCTTTCTTTTGAAATAAATGACTTTTTTTTATGGAAATAGTGTGTCGCGTAATTGAACGCTAGTTTTATTAAAATTCTCCCTTTGGTTGTGACAGTGAAAGAAAAATTCAGACTTCTGAGTCGAGTGGTCGGTAGTAAAGGGTTAAATTCGGTGACATTTTTCTCGCGGGATGCGATATGTTTATAATTTTGAAATAAATGACATATTTGTTTTATGGAAATAGTGTGTCGCGTAATTGAACGCTAGACTTTTGAAAATTCTTCGTACGGTTATGATAGTGAAAGAGAAATTCAGACTTCTGAGTCGAGTGGTCGATAGTAAAGGGTTAAATTCGGTGGCATTTTGGAAAAATTGAGGCGGAGAATTTAATCGTAGAAATATCTTAAGGATACACGGTTTCCTTTTCTTCCTTTCCGTGAAAGTTTGTGGAATATTGCCAATGGGAGAATGGCGTTCGAGTGTAATTTAGAGAATGCTGGGTAAATATCCTGACTCGCCTGTTGCTTGAATCATGTCCCTCTACTGATGACACTATGATACTTTTTTTTTTCTACAAAATAATATCATCCCTTCTTGCATAAAATCCACCTTTAGCCGAATACTTTTATTAACGTAATTGAACGATAAATCACGACGAAACTGTGACTCTTATCAGAGTGGTAAAATGATAAATATATTGCAAAATTGCGATTTGGAAAAAATTCGACACGTTCCTACTTTTCATTTCGGTAACGATAATGAAAGCACTTTACTATGTTTGCGGCAGTAATTCGATAAACAAAGTAAAATTGTGCGTTACGCGAAAGCAGTAAACTGCCCTCGGAATAGAATTAGCGGCCGAGCTTTCAGTATTCAATATCGCGGGGGAAAATTTTTCGCAGGAGGGAGAAGCCGTTTCTCCTTGTTACAACTGGAACTGAAACGATTCACGCTTATTTGTCTCCATGGAAAACTGCTGCTGGAAAGCAGACAGGCGAAAAGTGATCAATTTCGTTCTCATTCAACTCAAGAAGCTGCGAGTATACGAACTTGAACTTTCCACCAGATGCGTCATTCGTGAAAGAAGCTCCCTTAAATTATAAAAATTGCTACTGTTTGCACAATTCCACGGACAATAATTATAATTACTGAGAAATGATCGAAGGAATGGAACGAAATAATTCCATGGGTAACCAATTTTCCAAGTATTAAAGTATATAAGAAAATTTCACTAATTTAACGTGAAATATACAAATTATGAAAATTTCCTATATTTTCCACTGTAATTTATATCGAATAAAATTTATCACGCGAACAGAAATAGAACGAAATTCCAAAGTAATAGAAAGCAAGAGTCGAAGCAATTCCATATGTACCTACTAAATTTACAAGCTACCAAAAATACTCCACTTCCAACTCACATGGTATTACAGAGAGTTGATTAATTTTTCACAACAAGATCTTAATATTTTCTTATCTGGCAAATACAGAAACTACATAACTCGAATAACTTATGATATTTCTGTTGTCACTTTCTAGATATCACTATCTCTATTCCAGATTTGGGTACAGAACGCGTGTCGCGACAGTTCAATCTCCATCGCAAAATCTTCTGCTTCGTCATTTTCAAATAT
>NW_017100255.1:176421-181734 GCF_001263275.1 Habropoda laboriosa | reverse complement strand
CTCGCGAAAATGCGCGAAAAATAACAGCACAGTGCTAGCAAAATCACTTATACATACTAACAGCACTGTGCAAACAAAATTTCTAAACACCTATGTACGTCAATAGCAATGTGAACAGGTGTAAATCTGACCAACGTAATTCCCTGCATAATTCAATTACCTAAAAAAAAAAAGAAGCAAAAGAAAAACAAATTGACTTATGTTATTTCAGATCTGACTATAAGTCGATTAATACGAAACGCGGTATAATGACGCGAGCAAAGTGGAAAACAGAAGGGGCGGGGAGAAGGGGGATAGCGGGTCCCATAGGTGAGCAATTTCCGAAATGCCGCCGGTTCACGCGTGTTCTAATTCGGCGAAATCGATGTTACCGTAACGCATAAACAGGGGAACAGGGGTAGGGTGTGGGGGTAGGAGGCAGGCGGAGGGTTGCTACGTGGGATCTGTGTCGCGGTTGACCGGGTTAGGGATCGTGGCGAGTTCGTTGGCCCCACGACCCGATATACCGGCGACCCCGGGGATTTCTGGGGTCGAACGGAGGAAAGAACAGCCCCGGTATCTTTATTACACTCCAAGATATCTGTCTTGTAAAGCCGGGAAATTTAATATAAGCCGATTTCCTCGTTACTTTTATCGCGGCCGATTCGAGCCAGACGTCGATGCTTCTTCCACCCCCTTCCGCCGCCGATTCAGACACGTAGTAATGGATTTCACGTACACGGGATAGGCACCCGTGAGGCCACCCAGGGAATATACGTAACGGTTCCTCGTTCCGGCAAATATTTATTCCATTTGGAAAATCGTATCGTCTGGTGGAAAATTCGTTACCGTCTCTCCCTGATTGAAAAACATCATTCTTCTCCGCAAGGTGTGTACAATTATTCCAACAGCGTTTTTCATACAGTGATATTAACGAATGTGTTTTACTTCTTTGGAGCTCCGAGGCACGTTTAGAGAAGAAAAGAAAATATACAAAGTTTCCGTATATGTGTTATACCTTCTTTTTGAAGTACCTTGTCTCTTTTTCCTTTTTTTTAAGAATTTTTTTGAAGAATTTCTGCTTCTGACATTTGTTCCGGTTCTAATTTTCTTCATTTCTTCGTGGAGGAAAGAGAAAAGAATACAGATGTGGAAATTCGCCGTATACACCTATGTGATAACATTTGTTGGAAGTACGCTGTACATATATTAAGAATAATTTCTGTTCCTGACGTTTGTTCTTGTTTCAATTGTTTCCCATTTCGTGCAAAGAAAAGAAAAGGGAATGTAGGTAGAAAAACGTGCAGCAATTCTTCATATAAATGGTAACGTTTCTTCGAAGCACCCTGTATGCATTTGTGAAGAATTTTCTTTTTTCATGCTCGTTCTTATTTAAATTCTTTTTCTTCCGGTATCTCTTTGATATTCCTCTTTCAATTACGCGGTAATCGAATGTCACAGGCGTGATAGAAATTTCACGAACGATACAAATTGTTCGCATTGTTTCACAGTAATGTTAATATTTCTCTTCATTTTGTTTCACAATCAACAGACGGAATAATGTTTAACAAACTTCCGAATTAAACGGGCATCTTCTATTTAAGCTCGCCTCGGTGTATCACCGGCGAGCGCAATTTCGTTAAAGGAAGAAAAATTGGGGAATAAAACGATTGCTCGCAGGTCAGCCACGTGTACAAAAGAAAGCGAGCTCGTGGCTGGCGAAATGGCACCCCCGGAACGTGCAAGATAACCCTTCGTCCTTTGACACGGGGAAAAAACGCGACGTCCTGGTCTATTTCGAGATAAAGGGGCAGAGGGGAGAGTGTGATTCGTCACTCGAATCGACTTCAAGTGAGTCAGTCAGCTTTTCTTCTGATTCTCCTTTGGCCGTTCTTCGATTCGGAAATAAACGTGACAAAAAGAAAGGGTTAAACGGCCAGCTAAATTAGCAAGCGTTCCGTTCGACAGCTTAAAATAACAGCCCTTGCGATCGTCGGTCGTAAATCACTGAACAACTTGCATTCTTCTCCTCCGCGAGATAAATTACCGATAAAAACTGCAAGTTTCTTTGTCGTCTTAACGATTCGTGTCACTCGATTAATTTTCAATCAACTGCTCATTTATCAATTTAATGCAACGCTTTGATAGGAAGAAAATAACGATCTGCATATCTGGAAAATGGGAAAATGACAACACACGTATGTAGATGTGTAAGTACACTCGTGTTGATAAGTATTAAGACATCTATACTGAATGTGAAGCACAACGAAGTCTATTGAAAATCTACTTACTGAACCTGAAGCAAGCCCCGTTATTATTACAAATACAAAATTATTCGACACACAAGAGTCACTAAAAAATTATTCGAAATACATTTTTGGTGTATTTCCTAATGCATGGCATTAACTTTGACGGGGAAATCTAATTTGAATCGTATAATAATTTTTGTGCGAATACAAGGGGTATTCTAATACCTACGAATAACAATGTACAGTTGGTGGAAGAAATACAGCGAGATCGTAAGTTCGCACAGGCTTCAAAATTTACAAGCGAATCTACCAAAACCTGAGAAGATAAGGAATAAAATATACCTTATCGATCTAAATATCACTGCATCGATCTCTGCCGCTACTTCAACCCTTTCAATTCTGCAGATTTTAACATCTGACGCACGTGGTAGACGGTAGACGTCCAACTGCGATCGCAAAATCTTTCCTTCTTGCCGAGTATCCTTCGAAACTCTGTTTCGCGAAAGTAAGATGGATGTGTGCAAAAGAAAACACAAAGGTTTAAATTAAGATGGAAAAATGCATGAAAAGCCGCGAACTGAAACAGCTCGAGGAAATTTTTCAAAGCGCCCATAAACGCCGACAGCAATGAAGGGGTTAATTTACGACCTCGCTGTATTCCTTCCATCGACTATACCCCCGACGACTGCATTCATCGAACGAGCAAGCATTTATTCGCAATCTCCGCGAAAAGAAACGCGATCGCAAAAAAGGAAAAGAAAAGAAAAAAAACCGTGGAACAAAATCGATATCCACAGTGGCACGATGTTTTATCTCACGATCGAACAATACGCAGAGAACCAAGCGGCCCGGTGAAGGGGAAGCGATAATAATCGATCCTGTTATCGGCACTCTAATTAAAGACGACCGTCTCTATCGGTTTACGTGCAAACGAGATTTACAGAGAACGACAAATTAATATCCGGTGACAACACCGTGAGGAAAAAGGGACGAAGAAAAAGAACCTGGTCGGCTGTTAAAAGGAAAGAGAGAGAGAGAACAACACACACACACACACAGCGTGTAGAAAAGAAGGTGGAAAAAAAATGGAATGATCGTGTAAGGTGTCTCGTTGGCGACTCGTTAGTCACACCGCTGATTAACCGTTAAGCTGCGATTTGCATATTGCGCAATCCGTTACGACCAGTAAACGAGATGCAATAGGAGCCGCGCGGAAAAATCGCGAAACGCCGCACCGGTGTTTTCTCGGTCGATCGAGACGAGTTCGTCGCGGATCGACGCCCGCGTCCTTCGAAGCCGGAATCCGAGCAGCAAGTGGTTCGTCGACATCGAACGAGGATAATCGTTCCCGCGTCATATACCTGTTTTTTTCTCCCCTCGGTGCGTATTTTTTTTCTTTCTTTCGTTTCTTTGTTTCTCTCTCTCTCTCTCTCTCTCTTTCGTTTTCGCTTCTGTGCAAGCGGAGGATAATTTTTCCCTGTCTCACGGGTGACACCTACCACGCGCGCCTGTTCATTATCGTAATCAATGGTTAACAGAACGTTCGCTGGATTTAACGGAATGTTGATCGATTTTATGGGTGTTGTTTTTTTTTTTCTCCTTTTTTTTTCTTGTTGCGTTTGTTGAGATTGTTGAGAGATTAGAGGGCTCGAGAGTAGCAATTGAGCTGATTGCGCGGTTTGCATGAAAGGATCCAGCTGTGTTTGTGAATTAGAGTAGTAGAAAGTTTAGTTGGACTTAAATTGGACTGATGTAGAGGCTTGGTTGTTGTTACAATGGTAGTTGCAGGCGAGATAGGCTGCACGAAGAAGTAACTTTTTGTAATGAGAAAGTGAAAGTTATCGCTACTTTCTTGTTGGCGAAGAGTTCTATGTATTTGCTGCATACTTGGTAGATAATTGATGGTTTGTTATGGAGATGCACGCTGCAGTTTCTAAACTTCGTTATATTGTTCGCTGTATCCGGTGAAGATTCCCTTCGTCGAAATGGAAATCTCAATTGCGTGTGTACGGAGGTAGAAAGTAACAGTTAAAGGAAGTACCATAGTATTTTCCAAAATATCAAAGTTGAAGAATTGTTCATTTTAGAAATTTAATGATTAAGATGCTTGAGAATTGAGAAAATTCGTAAATTCGAAGATTCCAGTGTTCCTCACTTTACAGAATAGAAAATTTGAGAATTACAAATCTTCCGAATTTCAATGTCTCGGAAATTTAGACACAAATATTCCTAATTCTGCAAATTAGCAAATTGTCAGCATTTTTAACTGTCACGAAATTTCCAAATTTGAGAATTCCAAATCTTCCGAATACTAAAATGTCACACAAAACCCATAACGTAAAAACTTCGAAATCTTCAGTCTGACGATCGGCCATAACCATTTAAGCGAACTGCAACACGACCTTACGCGGTAAAAGTGGTTCATCGATGAGGAACGTGAACGCAATACGATTTTTCTCGATCGTTCGAGTCGCATCACGAGTCTGAAACCACGACGTAGAAAGTAAATTAACGGCCTCGACGAATGTGAAAGTCGTGCCGTTTCGCACACTTTCCACGACGGGACCGGGTGCGTTAAACCTGACGCGAGCTTTTGTAAGTGGCGCGCACAAACTGTCGTGATCTGTTGCGCAACCGGCGCGGCGCGGCGGCGCGCGTTTCGCAGTTATACCGATCGCGCCGCGAGATTGTTATTAATTATAGTTGAGTCGCTGCCCAAGGACGTCCCTTTATTCTCTCCCGCGGTTCGTTCACCCCGATATCCCGTTATCAGACCGCGATCACGAGGCGCTTAACTAGTCGTTATCGTTCGTTCGCGCACAACAGCACACCGTTACCGTTTCAGCAACCTCGTGAATGGAGAACGGGGACAGTTTACGTTGCGGCAATTGCCACGTCGTGGACGTGGATCATTATCGGTCCTCTATGAAAAATCTTACGCACTTTTAACAAATTACTAATTCAACAAGTATTGCATTTTATAATATATATTTTGCTAGAAATAGATAGAAAATTTTCTAGAAAAATTGGCAAAGTATTTTGTGCTAGGAAAACTGATGATGTAAAAGTGAACAATGAGTCTAAT
>NW_017100255.1:156690-176392 GCF_001263275.1 Habropoda laboriosa | reverse complement strand
ATATAATCTGATATCTAATAATATTATGGACAAACATTTCTTAGAATCATTAGAAATGGATAGAAAATGATAGATCAAATGGTAGATAAATGGTAGATTAACTTTAATGTTTTTAAGCTTTTGAATAAAAAAAGTCAGGCAATACGTGAATATATATCGTATACATCGCTCAAAATAAGAGTAACCCCGCTTCGCGCATGGGACGTGCCTAAGGCAGGGCTAGAACGTCCAAACCCTCACTTAACCGTCTACGTTTTTCTCCGTTTTACCCTCTGCTACGCTCTCCGTCAACTGTTCCAGGCGTGACGCTTTCACATACACGGTGATATAATTAATTCTGTCTACTTTTGTATTGTTCTCTTTTCGGTCTTCTTGCTGCTATCGTTAAAAGAATGTTTCTTACGACCACATAAAGAATTTGAAGATCTATTCTAATTTTCTTCCATACCCTTTTGTAATTCTTCAAATTTTATTTCTTTTTCTAATCATGCGGCACTCTATGCGTTAAAAATCGTTCTTTTCTCGGATTACTTCTCGCCCACGTTTCAGTAAGATTATAGCTGCGTGCATAATATTATCTCTGAAAATCTTTAATATTTTTTCTGAAACGCTTTCTCTATTAAAGTAGTTGAGGACAAACGAATAAGCTGAGACCTTTAACTCAAAAATCAATCTTTCTTATTTTTGACTAGTAACGAATGAAATTTTACCAACACATTTGTCATATTTTTCTGATTCAAATGATACCAAAACACGATAAAATTTGGAGCATATATGCTTACTTAATACATGATAACAAGTAATAAATAAATACATAAATATAATCCAAATATTTCGCGAGTCGCTCCCGAAAAAAGCACAATGCTGCAAAACACGTTATCCCGCTTGCAATTTTGTTGCCAAGAGTCGCTCGCGAAAATTGCACCTTATTGCAAAACACGTTATCGCGCTTGCAACTTCGTTGCTAAGAGTCGCTCCCGGAAAAAGCACATTGCTGCAAACGCGTTACAGGTTTGCAACTTTGTTGCCGAAAGTCGCTCCCGAAACTTGCACATTGTTGCAAACGCGTTCTGGGTTTGCAACTTTGTTGTCCACGAAAATCGCACATTGTTGCACGATGCCCCGTTTTGCAACAATGTGCAATTTTCGGGAGCTGCTTTCGGAAACAAAGTTGCAAAGGGGTCACCGCGTTTGCAATTTTGTTGCCGAAAGTCGCTCCCGAAGATTGCACATTGTTGCAAAGGGGTAACCGCGTTTGCAACTTTGTTGCCGAAAGTCGCTCCCGAAAATTGCACATTGTTGCAAACGCGTTCTCGGTTTGCAACTTTGTTGTCTCGAAAATTGGCACATTGTTGCACGGCGCCCCGTTTTGCAACAATGTGCAATTCTCGGGAGCTGCTTACGGCAACAAAGTTGCAAACCCGATTATTCTTTTGCAACTTTGTAGCCGAAAATCGCTCCCGAAAATCGCACATTGTTGCAAACGCGTTCTGGGTTTGCAACTTTGTTGTCCACGAAAATCGCACATTGTTGCACGACGCCCCGTTTTGCAACAATGTGCAATTCTCGGGAGCTGCTTACGGCAACAAAGTTGCAAACCCGATTATTCTTTTGCAACTTTGTTGCCGAAGGTCGCTCCCGAAAATAGTTGCAAAACGGGGCGTCGTGCAACAATGTGCGATTTTCGTGGTCAACAAAGTTGCAAACCCAGAACACGTTTGCAACAATGTGCAAGTTTCGGGAGCGAATCGCGGCAACAAAGTTGCAAAAGAGTAATCGCGTTAGCAACTTTGTTGCCGAGAGATGCTCCCGAAAATTGCACAATGTTGCAAAACGGGGCGCCGTGCAACAATGTGCAAATTTTCAAGACAACAAAGTTGCAAACCGAGAACGCGTTTGCAACAATGTGCTTTTTTCGGGAGCGACTCGTGGCAATAAAGTTGCAAACCCGGTTACGCGTTTGCAACAATGTGCAATTTTCGGGAGCTGCTTACGAAAACAAAGTTGCAAAGGGGTAACCGCGTTTGCAACTTTGTTGCCGCGAGTCGCTCCCGAAAATTGCACAATGTTGCAAAACGGGGCGTCGTGCAACAATGTGCAATTTTCGGGAGCGACTCGCGGCAACAAAGTTGCAAACCCGGTTACGCGTTTGCAACAATGTGCAATTTTCGGGAGCGACTCGCGGCAACAAAGTTGTAAACGGGGTAACGCGTTTTGTTGTATGCAGTACTTTGTACGCAAAACATTGCCACAAGCATTTACTTGAACACTTGTGTTCAAATGAAGAAGTGCTAAGCCACATTTTCAACTTATTCATCTATGGATAATGCAGCTTGTACGAAAGCATCTGTATGGAAAATATATGCATTAACCGTGTTCCTGATTATGTCGCTGATTTTAGAAGGGACACTCGGCAGAAATTTAAGGGAGGTCTCAAATAAACGTGGTGTAAAAGAGAGCAAAAATCGACGTAGGGATGAAGCTGTTATTACACGCGATGTAATAAATTCTCGTATAAATCGAAAATAACGGGTGGGTATTTATTACGAAAATCGACTCTAAATTTAATTAAGACGGTATACTATTAAGGCACTCTAATAACGGGTGGGCATTCTGCACGAGTAGTGGCACACTCGGCAATCGAATTCGGATTTGGACTCAAAATTTTCACGCACACTTCTTGGCCTTGACTTAGCAATATCTACAAAATGTGGGTGACTGTGAAATGGGCGCACGCGAAATGTATACGAAACGCGATTTATTTAAATTTTGTTTAATAGTGGAAACTGAATTTAAATAGAATACGCGTAAAAAGTTGAGAAAGTATGAAATAAACAAATATAAAGTATAAAGAAAGCAAAAAAAAAAAAAAGAAACCGCGAGAATTCATATCTTTCTCGATTCTATGATATGAGTTCTTGATCAAATATACGACGATAATTGGAGGGAAGTAATCGGGAAAAAATTAGATAGAAAGCGGACTAGGGATGAAGCTATTACAATACGCGATGCAATGATTATATTATAGTATTGATCCAAGTTAAAGAAATTCTCATATGTATTCCGGAAATAGATTATTAATTACGATAAACTAGTTCGACGTTTTAATTAAGGGTGGGTATACTGCACGAGTATTGTGGTACTCGTAGCAGTCAAGTTCGTTTACGAACTAGGGGCAATTCAGCTCCTATTTGAGCTCAGAACATTCAACAACAAACTACTTAACCAAACACCGAAAAAATACCATTTGTGCAACTCACTGTTTGCAGATGAAACATTTGGACACTGTAATTCCTTGCAAACAGCTGGGCAGTACAATTTCTCGTCTACCTTTGAATATTAGTTTAGAAAATAACTAGTGACAAAACCAATTGAAAATTATCTCCTCAATAGCGGAGAAAAAATTAGAAAAATTAAAAAATATTTCTAAATTAGTTTCAATAGCTACAAGAGAAGTATTACATATTATTGATTAATAACAATAGCAGAAATTATGAAATTCTTCATTGGATATTTTATAATTAAAAGCAAATAGATCAACTTCAAATGCAAGAAATAGGAAGTGATAAATTAAAGGACAAATGAGTTCGCGAAACATCGACGCTTCCTTATACATACTATACATATAGGGTCAACGACCTCTCCTCAAAGACGCTAGCGAAGACGTCAGCAAGAGCAGGAGAACTTCAGTAATTATCCTTAAAGAATTTCATTTTTCTATTATAATACCCTATAATTTATTAACTTTTACAATTTCATTATAAATTCATATTCTCGACAATTTGTCGAGACACTACACACACTATATATTATAATTTATACATTTTTAGATGCAACTTTCTTCAATAAAAAAGCTACATTTTAACGTTCTCATTACTTACTCGTGGTTAAATTACGTTAGTAACGATTGAAAATCAGGTTGAGAATAACCGTAGTAAAGGTAAAATTATTATCTCAAATAATTTCTAACATAAATCAGAAGTTTATTTAATATTTGCTTCTCGTAATACCATGAAACAATTTATATCGTACATTTTCTCTGTTTGTACGAAATCTATAGTTAGTAATAATTAAAAATCAGGTTGATCTGTGGTCATCGAATGCAAAATAAACATAGTGAAGGTAAGATCATTATGTTAAATAACTTTTTCACATAAATCAAACGTTTCTTTCTTGTAACACCGTTAAATAATTTATATTATAGATTTTCTCTATTTACACTAAATTTACAATTCTATTTACACATTATCATAGTTATATCTGTACACATTTTGCTGCACCGCGTTATTTTCTCTGTGAATTCTGTAATTTTATTATTAGAACACATTTGAGTATCAAATACATAAACAAATTTCTTACAAACACTGTAACTTAATTCTTACAAATTTGAACTTATTTTTAAGTATAAATATGTTTCTCCCCATTTAATTACATACATAAATATGCTTCCTTAACGAGTTTATTTTATATAACCTTAAAGAACAAGAAATTACAATTTTAAATCCTACTCTTACATATCAAAGCGTGAGCTAAAAAAAAAAAAAGTACCGAAACATTCCCAAACAAGTCCTGAATGTGCTACAACTCGGTCACAACGAGCGTTTTACGTTCGACTGGCCAGTAGTCAAAGGGTTAATTTTCTCTCCCTACAAAAGATGCAGAAAAAAAAAAAGGGAAAAAACCACTTCGACCAACTCAAATACTTGTATCTACTACGTTAACCCTTTCATTGCTATTGGCGTTTTGAAAATTTGCTCGAGCTGTACTGTTGGTGCCTTTCGGTACACTTCCACCTTAATTCAGTAGTTACACTCGCGGCAAAAAGTTTCAGACTACCTGGCAATTTACACTAATATTGAATCTGCTAACTAATTCTTTACACATTTAAAATTGACGTTGTGGAGATCAATAGCAGTCTACACTTCGTTCCGATTGATCTGAGTAATGAAAAATTCGTTAAAAAATTCTGAAATTCGTAAAATTTTACACTTAAACTTTAATACTAAACTTTTTTTCTCCTGTAGTACAATTTTATTCTTAACGTTAATTTAATTAATCTTAACACTAGGTTTACGGGACGCGTCATTTTGACGCATTTCGAATTTCGCTAAGAAAATTAGGGAAACCGTTTTCATTTCTCTCCTACCACTTATGCTTATTATAAATTTTATAGAAATATATCGTTCATATTATCATACATTTATAAGTTAACAGTGTATAATATGTTGTTTTTAAAGAAAATACGCGGTTTCATTCACACGTATCTGTAGAGACATCGTAAACTTAGTGTTAATTTAACAAACCGAATTTCAAAACGGCACGACAGAAACGATAAAAATTTACCGTCTGCGGCACACGTTACGTATTGAAATCCTGCCGCAGCGAAGAAGTGGATTAAAGACCATGCACAAGTGGATTTCTTTCTCAATTTTCGTCGGCATTCAGCGGGACGTTCAATCGTCTCGTTAAGCTCGCGCCAGCTCGCTTGCAATGGTAACGTGCACGCAACTATTCCGCGAGATTCCGTTATCCGCCATTAATCCCGAAGCCACGGTGCCGATTGATTTATATCGTAATCGCGGCGGTGTACGATTTCACGACGTGAAGAAAAATACTCGTTCGGTCCCCTCGTACGATCCGTGACGCTCGAGCGCCGGTAATCATCATTATCGCGTCGCGTAATCTGAACGCCGGAGCCTTTCCCATCAGATATGTACGTAGACGAAATCGTGTACATACACGTGAACGAGGGGAAAAAAGAAAAACTCTTGGTTCCATGCAGGTACAGCGATAATCCGAGATTACAGGGAAATCAGCGCGATCATAGTCATAAGTGATTCCAAGGTTTCTTCGTTCGAACAGGGACACGCCTTTCGATACTATCACTTTGCGTCTTTTTTTTTTTTTTTGTTATTTACTCTTTATGCGTATTTTTCTGACTTTGTATCGAGTAAACGTGGATTGAAAAGTGTTTGCTGGTAAATAGAAGTCGTAGGTGTGGTTCAACACGTTCTGTACGGAAGGAGAATTACAGGAATTGTAGATTTTTTGCGGAACTTTGAAACGAAGTTAAACAATGGTATTAAAATGTTTAATTGTAGAAATATGTCGATTGAATTCTTGACACTTTAATATTCGTTTGCACGTATCTTGCATGAATATTATTTTCTGTTTGATGAGATTACTATTTCTGAAAATTGTGTGGTAATGGCTTAAAGACAGATATCCGTACTTAAGGATTGATAATTACTATGTCCGAAATATGTTCGTGAGTTAAGTTACTGATACATATGGCGTTAATTAAATCAGTTTCTTTGTTGGTAGAATTGAAATAGGTACTTTAGATGTAGAAACATTGTAGACTAGAGATAATGATGGTTAATATTCTAGATTGACGATTTATAACTAGCTCCAATGGTAAAGTATTTATATTCGATGGTCATTCCCCAAATGCAGCTTAAACTATATTAAAATCCCAGTTTAATGTTATTACTAAAATAATTTCGTTATCTTTCAATAGCAACGCTGTTAGAGCTTCTTTTAATAAAGTAAAATTAACGAGTTTGTAAACCCACTTTTAGAGAATTATTCAGTTCCCAACACTGTGTAAAATATTCCCCCGACTTTATAAATTCCTAGATCTCGTTTAACTCTAAAGTAATTATAATAGAATCTAAATTGTGTGTTCTAGATTACTGTACACTCTTATTGAAACAAATACCCTAACTCAAACTTATCCACAACCAAACTTCACATTCAACATTCATCAATAATATCTCAAAATACCCAATTCACAATTTCCACAAACAAACAAAAATCCCTAGCCTTCTAAAATACCCGAAAAACTACTCAAACCTCACAAATGAATTAAAACAAACACTCAAACCTCTTCACAACCACACTTCATCAACATTCAACAATAACATCCCAAAAGTATCCAATTCCCGCTAACAAAAAAATCCCTAGCCTCCCAAAATACCCGAAAAAACTACTCGAATAAAAAAGAAGAAAATACGCGTAGACGAAGCTGTTTAGTTTTCCCTTCAAAGTAATGTCGAGCATCGTAAATCTTGTCGGGGAACGATTGCAAAATCAAAAAAAAAAAAAAAAAAAAAAAAAAAAAGATAAAAGACACCCTATAATGTATAACGCTGTACCGATAAAGAGGGGCTAACACGAGGCTTTCGATGTTTTTCTCCCGGCGTCGCGACGCAGGAGAGCGACGGTGGTTGCGATGGTAGCGACGCCGAGATGATCGGTAATGGGAGACGCGGAGGCGGAACGGAAAGGGATCGCGATATGGAGGAGGATGAGGACGAAGGAAGGGAGGAAAGGAGCTCAGAGGGTGGAGGTGGTGGAGGTTTCGGTGGTTGGAGATCCCACTTACTCGGTGGGCTAACTCAACGTGTCAAATCCTGGTACTGGGGCGCCAGGCCCCTCGTAAGTTTTCTATCAAACGAACCACAACACACAAAACGTCTACCACGCACAGATACTTCTCCTTTTTTCTATTTCTTCTTCTCTTTAATTTCCCCTTTTTTTTTTCTTCAATTTTAATTCTCTTTCGTTCTTTCTGATTTTCTTTTCTCGTACTTATTTAACACTCGGTAGGCAAACCGACGAGTCGTTTATCTTTCCAAATCTAATTGTTTTTTTTTCTTAGTGTTCTAGGCGTTCAGAAGATCTGGAAAAATTCTGAGATACTTATCAAAGTCTCTGTTATATCGTACAATTTTTCGTTACGTCAAATGTTTCAAACTTTTTGCAATAAAAATACAAATTCGTCGCGAGGAAATGTTGTTGCCTACAGAGGGTTAAAATTATTTGTCCTTTTTTCTCTCGTTTCTTTTCACGTTTCATTCGACGTCACGCGAAATTCAGAAGCTTCGAACCGTCCGGAATGAACCGTTGAACCGTGTTCACACTATACTCGAGGAGTTTCCTTGAAACTTAAACGGCCACCTTAACGAACCTCGAGTGCGTTTTAAAAGCCTCGGAGCGTTAAAATCTCCAGACTAATGCAAATTTGCAAGTTTCCGTGCTTCTGCCACGTAGATTTTTAAATTTTCCGAGGCTTTTAAGGCTCTTACGACTCTTTGGCGGAAAATTTGAGATTCTCGTCGAGATTTGTGCATGATTTTTTTCTTCCTCGCGATTCGAAGCTTCGAATACGATGAAGAGAGACAGACTGCCCGTTACATGTTTTGTGAAATGGTGAGAAGGAAGGAATTCTCTCTTTTTCTTCAAATTTCCTATCTTTTCTACTTTTTTTTTCTTTTTTGTCTCCAAGGGCGGAAAATAAACCGAGAGCTATTTCTAAACGTTTCCTAATTCTTTAAGTGTTCACGACCGAAGAATAATTTAACATCGTGAGTAAAATAAATTTTCTGAAATTTTTGGTCGAGAATGTTTCGAATTTATCCATCGGTAGCCTCGTTCTTCTAGATCTAACGATAGATAAATAGAATAGCGATGAATTTTCGTTAGAATTAAAGAAATTTCGATAGAAGGTAGTTAGACAATAGTTAGACGAACCGCGGAGCTTATCTGATAAACGTCTCCAAATATTTCAGTTTTCGACAGGTAATAATGGAAAGTTCCAACAGAATTGTCGAGCGAACAGCCTCGAAACTTTAATACTTTGCCCGAGCACACGTTCACCCTGACAAAACGAAACTTTTCCAACAATTTGCAAGATGTGTAATAACGAAGTTTGTGTATTATAAAGTCAAGAAACTACTTCGATTTTAAATACGAAATTTTCTCAAGCAATTAAAGAAAAACAGATATAAAAATTTCGTAATTTTCCAGTCGTAATTTCCAGTAATCTTTGTGTAACAATATTAAAAAAATTGCAATAGAAAAAGGTATTTTTCTTATAGGAAATATACGTGATGGGTAAATCATTTTCAATTCCATTTTGAAGTGAAACAATGTTATCTTAATTTGATCATCTAATTTTCGAGCCATCGGATACGATCATCCCCTTTGGCATGAAATTTCTCTTACAATTAGATCTCTGTCCTTTTTCTTTCTCTTCCACATTAACATATATATCTGTCTGTCTATTTCTATTTACTTCCTTCTCTCTTTCTCTCTGTATTCACCAAAAATCAACTTCCTTTTTTGCTCTTAGAGTTAGTCGAATTTAGTCGAAATAGCGATAGGTGTGTACGTGTTTTTTCTTAGATGTCTTGCACATGCTACTTTCGATTTGTCCTTAACTATATTCAACGCACGACTACTATAATAGAAATAATTCTGGCGTGTATGTATAATTACGACAGTATACTTTAACAGATCACATTCTGTGTAATTATATGCACACGTTGGAATATATGTCAAAGTGTATTTTACATAGATGTCTTGGCATGCACGATCACTTTACTCACATCGAAAAAGAAAAAAAAAAAAGAAAGATATGAAAAGAAAAATACAGTATAGCGATAGTCGCGATTCTCTTTTCTTTCGTTTAGAACATTGGCTCGTAGAGGTAAAAATCGTGTGGTAAAAATGTAGAGAATAATATAGATGTTCGTTTCATCCTATTCGATTACCGTAGAGACCGTGTATTAGCGATTAGAAACGTGCAATCGGATCCTCCGTGATCGTAGACGACCGATAGAATGACACGGTAGAGTTCACCAAAGAGGAACTCGTAGGATGAAAGTCTCGATCGGTAATAGGACGCCATCGATGACGGTAAATCAGCAGAGAAAGCGTGGACAGGAGTTTTCACCGAACAAGGAAACCTGGGTGAGACCGGAAAATCAATGAAAGGCTCACCGATGTGTTCTTTTTAATTGGACGTTGATCATTTATTAATCGTTCTGTTTCGATTTTTAGTTTTTCTCGAATTTTTACATTAATACTCTGTCATTCATAAGTATTCGTTGATTTTTTTTTCAGTTCGATTATTAAAAATTTACTCGTTGCAGATTTTCGAGGTAAAATTGTTCTGGAATTTTTGTATCGATACTGTATCACTTTATTCGTCGAGTTTTGTTTTAATTTGTGCGATTATTAAAAATTTACAAATTTTCGAGATAAAATTGTTCAAAGGAAGGTAAATATTTGTGAGAGATAGTATAAATACATTTTCCTTTTCTCCTTATCGTGGAATAATTATTGGACGTTTATTATAAATTTTCAGTTTGTTTGTTCTTGTTAACACGTTGACTGCCCAGAGTTTCGTGTTTCACGCCGCAATTGAATACTCCCGGAGTCTCGTTTTATTTGTATTATTTATAAGGAAAATTATTAGCCGTTTGTGAAATTATATTTTACCTAAAATATTTGTGGAATTATTTAGCTCGACGGGATGAACCTTTTCTTACAAAAAAATAAAATAATCGTATTAAAATTAAGAAGAAATATTCACCATCATTCAGGATCGAATAAATCTTAATTTTTCCAATTACAGTTACATACATTTAATATACACTTTACATTATTACTCAATTAATTACCTAATTCAGAATTACATTCTTTTTATTTTTTCCATTTATAATCGCATACACTTGAAGTAGGCACATTTTATTCCACATTTTTATCTAGTTATTTGTGTTATTTAAAATCACATACGTGTCACTGTTTATTATCCACATTTTCACGTTATTCAGAATTTCAGTTCAACGATGTTAAAAATACTGCAAAAAATTTCTATCCTAAAAGAATTCTTAAGCGAACGACAATCAGTTCGACAACAATAGTTTCAATTCTTTGAATACTTTTTAAAACTGCACGCAAGCAATATTGGAAACAAAATATGGACGATATTATTTGCAGTATCTTTGAAGTAAAAAATAATACAAACAGTATTGAAAAAAAGAATATGGACAATAATGTTTGCAGACTCCCTTTAAAATCGAAATTTACGTACAATTAATATAAAAAATGTACATACTGGCAATATTATTGATCACACGGAGGCGTCTTTGAAGTGACAAATGGCCGTCGCGGCAGTCGGCGTGTTAATTTTCGATTATTTCGGACACACAGCGATCCAGATGAATTCGGTTCGATCTGGCCCGGGTAGGCGGAGAAATTCGCGAAGAAACGCTCGATCTCGTCGCACGTCCGCGAAACACTTTCACCGATTCACGGTTTCTCCGCGAAACTCGCCTCGCGAACTCGCTTCGATTTCCACGCTTGTCAACCGTGACCTACGGACCCGAGCCGCCAAAACGTCCATGCTAATTAATAGAAATTCGACTCGCGCGGATTAAGAGAATTCCGAAAGGCCGTCGATCAGATCTAGGAGATCCAGAAACTCGCAACGAGAACCGATCGGGACCGTTCAACGAGGGCATTAACATTCGAGAGACCCGCGAGTCGACTCGCCTCTTATACAAGGTGTGCAAGTAATTGTGATATGACTTGAAAAAGAAATTGTGATTCCACGAGAAAAAAGACATTTTTGGAAGACAAGATTTCCTTTTCGAATAAAAAAATATCACTCTGGAGAAACTAAATTTTTAACTACTGCGCCACGATTTCTGGGACACCCTGTATAGAAGAGGGGAGAAATAACGGAGTTTGCCCGGGAAACAGAATTTTCGCGAAATAGTCGAATTTTAGGAAATTTTGGAAAAGGTTCGTAGTTACTAATATCGAGAAGTTCCACGAGGAATTTAGACGATCATGATCATAAATGAAAAAAAAAACAGTATCATACATTTGTCTCATGGTTTATCGTTCTTTTTCTCGCACGTCACAGTTCTGTGAAATTGCGAAGTTTTTTTGGTTAGAAGAAAAAAAAAAAGATGATCGTGCAATTTCTGCGACACGTAAGTTCGATTGGAATGAATTTCAAAGATTGAAATAATCGCGACAAACACCACCACTACCACCACCACCACTCTGTCCGAGCACCACCAAACACCCAACTGCTACCAGCCTATCAGCAAGCATGAAACTTAATTTTTTAATATACTCTTGTGATACCTATATCGATTATAATATACAGAGTGTCTCACCAATTCTACCCCCTTTAAATATCTCCGTTATTTCAAGTGACAAGGGAGAAACATTACTCGCGAAAGTTTTACGATTGCAAGAAAGACATATCGTGGTTGCGATAGTTTTCTTTTGCAGACGGAGGTCAATTATATTCTTCAAATGGAATTTTCCATTTTTCATAGTCAAGTTAGATTGAATAGCGAATCTCCAGTGCAAAGGTATTAAGGTACGTTTATCTTGAAATTCCTGAGATATCACTTTCTGAAATATCATTTTCCCGAGATTTCCTCGAGTACTATTCTGTCTCTCGGATATTATTTCCCTTGCGAGAAATTGTTTTCTTGAAAAATTTGGTGTATAGGGAAACACATCGCACGATATAACGCGAAAGAGTTACTGAAACGATAATACATTTCAATGATTACAAATACAATCGTTGAAAGTATATTTCACAATGAAAATAATAAGGTGGACAAAGTCGAGTATCTCAGGTATAGTGAATTTTAGATTAGGTCTTAAATGTACCTCGGTACATACGTATATGTATACTTTTATACTCAGAATTCTACGAATTCGTTAATCCATCTAATTTGACTATAAAAGAATTGCCCTCCATATCTCCCCAAACTATCGCCGCCATGTTGTCTCTTTCTTGCAACCGTACAACTCTTGTAAGTAATGTTTTCCCTTACTACTCGAAACAACGGAGATATTTCAGGTGAACAGTGTTGGTGGGGCATCTTGTATGCATATACATATATATATATTTTTTTCATTCGCACTCACGTTTCTACACGATGTTGTGTATTACGATATGCATATAGGTAACCGGGAGAGATGTGCACCGTTGTGGAGAAGCGAAGCCCGGTAGGCATTGGAAGTTGGCTGCAGTTTGAGCACCGAGACGAATTTAGCGAAATTTGCAAACGAATTTCTTTCCGATAATCGCGATTATCCTGAGAATGCTGTAAGACACTGAATTACAAAATGATCTATAGTTGCCTGAGGATCGTCTCTCAGTTGACTCGAGAAAAATTCTGTTAACCTAAACGTAACAATTTAAGATTAACACTTTGCACGAACAACGGAGCAATCTGAAACGAGAAATTTCCTATATCGTCTGACGTGAAAGTGCAAAGTGGTAGCGGCGAATATCGAGACACGTTTAACGACAAAGTCTTCATGTCGCTGCTTCTAATCAAGACAGAACAGCGAACATTCTCGTGTAACCAACTTTGCAGACTACCAGAACTCCCTTCGACTACAGCGTGCACACGAACTCGTCAGCATCAGCCTCCTTAGCTCTTGTGTGCTGTCATCGTGCGTGTTCGGAGTGACTTTGACGGACTTTGTGACGGCGGCCGTGTTTCAAAGCTAGACTAAATCCGAGGAAAAGGAAGAACATTTTTTAACTCGAAAATCATATACCGTATTTCTCTGAGACCTTTCGCATGTTAAAAGTGAAGTTGAAAAAGAGAAGAAACGTAGAAAATATCTTCATCGACGAGAATTTTCTTGGAAATTCCAAGTATTGGACGAGTAACGGTGGCTGTCACAATACCGCAAGGTCGACCAAAAGCCAGATCAGGCGTGCAATTTCCCATAAAATGTAGCTCTGCCCGTTTCAGGAACTCGCGCACAAGCTCTCACGGAGCTTTGATATGCAGGAAGCGCAACTTCTTGAGGAGGGCGGCTCTGGTGGCGCGGCAGCTGGGGCTGGAGGTGCCGGTGGACCACCTAGAAGGCATCACAGTGCTCAAAGACTGGCTAGAAGCGAACTATCCGAGAGAAGAGAGGAAGATGGTGCGTTGGTGGTACCTGATCATCAGGGTAACCTGAGGATCACCGTGAAGAAGACCAAGTCGATTTTGGGGATTGCCATTGAAGGTGGTGCTAACACCAAGCATCCGCTGCCCAGGATCATTAATATACATGTAAGTTTATGATTTATCGATTTATTCACGCGTTTCGTGTTACCGGAAAGATACCAGTTCTGGTCAAATTTGGTAACTGTAGGATCGCCAGCGTTTCTTGAGAAACGAACGGCGAGGGCAATGAAAGCTCGGGTAGGGAACAGATCCTATTCGCGAGGTCTCGACGAAGCGCGTTAGTTTCAACCCTTTCACAGTCTAACAATATTATGAATTACGGTAAAAAGGAATTTAGATTTTACGCGTATCTTTTTAACGGGCACGCCGTGAGTGATCATTTTTAAAACACGTAGTTATTTCTTTCTAACTTCCCTCTTAAGAGTCTCTCTCAGGATAAACTGTCGAAGGGTTAAGTTAGTTTTAAGCGTTACAGGAAAAAGCCAAAGGCAAGGGTGTGGAACAAGTATCGGTGTGGGGTAAGATTTGGAAGAGAGGAGACTTTGGGTTGAAAGCGTGGAAAGAAAGATTGTGTGTGGAAACAGCGTGGTTTATAGTTAACGTAGACACTTAGTTTTTGTTTCATTTCTTGCCGAACCTCAATCACAGGTCCAAGAAAATCCCACGTAACGAAAGTAACGGATTGAAAAAATTATATCGTTAATAAAACTAGAGGTAATTACTTGGAAAGCGGACGACATAAATGTATGTTGTAAAAATCAACATTTTAACACGTTAAGCACCAAGCCTGTTTTGCCTTCCTTTCCGTTTAGCCCGCGATATCCGATTTTACCGATATGCTGGCGGCCGGAGATCTGTGTAAGGTTGCGATAAGACTGCGTGTGTTTTATAATTCTCGTTAAAATTTTTTTTTGGTAACAAGTAATATTTAGGTGCATTTTTTTATGATCTCTAAATTATTTAAAATTTATTTAGTTCGGACTGACGCGGTCCGAACGAAAAGTATACTGTCAGTCACCGGCGACTGACATAGCGCTCAACGTGTTAAACAACTTTTTCCTATATACCAGACTCTCTTAATTTTGTAATATAAAATAGGAACTTTCATTTTATACTATTTAGAGTCCTGCAGCCCTTCTGATCGAGTCGGCACAGAAAATTATTGATTGCGAATTGAATTCACTAAAGCCCGATCGTGATACGCACGAAAGTGGATTAAAACGTCGAGAATTCAACTCACCGAAGTATTTCCATTGAAATTATACTTCGATATAATTATTAATTTAATACGATTCCTATTGAAATATTTCAGTGAGTTGAGTTCTTCACATTTTTATCTACTTTTGTGCGTATTTTGTTTGGGCTTCGAATCCAATAGTACTCCTTTTCGCCTAATGGAAGTTCCATTTGTAAAAAAAAAAAAAAAGTATCGTATACCATTGATGGTACGCGCTGAATTTTCCATTCAGGCCTTTTGATACTTTGAGAAATCATGCATATATAGAGTGGTTACCACATCGTGCACTATATTCTACAGTAATTCTGGATGTTTCTATTTAATTGTAATTTATTTAAGTAAAAACTAATTTGCTTCGTTCTATACTGCATTTTCTTTATTTCGAGACTAAAAATGGAAATTTGGCAAGAAACGTGTTAATTTCATTAACTGGAATATTTTTAGGTGTACATTCACATTTTAACCGTTTCGTTACCAAGGATAACTAGTCTTTCTTCAAAGTTTCGGAATATTCGTTTGCTAAATTATGTGTACTTACACATAAAATTTTATAAGGAACATAAGACTATTTCGAAGCACTCTAACAACTTTCTAAATGACATTCACTATTTTTTATCAAATTCGTTGTCTTTTAACTTTCAACACATGTCGAAATGATTCAATACTCAAATATCATATTCACACTTGGCAACAAAGTGAATACTAACTTACAATAATTTCAATTCCCCTTCTCACATGTATAAACAACAAAAAGTCACTAATTTGTAAATTCGATAACTTGCAAAAATACGAACTTTGCGTAACAAAAGGGTTAAACAAGTTCTTTACATAAAATCGTTACACACGTACAAAGTGCTTATCATTATGATATAATACATTCACAGGACAATGGAGCAGCGTTCGAGGCAGGTGGTCTCGAGGTCGGTCAGCTGATCCTAGAAGTGGACGGTCACAAAGTCGAAGGTAATTTCGCTGCAGTTCGCCCATCGAGGCGAGTCAGTAGAGATAAACAAACGCACGTGGTCGAGACAGGAGAGTATTCACAACCTTCAGACACTGTAACACTAAATCCGAGAAATCGAAACAAACCCTAAGATCGACCCATGTAAATTTCCTCCTGAACTATCGTTCGTCAATCGACAGTTGCTTAGCACGCGAATCTTTTGTTTACCTCTACTGACTCGACTCGTTGAACTAATACTAAGAGTACTAATGTACCATATTGAATCTGTTCACCAGGTCTCCATCATCAGGAGGTAGCAAGACTGATCGCCGAATCATTCGCGAGACGCGATCGCAACGAGATCGAGTTCCTGGTTGTCGAGGCGAAGAAGAGCAACTTAGAGCCGAAACCTACGGCTCTGATATTCTTGGAAGCGTAGCAGGAATCTCCCACCTCCGAGCCGGAACCACCATAGCCCAAAATGGCCAGAGCTCGACCCCTGACACACTTTGAGCCCCGTCGACGTTGAATCGTCGACGATAGAAGCTGAAGAGACTGTGATAGAAGAAGTAAGAAAGGAATCGTGAAAAGCTCGTGCATCGGTGAAACACCAAGAAGACGGCTGGAAATAATGAGAAACGAGCTTATTATTACTCTTCATCTTCAGCAAAACGCTCTCGATTTCATGGTCGAGCTCTTAGTCAGGTGCTAATTGAACCTGGCCCTGGTGGTGGGATTTTTCTACGAGAAATAATCACGCGAAACGAAAGGAAGATACGAGAAGATGTGTTAGGCGATGAGGAAATCTCGATTAGCGAGTCAATGGGATGAAAATTTGTACGACTGTCCTCGTTGTTTACCGGTTGAAGATAACGCTAGCAAATGTCGTAGCTTTGTATCTTTCGAGCTTCGACAATGCAAGAAGAATGGTGACGATGCAATGAGGAATAAAAAAGGAAGAAATTGGAGGAAGGATCAGATGGAGGGAAGAGTAATGGGAGTACAAAGAGGTATGAATGAATGAAATATGATGTAAGAGACGCTATTGATGATAGACACTTTGTCAGTGTGAGGATAAAAAAAAAAAATATGTTGAAGAAGGAAGAGGGGTTGTTTGTGCCAAAACTAATAGGGATTGTTTCGTGTATACTAATTATGATATACTCTTAATGTTAACCAGATTTAATCAGAGACTCTATTGAGAGGGAAGTGGGAATTTATGGGATCCTAAATGACGAACTTGTGCTAACGTTGCATAATGTTGGTGTTACGCGAACGCTCGTCTTATGGATAATATAAGGGAAAAATACAGACACAATCACGGATGAGGGTTCTCACGTGCGAGAAAAGTACGTGCTTGGATACGAAGCACGTCGCGACTACGTGAGATACGGAGATTCACTGTTGACTAATGCGTTATCGGAGATCCTGACTTTAGTGTCATCGATCGGGGTTTTTGTTGATCGAGTTCCTCGATAGTTTGAGTTACTGTAGTATCGTGGTTGTATAATAATTGGTGTTGTTAAATAGCGATAAAAATGTTTGGTAAATGTTTATTAAATGTTTGGTAAATTATTATTTCGAAATGAGGTTTCTCCTATATAGGGACTGCTTTCCTGTTTGTTCGAGGCTTTCGTTTTAAAATTGAAAAATTCGAAAATGATGAAAACTCGAAAATTCGGATATTCAGTAATTCGGAAATTATGAAAACTCAAAAATTCGGATATTCAGTAATTCGGAAATTCGAAGATTTGAAAATGATGAAAACTCGAAAATTCGGATATTCAGTAATTCGGAAATTCGAGAATTCGAAGATTTGAAAAGCATTGAAAACTCGAAAATTCGGATATTCGTTAATTCGAGAATTCGGAAATTATGAAAACTCGAAAATTCGGATATTCAGTAATTCGGAAATTCGAAGATTTGAAAATGATGAAAACTCGAAAATTCGGATATTCGTTAATTCGAGAATTCGGAAATTATGAAAACTCGAAAATTCGGATATTCAGTAATTCGGAATTTCGGAAATTTGAAAACTATGAAAACTCAGAACTTCGGATTCTCGTTAATTCGAAAATTTGGAAATTTCAGATATCGAAAATTTGAAAATTCGAATGCTTAAAATTTCAAGAAAGTAAGGCAGGAACATACTTTCCACAATTTCACCGACAATGAGTAACTTTCATTGAAGAGTTTCCAAAACCAATTTATCAGAGTCTCTTAGAGCCTTCGACTGCAGATTTTCAAAATTCTATTTTTGCACATAATCTACTTACACTATAAGCGTTCATATTAAAAAAAAAAAAAAGTCAAATAGTAATAAGAGCGGGGGACAAAATCGACGAAAGTCCCGAGCGACCGGAGTCCGCGACTAATACAGACTTATTATGGGAATTGTTGAGGCTTAAACAAAGTATGTTATATATACATATATACATATATATGTGTATATAGTATATGATAATATTATTGACTATCGTAGTGGAATTGCAAGGAAGAAAAAAAAAGGAAACTTGTACCCACCCGATCGGATCTCGAGCGCGCAGCGGACTTCCGGTTGCACTTGCGCGCTCTGGAGCCGCGTGGAGCGCGAAACCGAGAAAATGGAGACGATTCTCTACGAATATGCGAATATTTTCAAACAAGTTACATAAACATAGTGACCGCGTACTTAGCAATGGGCCTGATCGTTCGATTTTTCGAGTGATCGCGGACGATCTACGTGAGAAATAAGGGAAAATCGAAGAAATTGTCGTGGCCAAAAGAAACGTGAAAAAAAAAAAAAAAAGAATTCCATGCGAATCTGAGGTAAGTGTAAAAGAAACGAACGATCGTGAGAAATCGTAATCGTTTGTTTGCATAGTGGATATACGTGTAAATTGTTCAGGGACACGAAAGCGACGATTCTTTCCATTCGAACGAGCGCCATGCTTGAAAAACTCGAGGCCGTATTTTTCATATAATATACCAGAGAGACCTCGCGGTTTTTCACTCGCGTGGATCACGTCGTTTAGGCATTTTTTACGATGAATCATAGACAAGGTGGAAGCGAGATTTTCTAAACGGTGCGTTTGTATCTTTATTGTAATTATCCGATCTCTTTCGAGTTTCTTCAATCGTGGCGCTCGTTCGATCCTCGTTTCTAGACTTTCGTCGCTGTAAAAATCGGGAGAAAGAGGGGAAATTTGTAGGAATGTTAGAACAGCGGTTCCTGTTCATTCTTACCGATAATATTCTTTCGATTCTTCAAACTTTCCAACGAATACGAGAATTTCTTTTTCAATCATTCCTTCGTTCTATCTGTTCATTTTGTTATATGACAGAAAATTCCGTATTTTTTTCCCCTTGATTTGAAGAGCGAAAAATTACACGTGAAATTTCGTAGAAAATTTAGTTTCATTCGACGAACAAATGGAGGATCTCTTTTTAAGGAACTGCTTCGTTAGAGTCGACGAGCCGTTTCGCCAACTATTTATAATGTAATTGTTACCGCAATAATTACAATTTAAACGAGTAGTAGTTGCTAATTATCATTCGTGAGTATTAACGTAGCGACGTTGTTGTAAAAGTAAATGGTTATCGATACGTCTTGTTTAATATCTCTACCTGTTACCAGTTTAAATGTAATTTTACGATAGTAGTGTTAATACGTTGAATGTCGACGAGTCCACGAGCCCGTTCCATCGAATGTCGATGATCGTCCGCGATCGTGCTCGCTTTGAAAACAAAAAA
>NW_017100255.1:153562-156553 GCF_001263275.1 Habropoda laboriosa | reverse complement strand
GAGGCACCGACGATTCAAACATTTCGGTTTATCAATTTTTTCGTCGATTTCATTGAAACTTCGATGTTTTGCAATTTAGGAGTAGACAGAGAGCAATTTCATTTGACTGCAGCGTGAAAGAATTGTTTAATTTGTGGTTTAACGTCTTTGAGAAATTGAATCTATGTAGAATCTTGAATTGCGGTAAGAAAACAATCTATGCAAATCAGAGGGAATGAAATGTTCAAGCGTTAATGTTTATTAATTTTGCAAAGGTTTCATTGAAATTTCTACATTTTGCAGTTCAAACGTAGACGTGAAATATTAAGCGAAAATATCGAAGAAAATTGTTTAATTTGTGATTTAATATCTTGGATAAATTGAGCCTATAAAATGTTTATTTTCAACAAAAATAATCTATGCAAATCAGAGGGAATGAAATATTCGAACGTTCACGATTTCATGAAAAGTTTGATATTTTGCAATTTGAAATATTAAATTTTTGATTAAAATTTCTTTTGACTGCAGCATAAAAGAATTATTCAGTTTCTAATATATCTTTTGTGATTCAATATCTTCAATAAACGAGCACGCTATAGAATTTTAATTTACAATAAAAAATGATCTATGCAAATCAGAAGGGACGTAATATTCGAAATAATATTCTTTTCAATGTAATATCCTCTCTCACCCTAAATAGTATCTTTCAAAGAAAGGAAATGGAAAAAGTAGAATTTTTTGATCGTCGGTGTGCGGGCCAAGAGAGCACGTTTCGAAACGACGACGTTTTTTTTTTACCTGGACGCGTGTATAACGTAGTCCGGTAAATGTGCCAAAGAGAAAAACAGAAAAAACACAAAGAACAGCAGAAGAAGGAAAAGAAACAGAAGAAGAAGAGGAAGAGGAAGGAGAAAAAGAAGAGGAGGAAGAAGAAAAAGAAGAAGAAGAAGAGGAAGAAGAAAATGGAAAAGAAGAAGAGGAAGAAACAAACGTTAATCCTGCAATTCGAGCGCAGGAAAACTTGTAGATACAAAAGATATGGAAACTATCGCGAGTCGACTAACAAAAACGAAGAAGGAAACTACAAAAAGAAGAAGAAAAAGGAGAAGTTCGTGTTTCGTTGCTGGATGTGCACACTCGAGTTGTTTTCTTCGTTGTTGTTTCGTAGAGCATGGATGCAGTTGCACCGCTGTCACGAGCAAAGCCACAGAATAATGAATGAAACTGAAGAGAAACGGGCGAACAAGAGAAATGGAAAAGCAAGCTTTCCGGCCAAAAGCGACCAGACAAACAAAACTACAAAAAAAAAAAAATAAATAAAATAAAAGAATACCTCGTGTGCTAATATTTCTTCCTGTTTTCAAAACGAATTTTTCTAAAGGATACGTCGACGTCCCAATAATAGAAGCATTAAAACAGAGCTTGAAGAGAAGAAGAAGAAAGATGGGAGAGAAAATGAGGAGTAAGTTGAGAAATGGTCATCGAAATGTGGGACGCCAGAAAATAGAGTGGGAAGATGATATTTTTGTAAAAGCCTTCGAAGATCTCAGCTGACATATCCGACAATGCCTTACCGCTTACGAAGAAACGAGAACGAGAGAAAGGGGATAAGAAGAAGATGGAGAACGCTTCGTGGAGAAGAAAAACGTTCGATAATTTGAATTTCCTCGAATAGAAAAAAGAAAGAAAAAAAAACATTGATCAGCGTGCGTGGATGCACTGTACGACGCGAGAGAACAAACGCAGATTGGCTTTCTTGATCCTTCGATATTTCTAACGATCGAACACGCGGAGCGACGCTGATAATCTTTCTGGTTGAAGAGTTATGTAAAGCAGGAAAGTGGCAAAAACTGGTCCTATCTTATAAAAGGTTCTATATCGCGCTCAGTTCGAAATGGACAGCGCCACGTTTAATGTACTAAGTTCTCCGCTCGGTATATTCCTATTTTCTAAACTCGTCGATGTAGTCACGGCCAGGTAAATTGTACCGCGTGTAATATACTGAGAGGAAGAGAGTTTTCGTCCGGTGTTAACTCTACGTTAGTCTGGTGAATTTTTCTTACAGTATTAAATATTTATTTCGTCGAGACTTGACTTTAGAATGGTCCACAAGACGCTTCGCCATTCGGAGAATTGAACAAACTTTCTTCAGCACCTGAAAGAACAATTTTCGAACTCGTAAATGGGGAAGAAGGCCATTCTTTATTTTAATAATTGATAAATACAGAATGGTCCATAAGTCTCTTTTCTAGTGAGAAATTAAATCAACTTTTTTCAAAATCTGAAGGAAAGCTTTTCACACTCATAATGGAAAGAAGTTATTCAATTTATGAATGATAAAGCCACTTATGAGCCATCTTGTATAAATATTGCGCTGCCGTGAAACAAAAATTTTGAATATAGGAAAGATGGTAAAGCGACTCATGGACCATCCTACGTAAACATTGTATTTTCACATAAAAGCGACAAATTTGTGAAAATAACACAACGAAAATTAGAGCGTTAAGTTTGTTGACTCCACTAAACGAACCTAGGATTAAATTTTTCTTCTGATCGATAATACACAAAATATTCAGGTCGAATAAAATCTGTTGAATTCACTATGAATTGTTAGGTGGAAAAATACACCGATGGTCGAAGTTCAGTGGTGACAAAGTTGTAAATATAACAGAATAAGTTTGTCAGACTCCACTAGACTAACCTAGGATTAAACGTGTTTGTTTTCTGGTTGATAATAAACGATGCTTAAGTCGAATTCGTTATTAACTGTTCGTGGAGAAAACTGTGGAGATTTAGGGAGAAAAAGAAAAATACTTTCCTCCTTGTTGAGAAATAATACTTTCAACTAAAAGAGTTATCAGTAAGTGTCTCTCCATCGTCCAATTGCAAAAAACAGCTATATCGAATATACAGAGAGAATAAATGGAATATCATCGTTTAAAGACTGCCAAACTGTTGCAATTTACCTTCGAACGTTAACAGCTTCGTTATCTTGCACGATGTACGCTTCAC
>NW_017100255.1:124612-153538 GCF_001263275.1 Habropoda laboriosa | reverse complement strand
AAAAGAAGAGAAAACAGATTCGTCGCTAGCTATTTTTCCACACACACACACACACACACAATACATATGTACTGATATACACACATCAACAACACAAGTTCCCTTTACTCGCCGGCAGACGGAAGTTTCAAACATTTCAGGAAAAATACTGTCGCTCTCGATCGATCGCTTTCCAATTCTCGAAAAACACAAGCTATAGGAAGAGAAACGCGGATCCAGCGTATACTAAACGATGAAAAACCATTGTGATTCCCCTACGGTTTATCAGAAATATCGAATAAAATTTTCGCTACGTTAATGGAGTTAATCGAATCTCTGAATAATGATTAGTAAGTGAGTCCGTTTCGAAGGATGAAAGCGTTTCATGTACCGAAGAAAAAATATTGAAACCTGATTTCTACCGTGAAAATTAGATTGACCACCTTTCTCCGTTGAAAACTTTTCCCTCGTGGAAAATCGGTTTCCAATTCTCTTTTCTTCCGAACGAACGTTCGCGCCTGCCCTGGCGTTCAAGTCTCCGCGCGAGCCATGTGCTGGTCCGCTAAATAGTTAGTCATCTCAAGACGACGGTATTTATTTTTATGGTAAAAAATATTGAGAGAAAGTAATCAATTTTTTCGTGGCACTTGTGTGAATTACTGAACTTCAATTTAAACTTGATGATACATTGTGTTTTCGAGTTTTGAAAAAGGGTTAATAACCTTTGGTTATAACCTTCTTCGTTTATTTCTTCGTGAAATTTAGCACGCTTAATTATTTGCTCAAACTGGTCGGTGAATTCGATGCACAATTCTCGAGGAATGTTATTTAAATATGTAAAATTCGTCCTAGTAAATATTTCATATGTTTAAACGAAAAGACTTTGTTGCAAAATGGAGGCAGCTTCAAATTGATAAAATTGGGGTATTAATAATATTCAATGTAGAAGGAAATATTTTGAATAGATGCAAACTATTTTATTCCCTCCCACTTAATTTTTCTAAAATTACGCAGATTGGCATGGTTTTATAACGTAATAATGGATTTTTGTACAATTTGGTGCAGAAAGATGTCAACCTTAAATTTTGAAAATTCACCCCGCCACACAGAAAAGATAAAATACTAAATAATAAGATAAAGATTAAACGGATAAAATACTTTCAACGTATCGTTAAAATTATTTTTGTTATTTTCCCAAAAATTAGTCCTTTTGGAATGCTATATTAATATTGAAATTTTAATTGGGTGAAAATACTTCCAACACGTCGTTCAAATTATTCTCATTATTTCTCGAAAAATTAACACATTCGAAGCTGTCCCCCATTTTACTGCAAAGTCTTCAATTAATTCCTACCATTCACGTACTAATACTCCCACTCGGTAGACACTCGAGGAAACAATTAGTTTTTGATTTATCTTTATCGATTACACGTCGAAAGGGGGAGCAACAAATTACCTAGTCGCGATAGATCGTAGGTGTATCGACTAGGAGTAAACTGTAGACACGAGAGAGAGAGCACGTGGTGTCCACAACGATCAGACATTATCCAAATAAGTAGCGTTGGCTCTTACAGAAGCTGGAGAGCATGCGTTGTCGTGGAAGAGAAGATAAAGAACGTAATCTAACAGAGAGCGATTTATTTTTTCAACGACAAAAATCAAAGGAGAGAAAGAGACGAAAACCGAGACACGCAGAAGAGGGACCTACACTCGTAAATATGTACCAACGTTAAACCTGTTCAGCTTTCGCACGTTGCTTTTTCTCGATCGACCATGGACCCCGTGGGTGCAGGCGTGCATTTGAAATCGAATCTGCGGCAGGGTGATCGAGAGCGATCGATGAAAGGCGAGGCAGAGGAGAGAGGAAGCACGTGACTACTCTCGAGGAAACGAGACTTCCTTTTTCTTGCCACCTGATCGATGGTAATGGAGTAAAAGTCGATTGGTATTAGAGGCGAGAATGGCAACCTACGAGAATAGAATTAGATGTTCATTTATGAAATTGTGCATCGAGGTGAAAGGATTATTTGAGAGAGACGGAAAGTTGAGAAATGAAATTGTCACGGTGTCACTCCAAATTTAACGTAGTTGTAATACTATAGGATAGAGATGAATTATTGAATTAGAGTACTCTATCGAATTTGCTTCGAATGAAATTGAAAAAGTTCCCAAGTGTTCGTATTAAATATCATGTGTGAAACTTATACCAGAAACACTGAAGCGCGAAGTTTTCTATTAAATTGCAACACTTGAAAATTTCCAGTGCTCCTGAAATTTTCCTGAAAGAAGTCGAATTTTTCTTTGTCACATTTCTGTATCTCTAAATATCGATTGAAATGGAGATTCTGAGAAGAACAGATTTTCTATTAAACTCTGACACTTCAAAAAATCCAGTGTTCCTAAAATTCTCTTAAAACTAGAAGAAGAAATCGAACGTTTCTTCGTCGAAATTCGATATTTCTTGAAAATTTCCAATCTACCCAAAAATTCTGGCAAAATCAGAAAAATTCTCCTAAAGAGGAATTTAAAAAAATTTCAATATTTATTTCCATTAAAAAAAAAAAAAAAAGGAACGTCTCGCATCCACTGTGCCGAATTGGTCCCGAATGTCGGTCGACGAACGAAACTCGCGAGAATCTGTAGCTTAAGCTTCGTACTTACACACACCTTCGCAAAACCGAACGTTGAGAGAACGAGCGACGAAAAATTGGAGGTGTAGGACCGAAGAGAGAGAGAGAGAGATAGGAAACGATCGCGGGAGGAGGATCGTCGAAGCATGACTTAAAAGCGAGACCGCCATATAGCGTCGGCTGGATAAAAGCGCTAATCGAATTGTAAAACAGATGTAACTGTACACGTAACGTTTCAAGGAACACTCTGTACATAAGCAAAACGCTCGTTCATACCGCATTTCATAGGTCATCCTTTTTGCAGCCAATTTCGTACACCTTATAGTGACACACGTACACAGATATACATACGCATATAAACATAACACATGTACATAGGTGACACACACACACGGAGGAACGTTCCAAAAGGGTGGAAGACTCGTTAATTAACGAGTCTCGTCGATTAATACGCTCATCGTCGTGGAACGTAGATAGAGAAGGTCGCACGGATGAAATTGTTATTACACGGGTAACATGCATACACGATGACACGTTCGAAGTATACAGGGTGTGAAAGAAATATGTGCCGCGATCTTATCGGGTCCTCCGTTGTGCAACAATGTTTTCCTACATTTTCTTTCTTTCTCCTTTTTGTTAAACTTCTTTCGTACATTCGAATGGTTCTTATCGTTTATCTGCCGAATAAACAAATTCAGTCGTAGATGGTGAAACATGATGTGTCCAATTTTCGTCAAAATTGAGATATCATAGGCTCTTCTGTGCAATTGACTTAATATAAGAAACGACTGAATATGAATTATTTTCTATGAAATTTCTTTCTAAATTTTCCAATGATTTTTATCGCTTGTTTGCGGAATAAATAAATGAATAAATCTGTGCTCAGATGGTAAAATGTGACATGGGTAACTAATTTTTGTCAGAATTGAAATAGAGTAGGCTTTTCTAATTATTGAATTCATTTAACAGGAATGCGTTGAACGAGCTTGAATTAACAACCACTATTAGAGGAAAAATGTAATTTTTCACAGTTGAGGGAACTTTGAAGTTTTACTGTGAATTTGTATCCACCGTAAGATCGAGGTAGGCTAGGCTCTTCCAATTGTTGAATTTATTTAAGAAGCAACGCGAACACATTGCAAGAACTTGAGTTAACAACCTCTGATATTTAGAATTTTTCATTTTCGTACCGTAAAATTAGGAAAATCGGAAAATTCGCATGTTTCGCCATCTGATCTCAGAAATGAAGCTGCTAGTAACTCGTCTTGGCGTGAAATTTTTAGATCGACTTCCTCTTATTCTCCTCGTGCGCAAAAAGATCTACAAAAAAAATTGAACTCGATATCTAAAATTCTAATATCGTCGTCGGTGAAGGAAGAAACGGGAAAAATTGTAAATAAAATAATTTCTTCGACATTTCAATTCCATTTGATGACAGAATCGCTGATCAATTATTCTTCGCATCCTGTATATCCGGTAACACACACGAGAGACACGAACACATCATGGACACATATAGAATAAACAGTAAAGAGACAAAGACGATTCATCGTTTCTCCGAGTGCAACGCAGCGCGATCGTATTATTTGATTACTGTTGAATCGCAGACGCTTTAATTGTTCGTTCAATTGTTGCTGTACGTTATTGTTAATGCCGTCATCATTATCATCGCCGTTGAATATCGCGGGGCTGGTGATCACGGTCAACGAAGTTTGCTTTTTATTTGCGTGTCGTTTACAATTCTCCTGTTATGATTGTAGTTATTGTGTTACGATTACGACGACGGTTATTATTGTTATTATGATTATTATTATCATCACCACTGCGACGATGGCGATTATTATTGTAATTGAATAAAACGTTCACCACGAGAAATGTGAATGCTTACTGTGTCTTCAATTTCGACGCCCCCCCCCCCGTTTTTTTTCTCTTTTTTTTTAATCTTCAAATATTTTTTTATTTCTCTGAAAATTTTTTCGGCGACGATCGACACACTTCAAAGCGACAGTTTTGCTAATGTGTGAGCAAACAGTTCTTAAATTTTCATTTTATTTTACTCCATTCCGCCATTTTTATTTATTTTCATCTTCAAATATTGATTTACTTCTCGAAAAATTTGTTCGGAGACGATCGTCACACTTTAAAACGACAGTTATATCAATATATCATCGTACAGTTTAATTAGGAATTTTATTTTTATAACTGTATTTATTTTTACAATTTTTTTGTTTTCGCAAAAAGGACTAATTTTCTGTGAGAAATTGTTAATTGAAATTCCTCACAGTTTCCTTGCTTATCCTGGCACAGTAAACGTGTGACCGGTAAAACAGAGATGACGGAAGTTCTCGTCTATGGTGTGATAGCTACGTTTAATACAGAAATCTGTATTCAAAGCTCTCCGCGTTTCCGTTTCCATAATTGTACCACAGACGACGTACAGGATAGACCTTACACGTAATGTACTTTTGTGTCCAACGTTCTGTAGTACCGATCGTGTAAAGAATCAGAGTTTTTGTTGTACCCTCTACGATATACAGCGGTGAATTTAGAAATTACACACAATTCAATCATCAAAGACGGTAAAGTCGACAGATGTAAAAAATCCTCTTTCGTTAAATTTACATATAAAGATACATATATATGTATATATTGGATTGCTTGGGTAGAACTGTTCGCGATCTTTTCACAGCAGTAGAACACGCGCATGTGATGACTCATCTACTAATAAACAATTACGTTACTTTCTAATTCTCCTGTTAAATAAATTATAAAATTTCATAGTTACGTTTAATTCCAATTTCAACCACCACTAATGTTGTAATCTTATTCTATACTGAATCGATAATGATGGGAGCGACACGAAAATGGTAAGGGCTCTCTCGGCCCTCGTGCCGTGGACACAAAGTCCCATAAGATGTTAGCTCTATCCTGTACTTACCTCGTCTGTTATTGTACGCTACTTTCGTCAATTAAACCCGAATTATCGTGCAGAAAGGATGATTAGCTCGTTAATCTGCTCGCTTTTACGTTGGATAATACACGACTACAACTTGTGAAACAATCAATGATGTAATTTAAAGTTACACGATACCAATTACATAATACAGAGGTCACATTGGTTTTTATTAATAGTTCTTAGGTGTTTCTTACAAGCTGCTTATTGCAAGAAGTGAAACGAATTCGATATGCTGGCAGCCGGAGATCTGTGTAAGATTGCGATAAGACTGCATGTGTTTTAGCAATACGCGTTAAAATTTTTTTTTGGTAATAAGTAATATTTAGGTACATTCTTTTATGATCTCCAAATTATTTAAAATTTATTAATAGAAGAATATAATTTTTTAAATTGTAAATCGTCGGTCAACAGTGACTGACGTGGCCCGAACGAAAAGTATACTGTCAGTCACCGGTGACTGACGCAGTCCGAACAGAAAGTGTCAGTCGCCGGTGACTGACACGGCGTTTAACGTGTTAAAAAAAAAGGAGAAAAATAATCTCAATGTTCGTTACAGTCACTGCCACATTTCAATGAAAAGAAAATTTGTTTTGAGTAAAAATAAGGAAAAGATTTTACTTCCAGGAAAAAACTGATTTAATATCAATTTCATTTGCTATTCTAGATTCTTCAATACGAAAACTATAGCTGTATTTCTAGAATAATTAATTACCATAATTATGAATAACGTTTAAAGACTTCAAAAAGGAAGGTTACAAGAATTTTTCACAAGTTCCGTTTCCATTATATTCGAGATTGACTGAAGTGTCTGAGAATCTCAATCACAAATTTCTTATTATATTTTATCAAAGTACGTACAGTCAGGGACAGAGATATGTGGACACCCTTCAAGGCAGAATAACTTTTTAAAAATTAGACCAAACGACTCGAGCTGTTTTAAGAAGTTAGAAGGGTGAGTTTACTACACGATGTGTGAAAAAAAATATTCAGCACTTCAATATACAGCTGATATAAGTCCACAAAACGTATTTTTTAAATTTTCATTACGAGCTGAGATAAAAAAAGTTGTAAAAAGTGACATTCGCTCTTTTCTTCGTGATTCCAACAATTTGCAATTTTTTCAAAAATTTCTTTACACGTCATGTAGCAAACTAATCCTCCTAACTTCTTAAAAAATCTCAAGTCGTATGGTCTAATTGTGAAAACATTATCCCGTTTTGAAATGTTTCCACATATATTTCTGTCCCTGACTGTACACGAGGAAGCACTAAAAATTCTAATTTTTATTATACTCGAGGCTGACTCAAGTGTCTACGAATCTCAATCACAAATTTCTTTCTCCAGTTTCATAAAATTCTATACTTTGCCGAGGCAGGTATACGAGGAGATACTAAAAATTCTAATTTTTATTATATTCGAGGCTGACTCAAGTGTCTATGAATCTCAATCCCAAAATTCCTTCTCCAATTCCATAAAATTCCACATTTTACGAGAGTGATTTTACCTATATGAGAAACTGTTGAAAATAAAAAAAAAAAATTTCTTCATAGAAACAACAAAAAAAGAAATATTCTCCGTCGAAGAGGACGATAATTCAAATAATTTATCCTCGCCAAGCCAAGAATAAGACGGCTTCGCCCTTGCGAAACCGTGGCCAAACGTCAAAATATCATGACGCCCACGGGGATTTCTCTTTTCAGTTTACGTGGTCATAATACCCCGTATATAGTGGATGCGGTCGACGGCGGCGGGGATGGCTTACACAACGCGTTCGAGGGTACACGTAACGTGTAATCTCGTTAGGAATCTCCAAAGGGGTTGCTGTGTCTGTTGTGAAGCTTTCGGTTAAATCGGTAGGTCGCGTCGCGACGCACGAGAGATGCTCCGCGAAAGCACGCTGTTTACCTGGGACCCGGTGAGTTATGGGGATGGATGAACGATGGATCGATGCTGACGGAGCGTGTGCCGGTGGATCGAATCGTTCAGATGGAGGCGGATGGAAGCTCTCGGTTGTTGTTGCGCGGGAGATATTGTGATTTATGCAGGTATTATTCGCAATAGATTTTTATCACTGTAGAAATATTTACTGGAGAGGATACCGTTAGTATGCACTTTTTTATTTATGTTGTTACCTTGGAATGTCGATATTAATTTTTCGTCACGTTAATACGGTGTACTGTGCTCGATGTGGTAATGATAATATTTGTAGCTGCTTTAATAACCACGTTAACCTTAACATTATAAAAATTGGTTATTTCAAAATTTAGTCTAAGTTATTAACTTTCTTTGTGACATTAACACGAGGTGGAAATAATCTTTTTTACTAATTTCGTTTACGTTGGAATTACAGAAATTAGTTATTTCAAAAGTTGCAGAATTTCTTGGAGTACTATATTCTTTATGCTAGTGTTCGAGGGTTAAGGTGGTCTTCTAGTGTGACGGTTTCAAAAAATCGGTTTCTATTTATTAAGAATATACTCCTGAAGTTTTATAGTTGTATTCAATAAAATAACGAGGTTCTAGCTCGGTTAGTGTGACATATCAAGGGAGAATCTAAGTTGCACTGAAAACTTTAAACGCGTTTTCTGAAATGGTTGCCACGATCTGGCAAAATCTACTGAACCAATCGAACTCAAATTTTGCACATGTCTTCGGAACATGTGTGGCTATGGTCGGTAGTAGAATTATGCCAAAATATATATTTTTCTGATTTTTAGAGCCTCTGAAAGACGAGAAAAAGTCGAAAAAATCGATACTTCGTATTCAAAGTGCCGCCATTTTGTTAATTTTCAATATTTTTCTTTTATTCTACTACCGACCATAGCGACATGCATACTAAATAAGAATCAATTGGATGTTTTTATTTCTGATAAGCAGAACAGCTCAAATCATGGCAACCATGGACCTACATTTTTTTTTGCATGCTCCTGTTTGACGTGTTCCACAGTAGCTATATTTAATTATTTTTCAACAAAAAAAATTTGTAATGGTTCTTCGAGGACAAGTAAATACATAGAAATAAAGCTCGTGTTAATAACTGTTACCGTACTTTTGTAATAAATTAGCAAAAAAGGCCTAAAAAAACGGCCGTCACACTAGAAGACCCCCTTAATGGAAATATCAGCTGTTAAGGGTTAATGGAAATTAGTATTCATAAAAGAAAAGAAAAGAGCATCTTTCTACTATTTAAATTATGAACTTAAATATTGCACACCCCTAACTTATGTTAACCCTTTATACGAAAATCATGAATACGTAAATTTTCATGTTTTTCAGTAAAAAAGTGGATTAAATGTGACTAAGTATAGGAAAATAAAATAATCGACAATTACTTTATAGTCAAACTTAAGTCTGAAGTAAAAACTGGTACCTATCTGCAAGAAAAATTCAAAAATTAATGTACTCTAAAATTGTCTCATTAATAAATAATATAATTTAAATAAAAAGTTGAAGAGGTCAAATTTTATATTGAAAAAATCGAGAAATAAACAGTATTAACCCTCGAACAGCTGATGGCGTGATAGTCACATGTACAGCGGATGCCGGGTCAAATATGACCCACTACGCAAGCAAAACCACAAATTTATTTATTTCACTACGCATTATATCGTTTAAAATTATATTTATAATATAAAGAAAGGAGAATCGTGACTATTTCGTCGAGGATTAATTATTACAATTACCTATTAAAAGAAGCCAAAGTGAGCACAAATTATTGACAAAACATATTTTCCTATTTAAACCCCTCGATTTTCCAAGCAGATTCGAATTCTTCATCTCCTCGATTCCACGTTAAATTATTCAGAAGCGTGAATTCTTCAGTGTACCATAAAAATAAATCGTGTTATATATTATTTAAAACACCACAAAGTACATTGCTACCCCTTCGAATGGAAACAGCGTATTATCTGACATACATCATAAACCGATGGAAAAGTAAGAAGGAAAAAAAAAACGAAGAAAAATTGCAAATAAAAATGAGATCGGCAGAATCGTGTCTGAAGGTGAACGATTCTTTTTTCGAAGAGGGTTGCTGTTTCTCGTAAACTGCCGTTAAATCGTTCAAGCACGTAGGAGTATACGACAGCTCGTAAAGAATATTTTTACTTGCTAGGGTGAGTTGTACCGAGTGCAATGGATCGACGTTGAAAGATGCTTTTAGTCTCGGGGCATCCTTACGATGCTACACATTTGATTTTCACATTTTCTTACCGAGCCCACTTACATATACTTTCTTCGTTATATTCCAGCGCACTTTCCTCTACGATTATGTTTCGTCGCGTTTAAAATGCTTTCGCGAGATTTTATACCTGGTAGTGAGCGTGGCTAATTGTAAGTAGCATTGCACGCTTGTGGAATTATGAGTGTAACAGAGGGGTCCTGATAAAGTAGGAAAATTAAACCTATTTGGAACTTGAATCGGATTAAATCAGAGGGAATTTGAATAAGTTGATCAGGTATGCAAATCCTTCTTGTATCTTTTTACGTCCGAATTTCTCGTCCGGGCTCATTATCTATGGTAATGCTAATCTTCTTTCGCTAATTAATGTGTAAAAGATCGATATCTTCCGGTGAAAGACTCTTTCTACATAAAATAATTAGAATATTTTCGATGTCTAATTGAAATTTATTATTTATCGCATAGTTTATCGACAGCTGCCTTTTCTTCTTTTTCTTTTTACAGTGATTTGAGTAAAATGTTGTCTCGTATTTTCAACTTGGGCAATACTTGAACGACTTGATGATTTACGTAATCGAGTTTGTGTAAGTGATTTTCAACGTTAGATTTTGATATGTTAATTAGGTACGTTTGCAGTCTCTCGTGTGACTCGATGTGGCCAACTAAAATTGGTATACTCTATCGTTCACACCATACTCACTATACAGGGTGTCTCGGCTGAAGAATGCCACTTAAACATCTCCTTTGTTTTTAACGCCGTCAGAAATGTTTGTAGCACGATTTGAATGATTTCCAAAGGAGCATGTCTGACCCGGACTTCTTTTTACACAACTATAGTTTTGAGGTGGGTGAGGAACGTCGTTGCACTGTTTTCACCTCGATTTATTAAAATATAAGTGTTACGGTCGGCGTACAATTTGTCCAGAAAATGCAATCGTTTATTTCGTTAATTGTCCCGGCGGCAGCGGTTCGGCGGGTACGTCGCGATGGTCGGTAAAGGAACAAACTGGGCGGAGGTGTAGGCGTACCGGGTTTTTATATTGTTAGGTCAGGGAGACAGGAGTAGCGATAGATAAAGATAGAAGTGGAGAAAGTGGTGGAAACGGAAAGGCCGTTCGTCCTCGTGCGAACCTGGATGCCACATGTGCGCTTCTTAGGCTACTCGAGGACGAAGGCAAGTCTTAACCCGGGGAGAGACAAAAGAACGGAAACTAAAATCTGAAGGAGTTGGAAAGGAGAATGTTTGCGTGGAAGAATAGAACAGCCACAGTTTCATTCTTTTCTATGATTATATCAGCGATACGGGAGGTTTTTCTTCGTTTTATTTTTTAATTGCAAGTTTAAAGTCGTACGCACTTTCTAAGGTTATTAGTGACCACGATGGAAATAATCAGTGAAACAGGCATGTGCCTAAAAACTTTTTTGCATGGGTCTTCTTTTTGTAGCATATTTAACCCATTTGCATCACGACTCTACCTATGCTACTGCGTTCAGACATCAGCGGCGTTCAACTGACAGTTGGCCCGTATCACCGCGTGTGGGTGGTACAAAATGTTCAAGGCGGAATATTCCGCGACCGGTGATAAATGAAAGTCGCGGCTCGCGGAATAGTCCGCGCTTGGTGACGATCGTCATGTGCGGAATATTCCGCTTACGGGTGCAAATGGGTTAATGAAATATTTAACGAATTTGGTAAGTTACGCTGTGCTCTTTTCATACTGTACTTAGCACAGGTGATTAGGATATGATCGATAGAATTTTTTATGTCACAGATATTTCATTCACGTTTGCTAATAAGGTCGGAACGTGTCCAGTTTGTATGGCCTATTATTGCTCGTGTCGATGTAACTTGCTCTTTCCTATTTAGATTTTTCTTCGTTCGGTGTGCTGTATATCAAGTTGTAAAAATAGGCGAAATTAAAGATCCAATTTTACTAAACTTTACTTGAATTTGCGTATCAAACGAGCCGTGACTAGTCGTGCACATGTCGCTATAATTTTAACAGCGCGTGCCCTAAGGGCTTCGTGCCCCATTCAAGGGGTGGATCGGGGTAGAAAGGACCGCAGGGTTGCACGTGACTGCATGGCGGACCGGATGCGATTTTTTTCGTTTCACTACGGAATTGCCCAGGAGACCGTGTGTCTAATTCGCCGCGTTAGTGTTACGCGATGATCGTGGACAGGAATCGAGTCAAACGCAGCCGCAATATTTAGAAAAAAGGGAGAAGTGACGGTAGAATTGTCGATACAAGAAGGTATAAAAATCTATCGAGTTTCTTAAGGTAGTAAAAATTGTGATATTCGGTGTAAGTGAAGTGCCAAGCTGCACGAAACCGAAAGAAATTATTATAAATGCAGTAAAGGGTAGAAAATGTGACAAATTAGTATTTTATATCTCGTTGGATATTTTCAATTTCAGAGGGATTGAAATTTTTGCTTGTCCAGTTTTGACTAAATATTAAGTAAAAAATTCGCTGAATTTGTGAAGGTGGTAAAAATTGGTACCTAATTTTAGTGAAATGCCAGTCTATGTAGACAGAATATAAAAAATGAAAACGCGAAAAGGGTTAAAAAAATTGAAGAATTCATATCTTCGATTTCGTTGGGAATTTTTCACTTCAGAAGGATTGATATTTTGATCTGTCCAGATTAACTGAAATATGAACTAAATATTAAGTAAAAAATTCGCTGAATTTGTGAAGGTGTTAAAAATTAAGATACCTAATTTTAGTAAAATGCCAGACTGGACAGAATATGAAAAATGTAACGCAAAAGAAGGTTTAAAAAAAATGTTCAACTTCAGAGAAATCCAAATTCTGACTTGTCCAGCTTAATTGAAATATTGATAAAATATTCTAAAATATTTCAAACTATCTTCTATTCTTTGGCTGGTATTTTCTCAAAATCATAGTTTCTTACACTCCACAATTCTTATATCTCAACAATATTTCAAGTAACCTGGAAAAGTTCGAATTTTGAATCCCTCTGAAGTTGAAAATTCCCAACAACATCTGAAATATCAATTTTTCGATCGTAACATTCTTTTTTCATTTACTTTTTCTAAATTTTCTCCTTCTAGTTTCTCAACTTCCACAGTATCCTACGACTTACTAAACACAGTATCCTTCTTTCACGTGATCATCAACTACAGAAAACAAGCACGCTTCAACGTTCTTCACCTTAAACTTTCAACAAATATATCACACATACACGAGTCTGTCAGCCCTCTGTTTAGTTCATTCTCACTCGTGTCTAACGAGGATCGTCTTCACGTGGCAGCAGATGCTCGACGTGAACGCTTCCTGGTCCTCATAGATGTCCAGAGCTTCCTCCAGCTTGATTTACGAACGACGAGAAGGAGAGGGGGATCGATGACAACCGGTGTACATCCGTGGAAAAGAGCTTCCTGGCGCAGATGTACGCTGCTAGAACGCACGTGCCATGGACAATGGACCAATCGTGTGCAGAAAAGATGCTCACCGACACTTCTGGATACCTATTTCTCGACAATGGAACCAAGGAGCCTATACTCGTTACCTGTAAGGTAAGAAAATTCGGAGGGGAACCGTCTAGACTCCCAGAGGATGTCCCGATAACGGATGTCTGCGAAACAGAATTGGCATAGAGAGGAATGTGAAGGACTGATTCGTTTCTTTTTGCAAAAGAGAAAGAAACGGAATTATTGTGATATGGAAAATTTGAAAAATATATTTTCTGAGAAAATTGAAAATAAAGTGGAACAGTTCTTGAAAAGATAAAATAGAAAATTTGAAAAATACGTTTTCCGAAATTTTTCGTAATAAAATAGAAAATGAGGTGGAAATGAGGTTCTCGAAGAGGTGAAATGGAAAATATGCAAAATATGATGTCTACAACTTTTTCATTATAACCAAATAGAAAATAAGGTAGAAATAGTTCCTAGAAAGGTGAAATGGAAAATTTGCAAAATAGGTTTTCTAAAATTCCAGATTCACAATATTAGAAATTTTTGTAAGACGCAATTTCACACTTACAGAGCCCATAACTTTTTCGATTGTAAAATATCTCGTACGAAAGGGTTAAACGGGGGTTGAAGATCAAATAAGCTGGTGCGTCAAGAGTATCGATAGCTTTACGAGCTTTCCGTTCTGCGATATCTCAGAACATGTTAAACCTTCCCTGTATCAAAATCGAGCAGTTTGTTTTCCTAGAAAATATTTTTCTAACTTGCCTCCTAGGTTTCTCTATTTACACCGAGACTCTTGGAATTCAAGCTCTCACTGAAAATAGCCGAAGAAATGTCAATATTCTCCCTCCACAAAAATCCTGGAAACTTTTCTTACTTTATCGTCGAAGAATAAAAATCATTCATCTCGAAAAATTAAATGAAACTGAAAATACAGATTCAACAGATATCCGATTTTCGGTTCCAATTAAATCTCCATCGATGTTGACCAATTATCAGGATAGATACATACGGAGAATTTCACGACAAATGTTCCTGTGACACATACAGTGGAAAAGCGGCGTGAAAGGACAAAAGCGACAGCTGTCTGGAATTGCGGATCGAACCGTTCAATAGCTTAAGAGCAGAAACGAGGGATTAAATGTGGGAATCGGAATAGGGAAAACGTGGAAATTGTGATTTCGGGATAAGCCCTGAGCATTGTTACCAGTCTAACAGAGAATACATTCTACTCGAAGCACCGGGTAACCATTTGGAACACGTGATGCTGAGGAACAAGGAATGGACATTTAGAGAACGGTATAATTCTCGAGTAATACGTGAAATAGGTGCCAGATGATTCATCGGTGAGGGGATAGAACATCGAGGCTGGAATGTCTAAATATGGAAAGCAAAGAAACATGTCAATATTTTTTTTTTTAACCGATAGTACACGAAAAGATGAATTCGTTCGCCAAATTTTGAAAAAGAATAAATGAAACTTGCGAAAGAAAATTATCTCATTTCGCTGTATAGAAGGCAGACAAATATTTAGGCTGGAATATCTAACTATGAAAAACAGGGGAAGATTTCAATATTTTTCTTTCACTCGTAGTAAAAATGAATTCGTTCGTTAAATATTTAGCACAAATAAGTGAGACTAACTAATAGTAAATCTTCGTAGAAATTGACAATTTATTTTTCTGGAGAACTAAAGTAAATCTTTCGATTGTGCAAATCTGCTCGAGAACATTCTAATAAATTAAATGTACGTCCCACATTCCCATATTTCAAACTACCATATGTTTCTTCAACTCACAGTACTTACATGAAAAAATGAATTCGTTCGTTAAACATTTAGTGTGAACAGAAACGAGACTAACTTACACTAAACAATTTCAAGTAAATCTTCATGCAAACTGACCTAAAATCGATCTCTCGATTGCACAGAACAGCTCAGGAACATCTCCACCTCAATTCGATCCCCGAAGAAACGAAATTTACATTCCTCAAATCAACCCTAACACGACAAACAGTCTCATCCTCGTGAAAAAAGGAAGAAGCAATTCGAGCCAACCCCCAGGTTAGGTGAATGAAAGACGACAAAGAAATTCCAGGACAGTTCATCCTCTGCGAGCTTCCCTTCGAGACGAACAGAGACGAAAGAGCGTGTCGCGTCGCGGTTCGAAAGGAGCAGCTGTCGAAATCACGGGCCGATCTTCCACGAAAGAAAGCAGGTCGCAGATTAAGGGGAAGCTTCGTTGGAAAGGAAGGAAAGCCTCGTGCCCCGTCAAACAGCCCTCGCGAGGCCGAAAAAAAAAACACGCACGTGCTGCTGTGGGGTGGTCCCCTTGGACCAGGGATCTCCAACCACTCGAACGTTCGCGTGGAAACTTTGAAATTAATTCGCCTTGCCCCCTTTCCCAATCAGGGTCAATTAAACACGAGCAAACTTGACGATGATGAAGTACAAAGTTTGCTCTGTTCACCTCGGTATTTGCCTCTTTTTCGTGATGCGAAAAGGGCGGAGAGATCTGGGAAAGGTATTTGACGAAAGAGCGAATATTGGTTTCTCTTCGAGGTTGGAGATCGCTGGAGAATCGAAGAATAAAGGGGTTGGTAGGATTCGCTGTTTAAATTGTTAACGTCGAGCAGTTTGATTGTTCGCCATCGGGGGTGTTCGTTTGTTAATGGCAATTGGGACTGCAAGTGTTTCGTTTGAATTACTATTATCGTAATTGTCAACGGTGCATATTTCAGTGTTTGTCGAGCAACCTTTGTTTTGAAATTTTTTTCAAATATAAGAAATATAAAAAGAAATATGCATAAACACTGATACTTGGAAATTTTCCAAAATTCCTTGTCATCGACTGAATTAAATACAATCCTCCAAAATGTTATACGAGGTGTAACAATGAAGTTTCGAAAATAAGTAATTTATTTTATTTTGAAAATTAAATAAATGTGACGTCAGCGTAGAAGGAGCCATTAATCGTAACATATCTGGTGTACATTTTAACACTCGTGTCACGTTACTTGGAATTTCGAAAAATGGACTGAAAATTTTATTCGAGGAAATAAAAATAATACAAGGGGGATTTTGAATTTAAAAACTCTCACTAAAATGGCTAAATGCATTGCCATGATGCGAAATCCACATTTGACTAGTACGCGAAGCTTTTCCAAAATTTGAAGATGAAATTGTCGATTGGCAATTCCATTAAGTAGAATAAACTCTTTATAGATTATTTCTCTTCGACCAAAAAATAAATCAACACAGTCTCGAGACTTTATTTCAAACCTAGTACATTGCTCGCCAAAAAAAATTGCGGTTGCACTAATTTGGAAATCGTATAAGTTTTTCGGGCTACTCTGAGGAAAAATGACCCTTTTTCAATAAATAATAGCTTTTATAAACAAATTTTAATCATTTTTCCCTTTCAATGCCCCAAAAAATATATCTACCTGACATTGATATTGCCATAACTCAAAAAATGTAGATTTTACAGGAATCTCAATTTTACTTTATTTCATATATTGATTTTCAGTTTTACAGAAAGTTTAAAATTTGCATTTGACTGATAGTTGAATACCGATCGTACAATCAGATCTGTTCTGTGGTATGAAACTAACGAGAATAGAAATGTACCATTTTAGATAATAAAAATACTGTACCTACAGAATCTATCTATGCAAAAAAATCAAAATTGGCATTTTTCGAGTTACGCCACTATCAATGCCAACCAAATTCAATATATGGCAAGTAAATTTCATATTTGTGCGATTTCATTTCTAAGATGTTGCAACTGTTTCGTCGAGCAGCGCATATCAGACTGAAACACCAGCAACAAAGAGAAAGATACTCCCCGAATTTTATTCCCCGACTATTGCACCCCATCACTCGAATGAAGCAGCATTTTTCAAGCATTCTCGATTCCCATTACACCCTCCACCTTTAAACGACCATTTTCACCATAGCAGCCACGCACTAACTGCTTTCAGTGGCACACGGCAAACGATGGCGGGGGACGACCGCTTCCGGGGGTAGCGTGGACGCCAATGGCTCATAGGATTCGCAGTTTAGGCTGTCAATGTTAGAGGACTGACAGCACACGCTGCTTCCCGTGGCAAACGGCGACGAATGCTCGACAGGAGCGGGTCACAGTGCGTGTTTCTTCAGTGTCGGGCACACCGCCAAACAGTGCGCTCCTTTCATTCGTTTTACACATCGTCCTCCTAGTTTTTCTCCGTCAACAACCCACCAAAAACCGCCGACAAACGTACCTCTTATTTCTCGTCGCAATAAAACAGAAAAAAAAATAGAGAAACATTTAAAGCCACAACCGGGAACGAAATTTCTAATTTTTTCTCAGTGTCTGTGATTTTTCGTCGTTTCGTTCTTAATTTTCCAGTGAAAGTGTTTCAACGAGAAATGGAACGAGTGGAAGTTCGAAACATTTTCGTCGCGTTATTTCTCGTGTGAAAAAAAAAAAGAGAGATAATAGGGAAGAATTAATTTTCAACGTCAGCGTGTGATTTTCATATTTTTTTTGTTTATTCTCTGCTGCGGTGAAAGCTCGAGTGAAAAATGGAAGTTTGAAACTTTTTCATCGCGCTGTTTCGCATTAAAAAAAAAAAAAAAAAGGAGGAAGATAACGATTAATTTCTAGAGCGAGTGTGTGATTTTCCCTTTTTTTTTTGCCCGGTTTATTTCCCGCGAAAGTTCCAAATGAAAAATGGAACGAGTTCGAAACTTGTAACGTAAGGTAGATTCGAAATTTTTCATCGTATTTTCCGGCGCTTACTTCGCCCTTTTTACGATCCGCAAAGATGAATCGGTGAGTTCGATTTTTGCCCGCGGAAAAGTGGAGTGTGTTACGCGCCAGGTGGTGCTCCTTTATCTGCCGCGAAATTCGAGAACACGTACGGACGTTTTTCAATTCCTCGAGTTATCATGCGAACTGCGAGCAGGAGATAAACGAAAAAGCCCGCCTGGGATCTTGATGAATGGCCCTGGCTGCTCTTCGAGCTGATTTATCGTGGCGAGGCGTGCCGACACTTTGGCGAACTTTTATTTTCCACCCGGCAGAAGAGCGTTGCCTAGCTGGAATTCGTGCATTTCGCAGGAGGAACTGGAGAATCAACGAGACGATGAGGATAAGAAGAAAACGTATCTGACATTTTATCAGAGACGCGAAGAAGTGTCGGGTATTAGTGAGCGCAGAATGTGCTTGTTTAAAATGAGAAGATTGCTCGTGATCGCGAAGAAACACCAGCGAATGTTGGTCGACAGCGGCTGATGGAGTTGAATTAGACGAATCCGTGCCTTTTGGGGGAAGAAGTTTTCGAAAATTTGTTCAAATGACAGGCTGATCGTGCGATTGGCAGAGGTAATTTAAATTAAGTCGTTAAAAATGTACAAAAAATAGGGGAGAAAAAAGGAAGAGATCACTGATTGTGAGGAATTCGATATTTATATTTTTGAGAGTAATTTATTGAATGTACAGAAGTAACTTATTTATATATTTTCGTAAGAGAAGTATACGAGGCCATGTGTCGCGGATATTTTTATAAAAACAGAGAAACCTCCAAAGAATTGAATACATATCGTAAGTGAACGATCTTCCTGATCGTTTTCCGCGTGAGACTCACGGAATTTACCAAAGAAAAGAAACACACTTCTACGAAGAACCGAAGAATAGTTAAAGAAGAATCGCAGAGAAGCCGATTCAAAAATAGTCGAGCATCGCTCAATCTTCGAGACCTGAATCTACTGTAACGTCATTAGTGTATCTTATCCCCGAAATAAAACAGGAACGAGACCGCCGTTCATTCTCAAATTCACCATTCAACACATTCTCAAATCTTCGAAATCTGAACCGAGAAAGAAAAATCAGAATCGGTTGAAAACACCGACAAAAAAAAGAGAAGAAGATAAATAAACTGTAAAAAAAAAAAAAGAAGAAATTTCAAACTGTGAGAAAAACGGTCCAAGCTGACTTGAGAAGAATTTTCGTATTCTAAAATCGCGAAGAGGCTGGCGGTTCCTAAAATTAAAAGAGCGGAGAAGAAAGAGGCGGACGATTGGAAATTGGTCAATGATACGCGAACGCGTGTTCTCGATACTATTCTAATCGACGTCCTTGGTCTACGAGTGATCCAGAGTTGTCTAGAGTGGCTGGAACTTGGCCGTGGCCAATTGATCGCTCACCAGGGTCTCCGCGTTGTGGCAACAAACCTGAGGATACCAGGAGCCGGCGAGGGCCGAAAATAAAGAAAGCCGCGATTTTCATCGGCAAATAATCGTATCTCTTCAGTCTTCCCAGGATTATCCGACTTGGTGGCCGTGTTCTCGCGAGAATCCATTGGAAGTCGGTCGAATTGAAGGAAGAAAAGCTGGAGCAACTGACAAGGTGACATTTACAATGCTACCTGTAATTTAATTGCACTTTCGTGGTAAAAGATGATTGTATGGCTTGTTGAAAGCGTTTGAAAGGAGTTAGAGTATTCGTGACACCGTTTATTTCTATGTGTAGCAAAAGTGGATTAGAGATGTCTTTAAGTAGGTAAATTCGTTTAGGCTAGGGTGTCGTGGTATTTCACCATTGACGTGTGCTTTAAGCTGTTTTCTGGAATGATTTTAGGATAACATGAAGATATAATCATTTTTATTAGAGTAGTAATTAGAATAATTGTTGGAACAATTCTAATGTAATTCTGTGTAGAGTAATAATTAGAATAGACCTAGAGTGATTTTAGACTGTATGGGATAATTGTTAGATCTGTACTGTGAATATAATTTTTATTAGAGTAATAATTAGAGTAATTATTAAAATATTTCTAATATAATTCTACATAGAGTATTAATTAGAATAATTCTTATTTCTAAAATTTCATTAGATCTGTCTCGTCAGAAAGTTCGATTATTTTCAGCATATTCGTTCCAACTTTGAATCGTTAATTTATTATTAAAATATCGACAGTTAACTTTCTCGACATTATATTGTTTAAGAGTTTGATCGAACAAAAATACATAGCATAGTTATACAAAATGATTTCTGCTAAAAGTTCATTAAGACACAAAACAAAATACAGAAATATCAGACAAGACGATCTTGTCACCCTGTATATAACTTTACTTCTTATCAGCCTTTCAACTTCGCTATAGCACCCTTTGTACATAGCCCTGTTTCGTGAGAATTTCGGCCTACTTTCAGAAACTTTCTTCTCACATCCTTCGCTCTCTTCTCTACATTTCTCACCATTTCTCAACAGGCCTGACAGAAGGAGAACAGAAAACAGGAGGACAAAGTGGTGTTCAAGGGTCTGAGTGGCGGCTTGAAGGAGGCAAAAGAGGAGCCGCTTTCTTGGCCAACGCGTATCAGAATCAGAAACAAGAAGCAGAGGGAAATTGGCCCACGTTATCGGTACACTTGACTCCTCCATCGTCTCGAGGAGGTTAATTTTAAGACGCTAATCTCGAGAGTAGGAACTCATTCGACCTCTGTGATGATCAACGATCATGGCGCCAGGATCAACGACCCTGACGAGTCTTCTGCTATTGCTGATGGCGATCGCGAGGGTCTCGTTGACGAGGAACATCCTCGAGAGGACCGAATCGCCGTTTCTAAAGATTCTGAGGGGTGTCAAGCTACCGGGTGGCTATATGGAAGTGATCCAGGAAGATTATTGTTCGCATGGTGTGGTTCGATTGACGTGCAGGTCCCTGAAAGCGTTCATTTTCGTGTTGGAAGCCCAGTATCTGTCGAATACGACGAGCATGTGCGGTTACCAGTCGCAGAAATTCATGGAGAAGAAGATGTACAAAAGTCGAGGTAGCATCTTGACGTTGAAGAGGAAGGAACTGAAGGGGAATTACATCGACGATCCTGATGAGCAACGATTTGGAGCAGTGGATGTTAGGCAGTCGTTGAATAAAAGGTATGAGATTTCTCTCGTTCTGAGAATACAGTAGACTCGCGAATTCCTATAACGTGCCAAAGATATAGCGACTACTGTTTTCGTATAACGCGATTCCTCGTGCAACGCGCTAAATAATAAAATACAGGAATTCCCCGCATTTAAAAATTAAATCTACTCTAGTTGAGCATTACACCGTTTTCTTCATCGTTACCGACTTCTTCTGTTTTTTGTTGATTGTTCGTTTATCACATACATTAGTAATATGTTTTTTTAACCCAACAGCGAATATATGTCACTTATTTAAAAGAGAAACTGTCCTATTTGATAGAACATAGAAAATAAAAGTTGGCATGGCAATAATCATTCCAAACACGATATTTTAGATTATTCGCGTTACACGAGAATTTTTCTATATTTCTAGATTTCCTGTAACGCGTAAGGTATTAACCGCGTAATACGGGAGTCTACTGTACAAAGAAAAATAGATCGTTGGTTTTTGTTTTTTAATTGGTTATCTATAGTCGCATCAACTACTTCCGGTTATTAGTGACCGTCGTAGCTACGATATTTGGTTTTCCTTTTGTTTCGTATGAAAATCGATCAAGTGTACGTGCGTTTCGAAGCTTTGCGGGTGCACAACACGACGTTGCTTTCGCTTTTCGTTGCATTTCGACACAATATAGCCGGCGATGGTAATACGAGTCACCCACTAGGCATCCGCAAGAAGAGGAGAGAGTAAAGGAATATTCGGTTACCTGAGAGTAAACCACAGAACTAGAAAACCCATGTCCCGTCAGGATACAAAGTCGGAGTAAAGGGAATTCTTTTCCTGCGTTTATCAGTTGTGATAAATCGATCGACGTTTCGCGCAGCGAACGTGCGCGCTCGAATTAATTCGAACGGACTTAAGGGGTTAATGAAAGAATGAATCGATAAATAAGAAAATTCTATATTCCACTTTTCCCATTCATCGTTCTACATTTTACACAAGTACAAATACAACGAAACATTGCATTCCTCGTGTTAGATTTAAAACGTCATATTCCACATTGCACATTTCAACATTTTAAATTCCAACAGTTTCGAGCCTACGACTTTAATAATTTATCACGTTGAAATAGATGGCTGATAACTTCATTAGTTGGCAACTCTGCCGAATGACGTTGAATGTTTAAAACGTTTAAAATTAAAGGAAAGAAATGTCAGAGCTTAAGTCAGACGTATTTGCAATCTGAGTTCGGCAGCTTTTGTTACATATTGTATTTACGTCATATTTATTCCATAAGAATGTTCGTGTACGGTAATCAAACGAGATTCGAAAACATTCATTGAAATTCGAGGTTGCAATTGTACAAGCTCCTACGCCACTGCTTCTCGATATTATATTCGCGTCATTGTAGCCAACAAATGTGGCCGTTCGCTGAAAGGGGCGACCACGACAATCGTGTGAATAGTGCCGCCAAAAGTAGAATTAGAGAGGTTTCCGCTGTGCCCTCGTAAGAAACCGTCCGAAGTTCGATTATTCTCTAGATCATGTGTCCTACGCAGTTGCTGGGGTGTCTTCGAGGGTGGAACGAAATCTCGACACGCAAAATCGCCGTTTGATGTGCGCCAGCAAAGCGTACGTGAAGTTTTAATTGCCTTTTGAGCGACGTTCGATGCCCGCCGAAGGAGAAATCGCTTACAGGAGAGTGCATCGCGCGCGAGGAGCACAGCTCGATGAACTTTGCAAATAAGGGGTCGCAGCCGAGGGAGCTAAATAGTAACCCTCTCGCCCCCTTTGGTACCACGTTCCTGGCATCTTGGCATTAGGACAATGATTATGCTACTGTTTTTTTCGTTGCAAAATGTCGTATATGCGGTGCTTAAACAGACCGAGGAGTTGAGTCTGTTGAAAATTTTTCATTGCAAAAGTGCCATTTTTATCGAGTGCAAAAATGTCACAGATAGATTCTATTGAAACTTGTTCCTTGCAAAAGTGCCATAAATGCGGTACCTACTTGGAAAAATTGAGGAACTGATTCTGTGCAAACCTTTTTATTGCAAAAGTGCCAGTTTTTATGGAATGTAAAAATGTCATAAATACAGGCTTAGAAAAATTGGGGAACCGATTCTATTGAAAACTTTTCATTGCAAAAGTATTATAGATGCAGTATTTAGAAAAATTGAGGAACTGATTCTATGGAAACTTTTTCAATTGCAAAAGTGCCATTTTAATTGAATCTGTAAATCTGTTATTCAGAAAAATGAAGAAATTTACTTTTGGTTACCGATTTTTTCGTTGCAAAATTTTGTTACTTCATGCGATCAAATGAATTTGTTGCTTCACAGAATAGGAAAATCTAAGGAAATACTTCTTAGAGTAACAAGGAGCTCCTTGGCGAAGTTAGATGGAATACAGGTGAAAGTATACTTACACTCGACTTGCTCTCTGAAATAACGTACCAGCTCGAACTACTATCAGAAGTATCTCAGGCATCATTAAACTTGAACGAAAGTTCCAGACTGGAATCATCTATGAGACAGCACTAGTAACTTTGCTTCATAAATAATGCTACAACTTTCGTGGAGAAACACTGCAAATTTTCTCGTTGAAAAATTCAACCCGCGCCTCCTTTGTCATAAATCTGTATAAAAAATCAATTCTGTAGTGAATTTTCGTTAAAAATGAAAGGTCATCCATTCCAAGTCAACACGTTTCAAACTCATTTCCACGTGGAAGCGTTTTGATGAGAGTTCGCGAAGCAAAAAGTCAGCTAACGTCGAAAAATTCAAAGGGATTCCTCGCGTGGGTGGCACGCGAAACGTTATTTCCCTTTTATTTCCGGCAAGGGGAGCGAAGCGATAAAATCGACGGGAGGAAAAGAGAAAGGGGAGTAACCCTAGTGGTGAAAGGGGTGAAAATCGAGCCCTTCATCGTTGTCCCCCGCTTCCAGGCTACTCTAGATCCCCGCGCAACAATCATTTCGATCTGAAAACAATCGCCGATTCCTCCTTTGTACGGCCACGGGGTGCCCACGTTTTCGACACCCGGTAGACGCCCTAATGACCAACGTCGCTTATTTAATTGACGACGCTGCACCGAGCAATCGATACAATCTGCGTTGCGCCATTTGCGATACGCAAATTTACTTGCGTTTCATCCGTGTTTGAATTCGCGGGACTCGCGCTCCCGTAGATCCTCGGTAAAGCTGGATAGTGGTGGTATGATTCTTTGTGGAATTGTGGGGACGAGGGAGAGATGTTTAGTATGGATGAGTTAGATATTGAAGAATTCCGATATTTGAAAATTAAGAACTTTCAATATTTGAAAACTGAAAAATTTGATATTTGATATTGGAAATGAGTTATGAAAATGAAATAGTCTTTTTATCTTGTGATATACTAGTTATTGACGGACTCAGAGGAAACGTCTTTACTCTTTTGAATGTTCTAAAGGACTATTACTGGGCACCCAAAAAGAAAGTTGGGGTCCACTTATACCTAGGAACTGTTTTCTTTATGGTATGGCAGTGTGCAGTGCGTGACACGAAGACGGATACCAGACACATCTGGTGGAAATCCTAGTGCCTTTGTTTAAAATAACGCAGAGACATTTTTGTACTCACTTGATTATTTCCATAGGGTTTTGTTAGAAATAATCCAACATTTGAAATATTTAAAAATTCGGAAATTTGAGACGATGTTAAAATAAGGCCAATTTTGGCATACGGCCGGAACGAAAGTGCCTGTAAAATGTAGGGTCGATTCGACAAGTGACAGTAAAATGTTACTGACACTGTTAACATGTAGGGTAGGCTTACATCCACGTAAAAAAAAAAAAAAATGTGGGGTCGATTCCACAAGTGTCAGTAAAATGTAGGGTCGATAGCAGCAGAAAAGCTGCTAAACAATTAGAATGAAATGTAACGATAGAAATTATTGCAACAATGCGTAATGCAATTGAAAAGTTGAAAGAATCAAAAGAAAAAACGCGAATTCATATCTTTCTCGATTCTAGAACATAAGAAAATTTGAATAAAATACGCGACGAGAATTGGGGAGAAGCATAAGTTAAACGCGTAAAAATATTCAATAATAAACGAACTAGGGATGAAGATGTTATTTCAATACGCGATGTACTGACTCTAGTATTTACTAAAATTCAAAAATTCTCGTATAAACTCCGAAAATAGATTATTAATTACGGTAAACAACTGAGACGGTTTAATTTAAGGTGGGCATAGTGCACTCGTTCCAAATCAGCTCACAATATACAATAATAAATCAACTAACTACTTAACATGAAATTCATGCAAATCCTTGGATGGTAAATTAATAGTAAACAAAATTCAATATCAGAGAAAATATATGAAAACTACTGAACGAAAAATTTCAAATTAATTTCAATTGCTCAAAGTCATTTCAATATCCTATTCGACAAGTCTGAAGAACAACGATGACTAAAATTCAAATGTTTATTTCCCTAAACCTTCAAAATAATTTCGAAATATTTTATTCGAAGCGGAGTATTCCAAGTCAGTATCGATAATTGAAGAAATTATTTGATTGTATTTAAAAGAACCGAAAGGAGAATATTTAAAGTCTGATATTAAATGTCTAGCAAGTACCAGTAATTGGTAAAATGATTTATATTTGTTTTAAAAGGAAAATTTCTAATAGGTATTAGTTAAAATGAATTATTATTCAGTCTATTGTATTGAAATTCTAATTGATTCTAATGTATACAAGTGTTACAAGAAGGCTGAGTGTGTACAGGGTGGACATAGGCTAGCTAGTAGCCCCCGACCACTCTATGAACTTTAACGTCTATACTCGAAAGTGTATCGTCAACACTAACACGTTACCCAGATTATCCAAAAATTGAAGAAGTTACTTTTAAAATTGAACATTCTACGGTGTTTCGAGAGATTTGATAATCATAGTCGAACCTTAAACGAACGTTCAAACGAAGAAAATTTTCCAAAAATCATTTCGTACGTTATTAATCGATAAAACAAAAATTCATTGTTGAAAAATAAATATTTCCTGAAAATCTTCATCTTCCATACAAGATTCAAGATTTTCCCTAATTAAGAGTAATTTCAAAAGATTATCTGTATAAGCTATTATTTCAATACGCGATGCACTGACTCTAGTATTTACTAAAATTCAAAAATTCTCGTATAAATTCCGAAAATAGATCTGTTATCGTAACACGGTATAATTTATCAATTTTCACAATTTTGTTAAAAATTTATACTTCCAACAATTTGTTATAACATTGCATATAACAATTTATACATTTTTAGGTCGTAGATTAAAAATAACCATAGTACAGCTAAATTTATCGTGTTAAATAATTCTTTTTACACGAATCAAAAATGTATTCAATGTTTGCTTGTTACAATACCATGAAATAAATGAAATTAAATGAAATCATGATATACAAAGTACAGTAAATTCTGTATAAGAGTCAGTAAGTTTGGATTCTAATTTAGTTTGGATATAATTTATTTCATGGTATTGTAACAAGCAAACATTGAATACATTTTTGATTCGTGTAAAAAGAATTATTTAACACGATAAATTTAGCTGTACTATGGTTATTTTTAATCTACGACCACAGGTCAACCTGATTTCTAATCCTTACGAACTTTAAATTCAGTCTAAACTGAGAAAATATATAATACAATTTATTTCACGGTATTGCAACAAACAAACGTTGAATAGATTCTTAATTCGTATAGAAACATTTATTTAAAATAATAATTTCACCTTCACTATGGCTATTTTAAATTTACGACCAAGGGTCAACCTGATTTCTAATCCTTACGAACTTTAAATTCAGTCGAAACTGAGAAAATATATAATACAATTTATTTCACGGTATTGCAACAAACAAACGTTGAATAGATTCTTAATTCGTATAGAAACATTTATTTAAAATAATAATTTCACCTTCACTATGGCTATTTTAAATTTACGACCAAGGGTCAACCTGATTTCTAATCCTTACGAACTTTAAATTCAGTCGAAACTGAGAAAATATATAATACAATTTATTTCACGGTATTGCAACAAACAAACGTTGAATAGATTCTTAATTCGTATAGAAACATTTATTTAAAATAATAATTTCACCTTCACTATGGCTATTTTTAATCTACGACCACAGGTCAACCTGATTTCTAATCCTTACGAACTTTAAATTCAGTCGAAACTGAGAAAATATATAATACAATTTATTTCACGGTATTGCAACAAATAAACGTTGAATCAATATTTAATTCGTATAAAAACAATTATTTAACGTAATAATTTTACCTTCACTATGGCTATTTTTAATCTACGACCACAGGTCAACCTGATATCTAATCCTTACGAACTTTAAATTCAGTCGAAACTGAGAAAATATATAATACAATTTATTTCACGGTATTGCAACAAATAAACGTTGAATCAATATTTAATTCGTATAAAAACAATTATTTAACGTAATAATTTTACCTTCACTACGGCTATTTTTAATCTACGACCACAGGTCAACCTGATATCTAATCCTTACGAACTTTAAATTCAGTCGAAACTGAGAAAATATATAATACAATTTATTTCACGGTATTGCAACAAACAAACGTTGAATAGATTCTTAATTCGTATAGAAACATTTATTTAAAATAATAATTTCACCTTCACTATGGCTATTTTAAATTTACGACCAAGGGTCAACCTGATTTTTAATCCTCCGAACTTGATTTCACAACGAGAAAGTAATAAGATCGTTGAAACGTACTTATTTGTCAAAGAAACTTGCAAAAATGTATAAATAATAATATGTAATGTTTTAACAAATTTTTGGAAGTATAAATTAATAATAAAATTGTGAAAATTAATAAATTATACGTTATTATAACATTAATAGAATTATGACTAAACCGAAGTTCGAAGTCGAGTATTTAAAGTCTGATATTACGTGCCTAGCGAGTGCCGGTAATTGTTAAAATTTGTTTAATAATTAGTAATAGAAATTCTAATTGATTCTAATGTATACAAGTGTTACAAGAAGGCTGAGTGTGTACAGGGTGGACATAGACTAGCTAGTAGCCCCCGACCACTCTATTCACATCTCAGAACCTTCAGGTCAAAATACGCCGCGAAGTGTCTAGGGCCCAGTATAAAGGGTAAATGATTTCGCGGGACATCGGCGGGTCCTTATATACCTGCGGTACCCTCTCCCCAAAGTCATTAGCAAAATCGTCGGTTAGGTCAGGCGGGAAACCTTCTTTTCGCGGGAAACGGACTACTTTTCGCGGGAGATCGATCACTTTTCGCGGGAAATCGACAATTTCTCGCGGGAATCGGTCACTTTTCGCGGGAAATCCTTCGTTTTTCGCAGAAAATCGCCGATTCTTTCGTAATTCTATTTCGCATTCTATTGTAATGTTATAATAACGTATAATTTATTAATTCTCACAATTTTTTGGTATAAATTTATACTTCTAACAATTTGTTATAACATTGCATATAACAATTTATACGTTTTTACAATATTCTTCAATAGAAACATAGGTTTCAGCGTTCTCGTTACTTACTCGTGGTTAAATTAATTTCGTAGGGATTAAAAATCAGGTTGACCTGTGGTCGTAGATTAAAAATAACCATAGTACAGCTAAATTTATCGTGTTAAATAATTATTTTTACACGAATCAAAAATGTATTCAACGTTTGCTTGTTACAATACCATGAAATAAATTATTTGTGCAGTTCTGTGCATTTTCTGTGCAGTTCAAGAAATGAATTATATTACACATTTTCTCTATTCACACTGAATTTAAAGATTATAACGATTAAA
>NW_017100255.1:122118-123868 GCF_001263275.1 Habropoda laboriosa | reverse complement strand
GTATACTGTCTCGCAATGTAAATTTAAGTAAATTAGGTTGAACTGCACAGAAAATACACAGAACTGCACAAATAATTACCAGCTCAAATATGAGCTGCTTAATGTATATGCTTAAAATTTATTTTCTTGTGGCCGCCTGACAGCAACCTGTAAATCTGGCGTGACAGTGAACGTGTTAATAAGTAAATGTTGTTCAAATTATGTCGTGTTTGATGTCATTTTCATCAGAAAAATCTCATCAATATGTTAAGAAAAATTTCGGGATAAAAAAACGTAAAATTAAAAAAGTTGATATTTAAATCGCTTGGTTGCCTCGACTGACGTTTCATGCTTATCTTTTATTCGCTGTCCTTGCCGACGTTCGGCAAACTACAAAGGCGGGCGTGAGGCTTCAAGCGTAGTCCCTGACTCTACGAGTGTCAGGTTTAGCTTCCTTGCGGTCTGACACTTGGGGAGAATATACTGTATATGTATGCAGTGTTCTGTCAAACTACGTGTAGGTTTAGAGACGTCGACTGTCCGCGTAGATGGAAATCCGCGTAGTTGGGAACCATCCCCCGATTTTACGGAAAATCGAAGTCGGATCATCTGCACTGCGTGTCAATTGTCGTATATTGTCGTTAGAATACTAACAAACGAAGTAGGTCGTATGTAAAGACTTAGTTGTTTACTAAGAGACAGTGTTTTTCCAGAAAAGGATAGAATATGTACTTGTCTCGTGGAGACAGCAGTAAAAAAAACTAATTTGTTGTTGTTTCATAGTTATAACACATCTTATTTCAAGAAAAATGAACTTAGGATACGATAAAATGAAATTGTTGCAGTAATTGATCTAATCAGCTATACGTAGGCTATCCTCTATTTTCAATTAACTCAATCATTCGATTGTTTACGTATGTATACATACATATTATTCACGCACACACATACCGTGAAACTGTAGCTGCGTAGCTCGCAAAGACACGCTTCTCGTTTGATTTTTCTCCCAAGCTGAGCTGTTCGTTGTGTACTTAAATTCGGTGCACTAGCTTCTTGTATGCAGCGGCACTTAATTCACACAAACGAATATGCTAAGTACGTAAATTGATTGGAAATCCGCGTATAATCGAAAACGCGTTGTTCGATGTATTCCCTACAAGACTAGAATCGCGCAGTATAAGCGACGTTCGTCGTTCGTCGAGGCACTCGTTCGACAGCCTCGTAAACACCGACTGAGGACGAGTCGTCCTGCCCGATTTCTGATCACTATTTACACGCAGCTAGCCTAGCAAGAAACATCGGGACTGAGTCACCCTCTTGTCTCACAACATTGCGAGAGACTCGTGATATCTTTTCCGAGAAAAACATAAGAAACGCGAGCCTGGGTCGCTGTACGTACGTTGAGCCAAACATAAAGCTAGCTGCCTGTTCGCGCACAGAAAAGAGTTAGCGGGAAAAGAATTTCTACTACTTATTCCCTTTTTTCAAATTTAGTATTACCGTTTCCTTCTTTCTCTACAAAATTTTTTCAAATTTTTACTCACAAGTTCCAATCCATTTTTTATATTATTCCGGATACTGTTCCATAAAATGTCACAGTACCGTGCACCGCGTGTCATACGCTCGGTAGAACTGAAATACCAAACCGTTACACTGTCCTTTTGAGAGTAAAACTATCGCGAGTTGCTCTCGCGAGTGGACACTATGTCTGAGAGTGATTGTCTGAGAGTACTCTGTCGAGAGGACTCGAATAAACAGTTGCTTTGCAAAC
>NW_017100255.1:106896-122003 GCF_001263275.1 Habropoda laboriosa | reverse complement strand
ATTTACGATAGTTTATTATAACTTTTATCACTTCTAGAATAAATAATTATTAGTTGCTTAGAATATAAGCATTGTGTCATCAAAGAATTCCTTGTTTCGATTAATTTGTCATTAATTATTTTTCATTATTTTTGGTTTTTATTAAACACTAATGTACAACAATCTTTGTAAATAATACTCAATATGAGTTTCTAAGTGGTTAATTTACGAACAGACCATCATCTGAAGAAAACGAGACGGAATATAAGTTATACCTAAGTATGGCCATACTCTTACCTTGAACCGCATTTTTCATAACTTTCCCATCATTTCCGGGAAAAATAACAATTACATTTTTCGTTCCTTAGGATGCGTAGAATCATGTTGTAAAAAAATTTTTCGTTCCGGCCGTATGCCAAAATTGGCTTTTTTTTTTAACATCCTGCTTTGAAATATTTGAGAATTCAAGAACTTAACACTTGAAATATTTGAGAATTCGGAAATTTGAAATTTGAAATATTTGAGAATTCAGAAATTTGAAATTTGAAATATTTGAAAATTTGAAAACGTAGAAGTTTAAATATTTTAAAAAATGAAAATTTGTAACTTTCAATACTTAAAAATTTGAATTGTCCAAGATTTTAAGTTTTACATATTTGAAAATTCAAAAGTTTCAAATTTTGAATATTTGAACAGTCGGAAGTTTTTAATCTAAAATATTGGAAAATTCGATTTACTATATTTATCCGGACATTTTACCTTCTGTATTTGCATTTCAGATGTTCTGGCCAGAAACACTGTCGTTACAATTTCACCACCGACCATCCAGGCGCCATTTATTGGAACCCTGCCACCTTGCGACTAAAGTATTCGTGTATTCCGGGTAAGTGTTATTCACAGTTCGTTTCAACGATACTGCAACCACTATTAGAAATTTATATTTCATGGTCTAAGTAATTCTGAAAAATTGAACACGTGAGAAACAGGAAGTACTTGCGCACCCATTTCCTATTCCCACATATATGTATACCTTAATGTCCTCCTCACAGAGCGTAGAGAATCGATTTTCAAGCATGTTTAATCGATAATCTTCAATCTAGATAATCCAAAACAAACACGTGCTCGACCAGATCGAAGCTGGGGGCTACATTTCATGTCACGTGCGTCACGTTCCTAGATCTTTATCTTCCAGGAAGATGCATTATCACAGAACACCATAAAAATTCGTCCTTCAAAAAAAAACTAATAAGTCGATCTAGATAAAAATCTTACGTTCATCACATTTTAAATTAAACTCTTTAAAAATTCAAACCAAAAATCAGAATTTATATAATAAACAAAAATTCTCCCTTACTTTCTCAGTTTCTGAGCTTGTAGAAGGAACATGATACAGAGAGCAATTTTGGCCTCTAATTTTGAGGGATTAGAAGTTCTGCTCGGGACTGCCATAATGGCCAGGAGTTCTTCCGGAAAACGGCAACGTGTTTCGTAACGAACGGCGTGTCACACGCGACAAAAGCTAGAAATTCGTGAAGGACACGCTAATCCGTTGTTTCTATGCAACGGCGCGCGCCACGGGCTCGTAAAGGACACGGAATGGCTCGTTGAATGCGGAACGAACCTTAAAACGGACCGCTACAATCGAACTACCTGAACTTTACGACCATCGTTTCACATTTAACGCGTAACGCGTCCGTAATAAAATGTATTACCCTCTATAAACAACGAGATTAACTCTCTTTTCAGTACCATCTTCCATCCTGGTTACAATATTAATAATAATACTTCATTTGTGGATGTAAACACTTTGACATTTAATACAGGATGCAAACGAAGACAGAAAGCACTGAATTACAATACAATTGTGTAGAGTAGGTGAAATAGAAATTCTGAAACAGGACAAAAATTTTTGAACAAGAATCAACATATTTGTTAAAAGTTGTACGAATTTTATTTACGAAAAATGTATAGTTCGTAGAAAAGATAGTTATTAATAGGAATATTACGCCGTGAAGTAATTTTTAGCAACAAACAACTGCTGATTATACAAGGTGTCCCACTTACAATGAACATTTAAATTATTTCTGCTGCTTTAAGCGTAAGAAGGAACGACTAATAGAAGCTTAGACGGTTTAAGGACGTGCATCTGGCGATAATAAAAAAAAGCTCCCCCAAGATCATCCACTTTTTTACATATCAAAGTATTACTATTAACCCTTTGCATTCTGACCATTTTTGATACGATCGACTAACAACTCCAGCACACTTTCATAATAAAACCTTTGAAAAGCAAAAATTTCGTTTTGAAAAGAAAAAATATTTATGAATTTATTTATTTCTATTTCGTTTACTCATTTGCATTATTTTAATCTAAATAAAAATTAAACAGAGTTATGGGGTATATTATGGTTCCAGTAGAGTACAGAGTGTTATTATCATTACAACTGACGTCCTCACACCACATTAATATCCCCCACAATTACCACCCTCGATTCCATTACAAGTAAAAACTAACATCGCTGCAACACATTTCTACGATAAATACGAAGAATTGTTCTCGTCGAAAATACATCAATCTTCGCGCGAAACTCAATGCCGGTTCCATAAAATGGTAATTCCTCCACTCGAAGGGAACAAGAGGCCGGAAAGAGCGAGATCGACGAACAACGAGCACCTTTCTTCCCCCCTCGAGGGAGAAAGAAAAGGTGGGAAGGGCTAAGCTACCCCTTCGACGCCCTACAACCGGTAACAACCCCCTCCAGGTGTAGGTATTCTCCGGTCGGTTCACCCCTCCGTGGAAAAGTGGGGCAAGGACACCCCCGGCACATAATAGTAGCTGTAGTCACACTCGAAATCGACAAATGGACCGAAACGGATGCAGATGTTGATCCGCGTCCTCATGCTGGCAAAAGTGTCGTCCTTGCGCGTCTCTGTGGCGAACAATACCCCTGGGGCCAGGGTGTTCGGGGGTGGTGATTCAATCGATTCGAATCGAACCGTGGAAAATAGGTTTTTCTTATGCTACCGGGGATAATTTATATTTTTCGTTTTTTTTTCCCCCCCTTTACTCTACGTGTACAGTTAGGGTGGAAATTTAATTTCCTCTCGAACCCCCTGGAGCGACGTAATCTGGAATTGTAAACGGGGGAATGGTTGTAACATATCATATTTCCTTTGTTTTCTTTGCTCCGCGAACGAGATGTTTGAACTTTAATTCACGTGTTTTTATTTATGTTTTTTTTTTCGGGGTTTCTTTCAGAGTCAGCAGTGAGGAAATATTGCAACGAAGAGTTGAAGGTAGTACCGGGTGAGGGCGGTTTCATAAATTCACCCGGTTACCCGTTATACTATCTTGGGGAGAATACGTGCGGATGGACCTTCAGATCTGCTCCTGGGCACAGGATCCTCCTAACGTTCCACGACCTGGATATCCGGGGTAAGTATCGATCCGAGGGTTTCCGTTTTGTGTCTTTACGTTACGCCAACCACGTTGCTCGAGCCTGCAATTAACTCGAGTGGATTCTGCGTGGAATCGATTAAGAAATCACGAGCTGAGGCTTCCCAAGGAAAATAAACTGGTTTCGAGCGAACGTTAATGTTTAACTGGCTATCGAAACAGGAAATCGAAGCGTGTTTGAGATGGGAACTTTTCTAATTCCGTTTACGATAAAAGTTTTAGATTTCTTCTTCTTTTTTTTTTTATAAAAATTTGTATATGAATGATGTGCTTACCTACTGTCGGTACTAAAATTAATCTTCATATTCTTTCGCAATGAAATATTTAATTTTCTACTTTGAAATGGAAATGTGAGCGGAAGAAATTGAAAAATTTTACAAAACAATTTCCTCTGCCTTTTGTTTTTCACTTCTGTCAGAAATCGTTTACGGAATTACTCCTCCGTTATCCTCTTCTTTTGAAGTTCTTTAAAAAAAAATTCTCAATATTCTTTTTTCAACCCTTTCGGGCCAAATATAAGAGAAATTATGCTTTTTGAAAAAAATAAAATTTATCGTACTAAAAATAATTATAAATAACTGTCGATTATACGCTTAATTCAGAAATTGAGTCAAGAACTAAAGTGGTGGGAGCCACAGTAGTAAAAGTATTATAATAAACAGTGGTTTCACAGCAGAATCACTGAGATGCAAAGGGTTAAACGAAATTGTGTCCAAATTATCTTCATTTTTTTCTAACGAATAATGAAAATCGAATGCTCCATTTTCGAAGGAATATTTTTGTAAAGAAAATATCCCAACGGTGTTTTTCAGGACCGGAACCGGATGGAAGTTGCGTAGACATCGTTAGGGTGCGTGAAAATGGAAGAACGCTACTCGAATATTGCGGTACCGCGGCTGGCATCAAGGTCGTCTCGAACTCGAACGTGATTACCCTCAACCTTGTCGCCTCGAAGAGGCTATACACGGCACGTGGATTCTTCCTGCAGTATCAAGGCCAGTTTAACCTTGTCACAAAAATCTATCCGTGTTTTTTTTTTTCTTTCCTTCGTTCTGAAATCGAAGCCCTCGCAGATAGATGGAACCTGAGACGGACATATATTCACGATTGCGCAATGAAATCTCTTTCATCCAGAAATAACATCGACGAGTCTATTTTCAGGACAGCAACGTGATTTGACACGCGTCTCATCGACTCCACGAGTCGCTTGACTAGTCCTCTTTGTAATTACATATCCTAACAATCGATATTCTATTTACTCGATCTGTTGTTTATTATTAGACTGCATAGAAAATATGCAAAATACACGAGGATGACGTTACGGTGTCGCTAACGTAACGATGCATTTATGGATGGATTTGTGTTTGTTGTTGACGTATCTCGAGAGATTCGAACATTATTTCACTGTGATATGTTACATTGGGTTGTCTGATTTTTGGAAAGAAATTTTCGAAAAAGTGAAACAAAGAACAATCTTTTGCAAGATGGAATTTTTCAAATTACCCAGAAAGATCCTTATAGAATAAGGAAACGACTTCTTTTTAAATTGTTGAAATTAGCGAAATTCCCTCGAGGATATTATTGAATTTTTCCATTGACGTTAACTCAATATTAATTAAATTACCAATTAATATTCATAAATTATGATTCTCGTAATCGTGAAATTTCTAACCCGCGTTTTACACCGTTCAGATTTCTAATTTACGTGTATTTTCACGGGAAACGATACGATACACGTGACAGAAATTTCCAATGGTATAATCATCAAAATGTTGACGCGTCGTATAATTATAGTTTGACATGGTGAACAGAAACTACCAGGCAAATGAACAGCGACGTTATACAGTCCAGTTACGTTAATGTTTCAGTGCTGGGTTGTCCGGATGTCTCGGCGCCAAACGGAAGTTACATATTGAATGGCACCTCTCTGACCTCGAGGACGTTTCTGTGCAAATTGGGCACCGTGTTCCCCGACAGCAAAGAAAAGACGAGGATACTCGAGTGCAAGAACGGCAAGTGGAACGAGAGTGTCATCAGCATACCTAGTTGCACAGGTAACCGCGATTCCCTTTTTATCAACGAAAACCTTCTCTTTTTCTCTTGTGTGTACGAGCGCATACGCGGCATACCGTTGCGTTGGCATACAAAATTAATACCGCGCCGCTTGCGAAGTATGTAGATGGGGAAAAATTGTACGTTACATGGCTCAGAAATATTCATCGGGGATGAAACTCTCTGGTAGGTGAGAAAACGAAGGAAAAAATTCCGCTGTATACCTCATTTTTGGAAAATCGAGAAAAATTCGCAGGTTGCCATAATAATTTTTCCCGCGCAACATAAAAATCCAAATGTTTATATTTCTTTTAAATATCCTATTGTAACGTTAGATTTTTGGTTATTTTACTACAAGTATGAAAATTTATAAAACCTTCCCCCTTTTTATAATATACCGGGTGTTTCCCTTATCCTGAAAAATTGGAATATCTCGCGAGGAACTGAACCTATCGAAAAAATGTTCCAACAAAAGTTGTTTGGGATGAAGTGGGACACCGTATGGGGCTAATTATTTTCTTGCAGATTAAGAGGTGGGGGGAAATTTCAAAGTCAAGTTCATTTTTTTAAATGGAACCATACGGAACCATCGCAACCGTGCGATGGAATTTGTTTGCCATATGTGGTAATTTATTGTCTGTAAAATGTTTTTTCTTTAATTAAACATTAGTAAGTAGAAATAAACTTTGCTTGTTTATGTCGGTAAGGTGAAAAGCATAATGGGAGATAAGTTCGATCTTTACTTACAACGTGGCGTGCAGCCTAATAGCTGTCAGCCATCGACTTCGGCTCATTTAACTCCTTAGAAACTGATGAATTTATAACATTTTGCAACAATAAATTACCTCATACGGCAGGTCGTTGAATTCGTCTTAACAAATTCCATCGCACTATGAAAAAAAGAAATGCTTTCATTTAAAAAACTTCACTTTGTAATTGCCCCCCACCATTTGACCTGCAAAACATAATTTGGACCATATGGTGTCCCCCTTCATATGAAACAACTTTTGTTCAAACATTTTTTTGATAGGTTTAATCCCTCGCGAGATATTTCAATTTTTCGGGGTAAAGGAAACAGCCTGTAGGTACATGTATTAATTTCCTGACTATGTTACCTTGGTCACGGAGTAACTTCGTGTAAGAAACATTACTAGCTAAAATTGTGCTAACCTGGGGTTACATCGGTAACTAAATTTCATTTTATTTTAATTTTTTTATAGCTACGTCGAATAAAAATGAATACGTTTTGCATAACAAATTTATTTGAAAAACAAAAAAATAGTCTAGGTATGATAGGTTTGAGAAACTTGAATTACAAAAGAACTATTGATTAAGAATTATATAATTAAGTCAATTTTACCTCACAATTACGGTATTTAGTAAAATTGTTTTAAAATTGTCACTACATTTTTAAAGGATAACTTTATAATGCAAAGTTTTTCGTTTTAATCATCAGTTCAGCTGAAAAATCGGTTTCTACGATTTTCCAAAAATAAGGTTCAGTGGAATCTTTTCCTTCTCACTCATCCAGTTAGTACAATCACTTAATGGGGACATTGAAGGGTTATTAAATACCTTATCAAGATCCTCTACGAACAAAGGTAAACAGCACAGTATAAAAATGTTAACACAAAAGGTGATCAATGGGGGGTTGAATTATTTCTTAGTATCACAAGTCTATTTAATAATGCAATTTAATAACCGTATAGAATTGCAACTAATATGTTACACGTGAGGACAGAACCTTCTCTCGATAGAATAAATTACTAACTAATACCGTACTTTAATGAGAACGCTCGGCGAGTTGTCAAGCATAATATGCAAAAGCAATTTCACAATCCTCTATGTTTTCCAAGTATCTCCATAAAATTGCACGATATAATTTCAAAACTTCAGGATTAAATCCCCCCCTCTGGTACACGTATAATTTAACGGAAACATTGAATCGATGAATTATTAAATATCACCTGCATGCATAGTACAATCCTCTACATATTGCAATTAATTACAAAAAACCAAAAAAAAAAAAAAATACCAGTCGGTGCAAGGGTGAGGCGTAAAATCAATAACCAACCCGCCCTTGCCCTCACAGTTAACAGAAAACATTCTACAGTGCTACAAACTGTCCGCCCATTAATTTCATACTTTCCCCCCAAGAAAAAAAATACCTCAAAAATGATCCTCTATTACGATCTCATTCTCGAAATGCTTCGTCTCGTGAAACAAACGAAAACCGACGAACAAACGATAGTAAGCTCTCCCATAAAGAAAACATTGGCAATTTATGGTGAACGAGGCGCTCGAGTCGGTGAGTACGTCCCTCAAGGGCCTCCCATGGCTACGCATTGCTTTTGAAAGGGGAAACCACATGGTGGGGGATATCACGACGAACGCAAAGAGAGGGGGGAGTTATAGGGGCTAGAGGGGTGGTGAGGGGAGGGAAGAAACAAAAAGACGGAGGCAAAGAATCTTGTGGCGGAGAAGTGTATTCGTGAAGGTACCATACATCGGAAGCGTCGCGCACGTAACGACGCCAGCCGTCCCGACGCCACGTGTGTGTCTGCGTGAACAAATCGTTGAAATATCGATTCATCGTACAAACTGAACTGTTTCGAATTATTCGATCTTCTGCAACCTAACTGTACATTTCGTCGAATTGAACGTTCAAGTGGCTAATCAGTGTCTTATTAAAGGAACAATAGAAGAAAGGAATAAATCACACACGAACCACGTCACAGGACCTTGACGCCCATCAGGTAATTTGAAATGAACCAAACGTTTGCGTAGATTTGCAAAATCAGGAAAATTTGAATTGAAACGAAGCTTCATGTTTCGTTAACTGAAGATTTTTGAACGATTCTTTTCAATCACGTGCTAGAGTTGTAAGTTTTCGAATAGGCCGATAATTTAACAGTTCATTGCTAACCTTCTGGTTTAATCTGTTTAGTAAGAACTACTCGTAACTATTTGCTAATAACTATTCGTACAATTTACTCGCGACACTGTTCAGACTAGCTTTACCCTTTATTAATTGAAATATTCATTTTTCCATTATTATTGGTTTAACGTTAAATATTTTTACTTGCATGTTTATTATCTTAAATGTAATAATATAAAATAGTCTAAAACTGAAAAATGTTTTTCTTTTCAATCGCGTACTGGCAAAGAATTAGCGGGAAACAAAAAATTAATGTGCGTGAAAATTGAGGAAACAGAAATTTATTGCAGCAACAATACTTTACTAAATATTTCCTTCCGTTCTTTCTTTCGCGAACACACTTTTCAACCAATTCCTTAATCACGTGTTATAATTGCAATATTTCGAAAAGTAGACTAGCTTATGAAGCATATTCCCACGTGCAGCAAATTAACGTTCACAGACTTATCTGTATCCTTCTGCTTCCGCTTTTCCTTCCCTCGCGTTCTTTACCCTCGATGACCGCAAGTGCACGAACTCCTCACGCGTCATCAAGACGCCAATAATGGACACTCCCGGGTCATAGTGATCTTCCTTCGTGAAGCCTTGTCGCTCAAGGCGGAATTCTGAATTAATTAACGTCCCCTTAGAAACTTTCCCCGCGCTTCCTACCGAGCATCCGCTCTTTAAAACGCGATACGTACAGCGAATTATTAATTACTCTCGCGCTGACGAGACACAACGCCTTAATTTCGAGCGAACGAAGCACTTCTTTCGCGAGCTGAGATCGCAATAAATTTGTAAACCAGATTATAAACGCGGAGGGCTGACCAATATTCGTTATAAATTAATAAATAATCACGCCTCTCCGTTTTCGATATACATTTTATTCCCTCGTTTCAATGTTAAACGCGAAACTAAGCGATCCATTATTTTTTTACACGCATGGAAAAATGTTTGAAATTATTCATCGAGCTGAAAACGAGTCATTTCGATGAACTCGCTAGAAAAGAAAGAAGAACAGAGTAGATTGTTTTTGACGAATTTTTCTTATATTTTTTTTCGAATAAAATACGACGAAGTGATTTCCAGGCCTAACCGCTTATCAGCGACAAGATAGATTGCATAAGTGTGCACCAGTATTTACCTTCGTCCCGAAACTTTCCGTGATCGCGCACACGTTATCTCTCGACAGTTACCCGGCTTGAATATCGACCGATACAGGGCGCACCGCTAATTCAGCCATGAATGAAAGCGTTGAAAGGAACAGGGGAACAGCTGCGAGGCCGAATGAAAAGTTTTCGCGCCGTTGGAGATACGAAAAAAATTGCCCGAATCCTGCGCGGCTTTTCACGCCCCGCGAACAAAGACGTGCGGGTAGAATGTGTCTCCCAGGCGGTTCTTTGTACGTTCCTCCCATTGAAACCTCGATAATAACTCCGCGAGCCTGGAAGGATTTTCCTTTCCGCGCATATCGAGTAGTTTTTCAGCAGAGAGAGAGAGAGAGAGAGAGAGAGAGCGAGATTATTGCCTCTCTTATTCCTGAGGAAACTCGGAGTTTAACGGCGATATAGAAGGCCTCGAATCGCTCGTGTATCGTCGACGGTGATTGAATTTCCAAGAAGAATAGTATATCGATTTCCTTTGTGCTGCAATGATGGAAGACTCTGGCAAAGGATCATTAATGAGTTATCCTATAGATGGGAGTGAAGGATCGTTAAATAGTTCCGTGTTGTATACATATCGCTATTCAGAATAAAAGTCGTTAGATTGCAAGCTAAAATGTCCATTGTTCCTGGCAGAATTTTTAGGGTACGATCCGCTCTTATTTTGGGGGACAAAGAGTGTATTGTCTATAAATTCGCCTGTTTGGGTCATTCGCTGATGAATACGTTCCATTTTCAGTTCTGCTGTAAATTCGCCAAACCAATACTCAAAATTACTGATAAAACCATGAGAAATAAGATTGTCAATTTTTTACTTATGAAATACCGAAGATTTCAACGATTTCTTTAAGATCAATTCAAATTAAGGCTATATTCCCGCGCAAACGGCGCGAGAGTTTTTTACACCGTCTATACCGTTCTATGCAACGAGGCAACTTTCGAAATTTTCCTGAGAAACAGCTGTACATACAAGGACCTTGTATCGCGTGGGTTACATCTACGTACGTTCCAAATGAATGCATAATTCAGAGGATGTGCAGTTTCGGCTGGCTTACACATGAAAAAGAGCAAGAGAGAGAGTTGAATCGGTCAGCTCTTTTCGTCTTGCAACGATAGGGTAACACGAGGAGTGGGAAAACGTGACGACAAGAGTGGTGGGGATGGTCGCCCCTATCACCTTCCCACCACTAACACCTCCTTCCGCGCAAAGATAATTTTAGAGTCGAGAAAATAAAACAACGTTACGGTTGCACATGTTCGTCGAGCAGCTGAGACCAAGTTGAACTTTGAGAACGCCAGATGGATAAAGCTGGTTTTGTATACCGGAGATTTCCATCTGCAGAATATAATAGTTCGATGATTTGCAAGTTGCGTGTGTGGCGGATTATGAGAAAGATAATGAAATGGTTATACCAGTTCTTTCAGAAGCAAAGCAGGTTTTTTGTCAACTTGTTTGAAAGTAATAATAGCAGGTTTTGCACAGGTAGGTGGTAGCTATCACGTGTATTTTCGAACAGGGATTTGCACGGTTAATATTAATCAGGCGTTGAATAATACTCTCCATGGTACGGTGGTGAGATACAAATTATTCTTAACGATGATATGTACGGGTCCAAGGTTTAAACACCAATGAAATTACAAACGAGTTCTTAGTCGTGTTCTTCAATCCAATTATATAAACCTTACCAAACACTGTATATAGATAAACAATTTATAAAATCATCAGTGATTTATCGTACCTATAAATAGAAATCCTAACGGTGATGTGTGTTTTGTGTTTCAAAATATATCATTCAAGAATTATACATGCTAGACGAAAATAATAAAACAAAAGGTAATAATATACGTATGTTAATTCTTTCTAACCTTCAAAAAGATTCATACCGAATTCACAACAGAAAGATTCACCAAAACAATGACCCAAACTAGAGGATAGAAGCACAAAAAATTCTACCAGTCACGCAGCTCTGCTGTAAGGAAAAAGGACGTCGACGAACATCGAAGGAACGTCATGCAATAGTCTCCGAAGGAACGTTGAACGAGTCGAAAAAGGACAGTGTGTTTTCATCCTGGAGAGAGAATTCGCGTGGGAGGCGTAGAATGGCGGGGAGCAGCGTGGTGGGAGGTGTCGTTTGCCCCTGTTTACTCCCCCACCACTGCCGTTGCTATCTCTGTCTTTGTCGCACTACCCTCACCCACGGTGAGGTATCCCGAGGAACGGTCGCTGGCGTACGAGGTAGGGAAGGTTCGTCCAGTCGTCGTCGGAGTTTCTGATAGTGGGACCACGCGACTGTTACCGTCTTATCGCCTCTTGCTTTTTATCAATGGAGAGCTCGTGTCACCGTCTTTCACGTTCACGTACGCACGCCTCGCGATTACGCTCAACGACGCACGCGCGATATCGTGAGGAGAAGAGGAACAGACACTCCGGACGCCCGATTTCAAGGGAGGCCAGCCCGGAATCCAGCCCGTCGCATTTCTCGACGACGGAAAGTGTCTCGCGACTCCGTGAGAAGTCGATGGAATAAGCGTGTGGGGCCAGACAGAGGCCATTGTTGTGTGTCTCCGGTTGGTAGCTCTCTCGAAGCCTGAATCCTTAGAACAAATACAGAAAGGGAACGAGAAAAAAAAGAGAGAATTTACTTTACGGGTTGCTTAATGCACTATACGAGAGACGAGAGAGTCTTTGTTCTCGTTGGTGAAAGAGTAATTCCTTGGTAGAGGAAGGAAAAAGAAACCGTTCGAGAAACTGAATCGCGGTCCCGTACACTGGCTCAGCTGTATTTTGCTTCGATGGAGTTGGACAGCCTGCTGCCGCCACGGCTGAGAAACGTATCGTCGACAGCACGAATTTGATCTGTTTACGCGCGTCGCCCTCTCCCCCTTCGCGTTCTGGTTTCGTTACCGAAAAAAGAAACGAGAGAAAACCGGCTACGGGGAAAGTAAGCTTCGTGAAGATTGACGTTCAGACAAAAAAGTTGCCCCCGAGCTTGTGAAAAGAAAAAAATTGTACACGAGAATTCGAATCGAAGGTAAATTACATAAATCGGTCTAGAAACTAGATAAAGGCTATTTACAATAAAGAAACAGAGAGACAAGAGGCAAAGTAATGGATTGTCGAAGCACACGAAGCTAAAGATAAATCTTAACGCTCGATCGGAGGGACGAGCGACACTTGGTTTGCTTGAATCTAGCAATACGCTTCGTGGAACGATATTTTTAAGGGCGTATTTTTGAGAATGATCGCCGAGCGGAGCCAAAGAGTCTGCTGAGAATAAATTAAGCCTGGGCAGGGTTCAATTGAAAATCAGTCCTTGAATTCGACGCATAGTACGAAAATAGTTTCGGATAAGAGAAAGGCGTGCACAGTATAAGAGAACGCGTTTACACTATTTGAGGACACGCCATAACACGCGTTCCATGCTTTCAGTCCCTGGAAAACCGTTGAATATCGTTTGCTCGTGTCGAATAGCTGACCAACTTTCAATTAGACTTAAACACGTGCAGAGAAGAGCACGCGTGATCAAGAGGAATTTAGAGAAGAAAATAAAGTAAAATAGGACAGCTTTGATCAGACCAACAACCGAAAAAAACCACATATACACACACAAACACACACATTAAGCAGGTATTGCAAATTTTCTTACGGCACCAGAGAATGCCTTTTGCTCGTGTAAATTTTATGTATCTATATACATATAAGAAACAGACTGCACAGTGGGCAACGTAAAAAGAGCGCGTATTATATGACAGAAAGAGAGGTCCGTGCAACGGAACCGAAGGAAAACGTGCACGCTGTTGTGCACGAGTCACCTCTCTCTCTTTTTGCCTCTCTTTACCGTTTCCCTCTCTCTCTCTTTCTCTTTGTTCCACGATCTTTCTCCTTCTTCGAATTCTTCGAGCAGACGAGCCTCGATTGACGCAACGTATTTGTCGTGCAACAAGGTCGCCTTCGATTGCGGTGAACACATGTTCACGACAAAAACCTCGTGAAAATTATCGTCGCGGAAAAAATAACTAGGAAACGTCAGCTGTTGTTTCTCGTAGCTAAAATAAGCACTTTTAACACCTATAGGTTACGGTATAAGGTTAGAATTTTTATTAAGGATATTTGTCGGAGAAATAATAGATCGGACTAAAAGTAAGGTTAAGTGAAATGAAGTTTATATACGTTTGCAAGGAAGTTCATTAAAGTTCCTCGAACGGCGGTTCCCGTACATATATACAAAGAACGTCGAATGTAGGGTCCAAGGAAAGTGGGGATAAGGATAGTTCATGTGGCGTCGTTAACTCAGGGTCGTCTTCGTCATTCCAGACGCCCTGCACGATTGTTTTATGGCGTTCTGTAGTCTTGTCACAGCTGATCGATTTAAATAATCTGTTTGTATGAACATCTTTGGAAATGTTTACAAGTACTCGTTAATCTTTGTCCTCAATTAATTTCCAACGCAAAATCGCTCTCACAAATCGTTAAATTCAATTTTTTCAACATTTCTTTTTACAACGAATTATGCCGAACACGTGTAAATTGAAAGTTTTTTAAACAATGCTAAACAAGTCTAACCAAAAATCAGATCAAACGTAACGTCCAAAAGCTCTTCGATCAATTGGTAAAATTTAAAAGGCACAGAAGTCAAACCTCGCGCATTTTGCGCGCACAGTGGCTGTTCTAAAGCGAAGGGAGGGGCGAATGTGGTTGGTGGGGAGTTCGATACAAAGAGAGATGCACCATCCGCGAAGACAAGCGATAAGTGATAACGAGCGCAATCTCATTTCGCTCTTTTCGTTTTTTTTTCTATGGTATATCCGTTTTTTTACGCGCGCCTCGGGTCAAAGGGCATCGTGGTCGTGAACGAATGGAGGCGTCGTCCGTCACGCCACGCGCTCTCGTCGATGATAAAACCGATGGAATAGCGGCGATCTCGCTCAGTTTGTCCCTTCTGCTCCGTGAGTCTTCTACCGGCCGCTTATCGATAGGTATGACAGGGAACAAACGCGCCTTTTCTTTCCAAGCGTGACGTCACTGTTTTACCGTCTTCGAATTTCCGGGAAATCTATCGCGGAGAAACCTGTAACTCGTGCAACCGGGAATTGGTGTCGAGGAGAATAATCAAGATCGCGTTCTTCACATTGAGCCAAAGTGTTATATACCCGGTGTTGTGTTATTTTACAAATTAATCCAAGGAACTTTACTAAGGACCAGATCAAGTGTTTCCAGAGCGTGTACTCCATTAAATGGAGAGTTCTCCCAAAGCGTTTAACCGGTTCAACAGTCTCGAAGTTCTCTAAGTCGCGGACGGAACGAAAGTTCTAAGTGTTTAACTGTTCCAATAGGAATCGATCTTCGATATCGAGTCTGCTGGTTATCCACTTGCAAATTTCCTGCTTCCCACCGGTTGGTTTAATGACATGATCAATTTGGGAGAAGAATCTTTCGAGTTAATTCCTTGGAAAATTCGTTTGGTTGTTATATAGGATAGTGAAAATAGTTCAGTGAGACATCGACCATTGATTTTCGTGTTTGAAGAGAGACAAA
>NW_017100255.1:91676-106691 GCF_001263275.1 Habropoda laboriosa | reverse complement strand
CATACAGAAAAGAAGGAGAAAGATCGACGGAACGAGACAGAAAGAGACAGAGAGTCTCTGAGGAGAGACTACACCACGACGAGTGGTTTTAACACGGGCCCACTGATGCTTATAGTAGTATAGTTCGTGGTGCCAGCAGGAGCTGTCCAGTTTAACCGAAGTGTCGTGCAGGAACGCGTTATGGTGGCGTGTAGCAGCTGACAGCGCGCGGACAAACACGAATTCGGTGTAAGGGAGGACCGACGAGGAGCTTCTTACCGATTCTTCACCATGATACGAATATTCGCGGACACCTTCAGGAACCTGATAAGTGAGTGTCCTGCGGATACTACGCTAATCGTTCTAACACGTCCCATTCGTTGAAAAATGACGTCACTGTTACGTGGTGAATGGTTGCATTGTTATTCGATCTGTGTGAATTACAGAATAAAAATGGCAGAAATTTTTCAATATTCTAGAATTATCTGCATTGTTTGAATGTATCTGAAAATTTGATCGAAAGTTTTTTTTTTTTAATTGTATCACCTTGAAAATGGTTATATCAGTGATATTCGAGGAATATTCAACCGGTAATCAGGCCTTATTATCTATCAGTTAGATAACAGTTTGTTTTTTTCGTTTATTGATACATTTTGCGATTTTGCATGCAATCAGAGAAACAAGTCTAATCGAATATTCCAACACGTTAAGTATTGAGAAATATTAGCTGGTAAATTTAACGAAAGAAAGACCGAACGACGAATTAGAGTAAACAATCGTTCATTTCAGCCACCATAGTTCTCGCAAGCCGCGAATACGAGAACGTTGCATCATTTCGTTTCGCTCGATTAAACCGTCGAACGCCGGTTTCAAAGTTGACATGCTTGTATATGCGTTAGAATCATCCCGTGCAGCGGTCATATTAATCAAATTATTTATACTGCACGCAAAACCTGCACAGTCAACATGGTCACACAGAATCACGCTGACATTGTTCGTGTGTTGTTTTACATCCGGCCAAACTGCGTCTAACGTGAAAGATGTCTAATTGTTGCGTAACTGTCACACACGTGCTCGAACACGAAAATTATTTATTTAATAATTTATATAAATAAAATTATTTTTAAAGGATGTGAAACGTGACGTAAATCGTGGCAATTAAGAATGGTCGTGACATTCAATCCTATAGAATCATTTTCAGCCAACGATGCAATTTCAAGGAATATCCTTTGATACGTTCTACCTGACAGTTCACTCGAGTCAACAGAAAAACCGTTTACTCTGGTATTATATAAATCACAATGGATCACGAATGCTCAATTGTATTGAAATTATCCACCATCTTGTTTTTCCATTTTTTAGATTCCATTTCGAACTCACGTTTAACCTTACTGCGTTCTTTCCTTCGACTATACGCTTTCCGTTTTTGACCCAAACACCTTATGTGTAACAATGCTTGTTATCAGCACGCCATATGTTAAATGCCATATGCCGTAATGTTAAAGGAACATAAACTTGACAACAGAAAAAGTTATTAACCTTCCGTAGGTAAACATATTTTCTGACACTCCGCGGGTCTAACTTTTTTACTGTTCCTTATCTTATATACTTATACTTATATATATACTTATCAGTCTCTACTACATTATATAATTGTTCGTTAAGTCAAATTGTTTCGAACTATTTTCAATAAAAATAAAAATTCTTCTCGAAGAGATAAAAAGTGACATTTGGCTTGGGTCTTCGATGACCTACGTTACCAACGCAGGGTTAAAAGAAATAAAAAAGGCGACGGGTCGAAAAAGACCCGAAGACCGCACTGTTGTTAACGACATCTAAGTTCACCAGCCTCGCCTGTACATACTCTGCTCTCGACGATCGGAATATCTTTCCATCGCCCACGACATTGTTTTCATCCTCGACTTTTATCAACGATTTCCAATCAGCCTCTTGCGCACGTGATCGACCTTGCCTTGCCGCTTCCCATCTATCTGGCCAACCACAGCCTCTTTCTCTCGCAGCACGTGGTATACGTGACTGATGCAACGTATCGAAAACTGGTGTGTACACAATATGTGCCCCGCTCTAGATTCTCACTGTCCACACGATCTGTGTGTATCCTGCATCATGTCTCTCTGTGTATTTCGATGTACGCTGACTAAAATTAGGCATCCCCTAGCCAGTGAACAATGTGACGCAATTGTCTCGCTTCTGATCATAAATCCGTCTATTCTCGATCGGCATTCGTCTATTACGCTCGACGAAAGCGATTCTTCTCGTTTTGCGTCACTCGACGCGATCGATCCTCGGATTCCTGTTGCCGAGGGGGATGAAGGGGGATTGCGAACAATCCCGACGACTAAGAAGAAGAATAGATTGGGTATTGAGGGGTTATATCGGAAGGTATTAGGTGTACGAGAAGTTATTGCGAATTTCTTAGATTTGGAATCTCGATTGTTGGCATTGAAAGAGGTTCGAAAGTTTCAGAAAATTGAGAGAAAACGGGAATTTTTGTAATTTCGATTTCTGGTATTGAGAGACGTTCGAGAGTTTTAGAGAATTCAGAGAATGTAGCGTCTAGTGATTTTTATAATTTCGGTCTTCGTTCAAGATGTATTGTACGCATTTTTGATCGATTTCGAATTTCGATTTTTGATATTGACTGAATGGGGATGAATATTGTTGGCAAATTTTAATAACTCTCGCAGCATCCGGTAATTTTTGTATTAAAAGAGTGAAAGAAATAGAGCTGAGAGGAGTAGAAGATGAATATCGTTGGTAAATTGTATAATAAGTCTAATAATTCCCATAATTTCAGTCTTTGTTCAATATACATATATCATACACATTTCTGATTGATCTAATTAACCGTTTTCTCCAACGTGAAAGTGAAACTAATCAATTAGACAACAATTTTCACATCGTGAGTGCATGTATGAGAATTGCAAGAAATTGCACAGCAAATGGCCAAAATGACGTGTCAAGACGTTCGTGCAACAGGCACGAGAATAATGGCAATTAATGTTTTCTGAGAACTAGAAAGTATGAAACTAGGTTACAGAATCCGTAGATAAAAATCGCCATCTGACTCATTTTGTCTCTGTACCAATTTTAATAACAATTATCCTTCTAATTATCCTTTAATAACAATTATTCACTAACATGGAGAATACAAGGGATGATTTTTTCATGTATATATACATATATACTTTTCTTTTTATATTTTTACTTGAGAAACATCGTTAAATTCGGTAAATTGAAATAAACAATTTGCAGAGTTTCAATGTTAACGAAGTTAGCAAAATAAATAGAAGTATTATTTTCACATTGTTACGTTATCCTTTTGTTATCGCTTCCCGTTTTGTACCTTTTTCATCAAATTACCTCCTAACACCCTAGCCACGTCGTTTTATGTGTTATTCACGTACTTTTACACACGGTGGTGCTAAAATAGAGACGCAAACTTTCCGCAAAGTTCCTTTATTCCGCACGTGGAGAGGAAACAAAAGTTGTATAAACGCGAGACCAGAAGCGCTTCCTTTTCACATTATACACACTTTCTGGGCAAAAGTTTCCCGAGAATATTTCACGCGACCAAAAGGGACTCACATCTTTCTTTAACAAGTTACTGGAAATGATTTACTTTCTCAATAATTCTTCGACTGTGTACCAAAGTATCGAAATCTACACATCTCTAAGCCTTCTTTTCTCTTCTCGTTCGATGTGATTTAACCTTTGTTCTACTCGACCCTTGAAGCGTGTTTTCACGTAAGGAAATTATTGGTGCGCCACCACGTTCCTTGGAACGATTCTGCGTCATACTCGAGGGAACATTTGGTCCTCCAAGTGGCATCCCGACCGGTTTGTCACTCTTGAGGATTAACTAAGTTAGAGTGTTAGCGACAATTGCGGCTGATTGGACGATCGCTGAAGGGACCCTTTGCTACTGGTACTTGAAACGCAAACGTTTCAGTCTGTACGAGCGACTGAAGGAACCTGGTCGACGGGTGGCAAACCTTTCGAACATGCAACGAACTACATACCTCGGAATTATATTTGTCACCCGTATCGAAAGTTTTTGTGATAAGGGTGTTCTGTGATAGGAATTCGTTTACACCTCGAGGAATTTTGTCTTGGGATTGGTCGGATATTTTTAAGGTATCCTTTATTCATTACTGATTTCTTCTGATTGAAAAAAGAACAGTAGGACCGTATGGAGTTTCGTTAATTTTTCTGCTGAGAGAATTAAGAATTATTTAATCTTAGCTTAATTTTTGAGATATTATTTGGTAATAATCGAGGAATTGTAGATATTATTTTTAATTTTTGAGAAATCGATCTTGGTATCTTGGGCGCTATTTTGAAGAGCTTGTCTCACTCGTTAAGAAAGTTGTCCTGGAATCGCGAAATTCTTGAGACGGTTCGTCTTATAGATAAAATAAAATTGTTCAATATTTCTGAAATAATTAGAATTAATTTAATCTGAAACACTGTTCCATCGTGCTGGTTTTATACACCCTTCTGTTGATCCATTATACTCGAATCTTCAGTACTGGTAGAACCCATTCACAGCTGGCTTCCATCAGCGTTCCAGCCTCTATAAAAATAGCTGCAGATACCAAAGTGGCCAGCACATCCGTTTTCTTTCTTCTCGACGGTAAACACTCTCAATCCACACAGCGCACGAGTGTCTTTTCGAATCGGAAGAATATTTAGCACGTGACGCACGTGTTCGATTGGAAACTTCTTAACGGCTACGGGCGACGCGTTCCATTCGCTGATTTTACGCGATGTTGCGTTAAATGCCGCCGCCAATACTCAAGGCGGCAGCTCGCCGAGAAAAGGGGAACGTGAACGACGCGTGGCAGCGTCGTGAGTCGGGAAAATAAAACGATTATTGCGTGCGAACGAAACGCCGATATCGAGTGTCCCGTGACGGATCAACGCGGTTCATCAGAATCTTCCCACATTGAACACAGATAACGGATTGTTCGATTCTCACGTAATCGAGATCGAATTTTTTTTTCTTCAACGGTGTGTTGGTGATCGAGTTTATGGTTTATTATCGACGACAATGTGTTTCTGATTTAGACGTCAATCGTGTAATGTTGACACGAATACAATTGCTCGGTTGTTGACAAACGAGTCGGGGATTATTGATGATGTTATGCTCGCGCGCTTGGATGATCTGAGCGTTCGATGATTGGTGATTGAGAATTAGGGGGGATGTTAGAGGAAGGAAGTGATTTTGGAATTTGGAATTTTATGGATTGTTGGTAGTGTAGTAACTGGAAGTTAGGGGAATTGTAGAAATTTGGAAATTTGAAGTTACGAGTATTTTAGAAATTTGGGAATTTGAAGATACAATTTGCGAAATATGAAATTCCAAAGATTCGGCATTTCCGAAATGTAGAATTCCGAAGATTCCCGAATTTGCGAAATTCTAAAAATCCCCGAATTTGCGAAATATGAAATTCCGAAGATTCGGCATTTCCGAAATGTAGAATTCCGAAGATTCCCGAATTTGCGAAATTCTAAAAATCCCCGAATTTGCGAAATTCTAAAAATCCCCGAATTTGCGAAATATGAAATTCCGAAGATTCGGCATTTTCGAAACGTAGAATCCCGAAGATTTCAGAATTCTTCTAAATTTCAAATTCTGAGTTTCGTCAATTTTTGAAATTAAAATCTCGAAGCTTCTAAAGATTGACGAAATTTCTAAGAGCCCAAAATTTTTAGAAATGTTATATAAATAACATATCGAAATTAATAAAAAGCGGGAATATCGGTATCAAAATTATTATTTCTATTGGGATGCAAAAATGTATAAATACGAACGTGAAACCGGAAAACGGGGATATCAATATCAATTAAAGCACGAACGTATCAGGAACTACATCTCCAAATATCAACAATCGATAGTGGGCCATAAAATGGAAGCGATGTTTAAAGTTCGTTCTAGCGAGATATCGAATCATATAACGATACATATTCGTATCTATAGAGTTCACTCTGATTTCAGCTTCTATTTCGAACGGCATAAATTTTAATCCTACGATCATTGAATTAGTATAGGACGCTCCAACGTTTCAATTAACTCTAGATAAATACGACGAAAATAGCACGCTCGATACTGGCAATGGTGAAAAATCTTTGTAATTAGGTCAACCGATGGTCGAGAGTGTACGAAACTTCGACTATCGACAAATTGGCCGGGATAAAGACGAATCCTGTATATCTTTTAATTAAGAATTTTCATTTTTTTTTTTTTTTTTTTTTGGTTTCCATTGAAATATAATTCGTATAAAAAAAAAGCAGCGATAATATAATACAAGAAACGATTATGCAATGTTAATTTAGTCTCGAAGATATCCCATCTGGTTGCAAAAAAATATGCGAATATCGTCTTTATCAATCTCTTTCCCCGCGTAACATTAACTTCAATGTTTCAATCTTTTTCTTTTCTTTTCGCTAATCATAACTATGCAGCGAGTCATCCGGAGTGGACTTTGCACAGTCAATCCCTGGTTTCACGTTGTATTATTTCCACGAGTCGTTAAATCATTAAACGTCGCGGAACTTCAAAGAGTACCTACGCGATCATGTAATAGTTCAATAAACTGAATTCCTTTTGAGCCGCGGTAATGTGTGTTCCTTTTGTTTTTTCTCCTTTCAAACGACGAACGAAATACGCAAATACGAAGTACATTCATTTTTATCGAAATAATTCGGAAGACCTTGCATCTTGAGAATAAAAAATAATTCTGAAGAAAATAGGATGAAAATTGCGCGCCGAAATTTTTTTCAATTACTTCATTCTAGTTAATTCCATAATTTGTTAACCACTTCGCTGGAGACATAACAGTTATGCTAGCGTAATTAATTATTTCAATGAAATGTATTTTTAAAGCACTATGAAATGCAAAATTTGATAAATTTCAATGTGGTTCACTTTCTCGACATAAATTTTTTACGTCAAATTATCATTTTAATTATCGAAATCAATTACACAATATAGTAGAATTTTTACCAAATATTTAGTTACAATAAATTCTACAATTTTCTCAATTTCTTTTTCTCAAAAATATTCCCGTACTTTTCCACATCAATCGTTACAACACGTAATCGCCAGCAGATTGTCGAATTATCAAGTATCTAGCGGCAAGTGCACGATATTCAGTAAAGAGGAAAGATATCGTTGTGGTTTTCACGATTTTTATTGGCCGTTCAATTGGTACTTGTTATCAGTGCCTTTCGAAATATTGGCCTGCTCATTTGTGGAAGTGGCTACACGTGAATTGCTTATCATTCCTGCGCGCCACAGCCTCGTAAAATCGAGGTTTCGTTGTCTCGTCTCGTCTCTCTTCGTGCGAGCAGGGAAACGTCGGTATTTATAGTGAGCGGTGAATTCGCACTGGCGAAACAAACGCGGGCAGCGAAACACAGAGAAAGTGTTGCAGTGGATCGAGAGAGCCATTTTCCTCGAATGTCATCGGTAATTGCCAATTGTTCGCGTTTCACCGTGTGTTTCACCATTTTTATCAGTGATTCAAAAGTGTGCTTTTTTTAAAATTCTAAGATACCTTGACGACCAAGGGATATAAAGAATTTTACGAATTTTAGAACTCTAATGTCCACGATATAGGATTTTCTTTTTTAAATGGAAAGGTGCATGAAATTTTAAAAATTACGAATATGTAGATTTAAAAAATTTTTATGAATATTAGAATCGTAATTTCTGTGATATTTTCCATTTAAATAGATAAGTGAACGAAATTTTAACATTTTTAAAGTTTATGAATAATACATGCGAGGAAACAATAACGTGTAAAAGCCGTAATTATGGTAATTATTTCCTCCGTTAAAATTTTAAATTTGCAAAAGTAGAGCGAAATCTGAAAAGATAATTATTTTCCAACTATGAAGTATTCAGCGATCAATTCCATTTTCACAGTAACAGACGTCCATTAATTGAATAAACACCCAAGAGAGATCAATAAGACCAACCATTAAACGTTACCTTCGAATTCGCAGGAAAACCTCGAATTCCGCTCCTTGGCCGCGTTTCTTTCCGGCAAAATGTGGCACAACGTGCAATTTACGTTCTTCCCGATTCACAAGAGGCTAGGAATCATAAATCTAACTCTTAACCACAGACATCTGTTTTTAACCCTTTCGTCACCAGTGGGACAAAAATTGATCACAATTCGACATCCATTACAGGCTCGATCATTGGTAGATAAGTAAAAACTTCCTAAAAGCAAGAATTCGGTCGTGAAAGGGTTAAATCGTTACCGCAGACTCCTTCGAAATTTCATTCAACAATATACAGTTACGATAATTTGTTGAGATTGCTTACAATACTCTGAAATTCCAAGATTTTCCAAGTATTTCACAAAAACGATATACAGTAAATTCTCTACAAGTGTCAGTCAGTTTGGATTCTACAAGTGTCAGTATAGAAGGCCGACTCTATGTAATGTAATACAGGGCGTCTGTTTTATCTCAATACAGTGAATATCTGGCGTGACAGTGAACGTGTTAATAAGTAAATATTGTTCACATTATGTCGTGTTTGATGTCATTTTCATCAGAAAAATCTCATCAATATGTTAAGAAAAATTTCGGGATAAAAAAACGTAAAATTAAAAAAGTTGGTATTTAAATCGCTTGGTTGCCTCGACTCACGTTTCATCCTTATCTTTTATTCGCTGTCCTTGTCTACGTTCGGCAAACTACAAAGGCGGGCGCGAGGCTCGAAAACGTAGTCCCTGACTCTACAAGTGTCAGGTTTAGGCTCCTTGCGGACTGACACTTGTGGAGAATTTACTGTATTTATAAATATCGTATAAGAAATCAGGAACTTTTGTTTACATGGAAACGGAAAAATTAGGAACTTTTTCTTATGAAAGTGGAAAAATCGGGAATTTTTGTAGCGTACACCTACTGTCAGTTGAGAAAAAAAGGAAACACTCTTGAAAAATTCTTTACTACGTTACGATAGTGACATAAAAATTCAGAGTTTGTAGTTAAAGGCTTGATCTGTCGTAACAGAAAGGATCGACGAGAATTCGCGCCGAAAGAAAGACCGATCGGCTCGATCGTAAACGCGTTTTACAGGCAAACTGTCTGTCCATGGTAGCTTGGATATAATAGAGGAAGCGTTCTCCGTTCTACCTTTAAAAACAGCGTGTAACCATTTTCGCGAGCAGAAGAGAGCCGTTTGTCTTTCGAGGCAACGTGTTTTCAACGTATTGCTCGTCGTAAAACGTATACATACACGCCTCTAGGTGGAAAAAAGAATTTATTCCTCGCGTAATTGCACCGCCTCGGACGTCTCTGCCTGTGTTATTACCGGCTCCGCGAAATAGACAGAGAAACATTGAAAACTGCAGAGAGATCTTTTTGCTGGAAATGAAAATACTCTCCGTGTTCTCCTTTTCTTGCTTCAGTCGCAGAAAACTGAGAGAAATCGCAGTTTTTACTGTCCCCTTTTTTCTTCCCTTTCTTTTTATTTTCTTTGAAGTCGCGAGGAATTTTCATTTTTACCGTACCCTTCGTTCTCATTACGGATAATTCGTATTTTTATGGTATTCCTCTTGTTAACCCTTTGCACTCCACCGGCGACATTCGTAGTGAAGCAGATTAGCGAGAGAAACGAAGATAAAAATGAATTCAGGAATATTCGTAATATCTTCTTTTTTTAAATAGAAATTTGGGATTTTAAAAGTTCCACTGCAAAAGTATGCTGGAATTTTTGGATCGATTGTACGAAAGATTTAAATAAATTCACCAATATTTGTAATTTGTTTCTGTGCGAAACAACATTTTTGGATTTCAAAAGTTTTTCAGTGCAAAAGTGTGCTGAAATTTCTGATCGATTGTGTAAAAAATTTCTCAGAATGTAAAGGATTAATTACGTTAAACATTTCTCGAATATACCTTCTCTTTCTAAATACGAAAATATTTCAATTTTCATGATCTTCTCTTTAAGTATTTTTTTTTTTTTTTTCTATTTAATACAGCACTTGATATTTTAGAGACACACAAATGGTTTTTTTTTTTTTTTTACTCAGATAATCTTGCATAAAGTTTTTGGGAATTCCTATTTATTCGTAGAACGCAAGAGTTGGACAAATTTTATTTTTCCTTAAATGGAGAGTCGATGATTACGAAAGTTTCTAGAATATTTTGTCTCATGGGAGAAGTGATAACTACGAAACTCTAAGCTGCCGCTGACGTTCTAAAGCCCCTATCGTCTTCGTGCTCCAAGTTCCTTCTTATCAGTTACTTTATCAATTATTTTTCCCAGCGATAATTCCGTATCAACAGCGTTTTTCCTTCTTTTGCACATTTGCTTCAGCTGTGAATTCGCGTACCCTTCAAAATCCGATATCTATAAAGTTTGAATAAAATATTTGCGTGTGCATTTTTCTTGCCTCGTTGTTACGTATTGTGAAACAGCCATTTGATAAGATATCGAAAACGAAGATGATGTATGCTCAAGGGGTGATCTTAACCTTTCAAGTACTTCGATAAGAATTAACCGTAACACCTCTGATTAGAACGAACAAGAAAATATCGGAAATGTATACTTGAAATTTTTGATTAAATTAAGTCGTAGGATTAATGTTTCAGTAATTTTAGAAATTTCTTTTGGTCGTTCATTTGCTACTGATATTAAAGCAGTCTAACCTTGAATAGTTATCGTGCTACTTTCAATTATCTTAATTAAATAATTAAGAAAATTGAAATATAATCTCGCAAGAACTTCTCTGATTAGATATGAGGCCATGTGACAATTTCTTTCGACAATATTTTGTTGAGTTTCAACTAATATTTCGCAGTAACGTGAATATATTAATTCTGTCATTATTTAAATTCTTCTTTCAATGTTGGAATGAATGTTGGAATGAAAATTGTTTTTTTAAATTTAAATAGATATTGTTCTTGGATTTTCAAAGAATGACTTATCAAGAATTTTGTGAACTTTTAGTTGACAAGAGAAAATGATCAGAAATTTACAAAGTACCTAAAGATCGTGTGAAATTTGGGTGCACTTCGATCAATCAGTCGTCCCAAATTATCGCATTAATTTCCTGTTTCATATTTCCAACAATTCTATCAACTTTACGTTAACGCGAAGAAATTCAGAACTTTTCAGCGATCAGTTCGCGAATAATGAGAAATCTATGAAATATTTAAAAAAGCTATCAAATTTTGTTGGTGCGATCGATGGTTTAAAATTATTTTACTCGATCGATCAATTAATTTCTCCTATTTCACATTTCCAAGAATTTTGTAAACTTGAAATTAACACGAAAACACTCCCATGAATTTGCGAATGGTTAAAAATCCAACATTTTATATTACACCATTTTCAAATATCGTATCAAATTTAGATGCATTTCGAACGATCAATATTGCAATATTGCACCCGATCGATCAATTAATTTCTCCTATTTCACATTTCCAAGAATTCAACGAACTTCGGAAACTCAGAACTTTTCAACGATCATTTAGTGAATAATTAAAAATCCAACATTTCATACTACACGACTTAATACCATTTTCAACCATCAAATTTGAAACGTACGAAATTCAGGTGTACGTATTTCGAGCAATTTCACTCGTTTAAAATTACCGCCATTGGATCGATCAATCAATCAATTAATTTCTCCTATTTGATGTTTCAACAGCCACGTCAGCGGTAATTCTGAAGACAGAACACGACCACCATCGGTTGTCCAGCCTTTCTGGGGACAACGTCCTTGGCTCGGGGGTTAGAATCGGTCGGGGTGAGGACGCAGTCGCGGTTGGCAACGGGAACGTTATGGATTCGGCGCAATCAGCCATGATGAAGCAAACAGACTACGTCGTAGGTCAGTGAACCAACCTCCAGCAAATTTCTTTTATCTCGCCTTAAATTCGTCAATCGAAATCGAAACGTTTCTGTACTCGTGAAATTATTTCTGAAATCACTGATAAAGAGAACAAAAATTCATCGAAATTTCTCTTTGTGCTTCGAAAATTCGTCGAACAAGAGTCATCTTTGCGTAGGCAAGAGCTCTATTCGAAGTTGATATATTGAATTTTCTGTGTAATCAAAGTGTACTGTGTAACGTGTATGATGATTTGTTTTATCAATGTGTGCCATTATCGTTTCTCATTATACGAACGAACGAACTGGGATTCGATATATTTCTGCGAAAGTGACATAGAAAAGAGTAACACGATGAAACACAGAGGTCAATTTTGTATCGACGATAAGATATCATGTGTAATTTTTCGTCAGTGAACCGTTCGAGGAAAATTCTTTCAACTTCATTGTTACATAATCGGAGAACTAACGTACGAAATTACTGTCCGGATCGATGAACAGAGGGTTATGTAATACCCGTGGCTCGTCAACGAAGCACGCGATTCTAATCGTATCTCTTTTGCGTCTTTTTTTTTTATCGTTGTTAAGTAACGTGAATATTTTTTATCGGTTAATTTTATGAATTATTTCATTGAAATTTAATTAATTGAAAATTGTGTTTGTACAGTCGGTAAAGTTGATTTATGACTATATCATCGAGTAACATATTTGTGACCATTATTCATTCTCAAGTGTTTCCATCGAGACGGAACTTTCTAATTAATACGAAAAACTTCTAATTAATTTAACATTCTGCTTATATAATCAGTAAAATGAATATTCTAGCCGTGTGACTTAATTACCAATTACGTATTTAACCGAAACATAATTAATTCAAAATTCTGTTCGTATAATCGGTAAATTAGCTTTCTTATATATTAACATTGCGTTTAATACAGTCGGTAAATTAATTCTCAAAAAAATCTGACTCGATAGTTACACTTAATTCTGTCTATACCCTAGAAATCTTAGATTCTACATTTATTCAGATGATCTGTTTTATCTACCGATTGAACAATCGTCAATTCTCAAGTGTTTCCATCATAACGGATGTCTGTAATTAATAGTAACACAATTTTACTTAATTTCATTTAAGATTCGATAAACGTTAATCGCCTTCTCTAAGCTTCTAATTTCATTATCAAGAAACTTGACACGGTTCGCGCGAAATATAAATTCACGTGGATATTGCAGGTCCATTCCGTGCCTTGCTTTCTCCAAACGAAACGTCCCGCGCTGTTTCGCGATAACGAGCACGTATTAGAACGATTGCGAAATCTTCCCAGTTTCTTATCGACTATTTACATTTGCCGCATTTGCATCGCTCGTTCCCCGGTCAGTTTTATTTTAAAATCGTCAACGATATCGCGTGGAATTTATACGAAGCGGCCTTATCACAACAACCGGACGAATCGTGGAAATTCTGCGAGGGGTAAAAATTCCTAATAACTCTTTTCGTTCGTACATTTTACGCAACGAAGGAAAAGGAGCTATTTGCCAATTGAAGAGAAAAAGAAAAATAGTACGACGATGAAGATATTCGAGAAATCGATTCTGTTTGCAATTACAATCGACACTTTCCTTTATCGTTGATTACAGTTTATCGATTTTGCATTGAATGGCGGCCTAGAATGCCGCGACTGAAGCACACGAGAACCGGCACAGAGGAAAATTTGATTAGCGTTCGTTGAAATTGTTATCTAATCGGGATCAATAAAGACGGAGTCGAACTTCGAGTGTCATTAAACGCAATTAACAAATCATTCTGTCTTTTCGCTTCTCGTATCTCCTTTCATTGATCGTGTCTTCTTCTTTTCGCCACTACTGTTGGCGAAAACATGTTTACAACGTTCGTTTGATTAAAACTTAATGGTAGAATCTGTTAGTTTTCGAAAAGCTGTTCAAGGTACGAGAAATGTATTTTTACAACTGTTGTTCTAATTGCAATTGTTTGTTGAATTGTATTTTTAACGTTGCAATTATGCAACGTGTTGCAGGAGGAATTGTAAATAAAGTGTCGTTTCTATTCATCATTCTTGACGTACCGCGATTAGTATTCGTGTAGTGAGGTAGTCAGAGCTATAAATTCTTAGACACTAGAGTTCGAGAATTTAATTTGCATTTGAAAGACCATTGAAACTCGGTCCAAAATTGGACTGCAGTACCGACTGAAAAAGAATTGCTGTTGTACTTGGAATAGCTGAGTAAGAGAAGTTTCACTTTCTAAAAACGAAAAAAAAAAAAGATTTGCAATTAGTGCTGTTTCTTTGTAATTATCTTTCTCGAGATAATTAACTTCGATGCAAGTAAAGTAACCAACTGAAATCGGAAGATTTCACTTTCTCACAATAATTTTAATTATTACTAATATAATTATCGTTAATTTAAAGATACCAAAATCCAATTAACTCGAAAATTATCATATTGTCGAGAATAAAAGTTAAATTCGGAATTGTGAAAGTTCCAAATTGTCCCTAATTTTGTTTTTCTCAGGAAAAAGATTTTAATCCGTTAAAGCTACTCCGTTTTAAGCTACTCCGTTAGCACTAGATTTAGGGACATTTCTTATAGTATCTCTAGGGACAATTGACTCAAATTGACGCGTGAACGAAACCGCACATTTTCTTTAAACAGCAACTTATTTTATTTAAAAACAACATATACGCTATTAACTTATAAATGAAACTACGTGATGTTATATATTTGTATAAAATTTATAATAAGCCTAAGTGGTAGGAGAGAAATGTGAACAGTTTCTGTAATTTTCCTAGTGAAATTCGAAATGCGTCAAAATGACCCGTAAACCTAGTGTTACGGGAGTATGTATATTCTAGTCTAGATCTTTCAAAAAATCGATTTCTTTTCTTTGTGCATATTTCGGAGGTATACGAACCGTTCAAAAATGTACTGTTAAATTTGTGCAACAAAATTCCAAGTATTTCGGCTTTTTGTAGCCATTTTTAGTGAACCTAACCTTTACCACTTTGACAATATTTAGCTCATCTCTAAATATTAGAGATGAACATCTACAAAAAATAAGAGTTAAATTGAGAACTTCAAAAGTTCCGAATTATCTCTAATTCTTCTCAAAATCAGTTTTAATCCAACTAAACTGC